>NC_022020.1:46160754-46215292 GCF_000317375.1 Microtus ochrogaster
ATGGAGAAAACATCTTGGATTTGATATACAAAACTGCAGTCAGGTTTGATGCAATACAGTTGCATTTGTTTTTGTTGTTCCTGAGGCTGGCTAAAGGACCCATGCTGTTTTTTATATAATTTTCCCTCACTTTACTTAAGTTTTAATTTTTCCATAATAAAGGGTTTAATTGAAAACTAGAAGAAATTTGTTTTAATTTCCTTCCTATTGCTTTTATACACACCATGACCAAAAGGACTTGGAAAAAGAAATTATTTGGAAGGGTTTACCCATTCTGATCACAGTCCATTGCTGAGAGAAGTCACGGTAGGAACTCTACAGAAATAGAAGCAAGAACAATGAGAGAATGCTGTTTACTGACTGGCTCCCCATAGTCAGACACTGCTTTCTTATATTACCAAGGGCCACCAGCCTAAGGATGGTACCATTCAGATTAGGCTGGGATCTCCCACATCAATCCTAAATCAAGAAGATGTTTCATGGGCATGCCCCAAGTACATTCTGATGGCAGAAATTTTTCAAATGAGATTTTCTACTCCAATAGGACTTAAGCTTTTATCTTGTTGATAAAAAAAAAAATCACTGCAAAATGTATGGGAAGTAGTCAATATCAGAACATAGCTAAGGCTGCAGCAGAGAGAAGAAACACAGTGCTAAGGAAAATATCATCTTTCATCTTTTGCAACTAACTCTCTCTTCCTTTTTTTTCAGTGATTATTTTTTATCAGAATCATGGGTCAGTTATTCTCCGATACATCTAACAATGAAGACAATGGAGATTTGGTGTCCAGTGTCACTAAATATTTTATGGAGATTAAGGCAGAAAACAAAATCATTTCTCAGGAGACTATCCATTTAATAGAATTTCATCTGAAAAACGGAAACATTCAAGGGGCAAAATCTGCAATCAATGCTGCTTTAAAAATTATTGAAAAGGCCCCAATAAACATTGCTGTGACTGGAGAATCTGGAGGAGGGAAGTCCAGCTTCATCAATGCCCTGAGGGGGGTGGGACCTGAAGACCAAGGTGCAGCTGAAGAAGGGATAACCGAAACAACTATGATGAGAAACTCATATAAGCACCCCAAAATTGAAACGTTGGTTTTATGGGACCTGCCTGGCATTGGAACTATGAACTTTCCACCAAAAGATTATCTGGAGAAAGTGAAATTCCAAGAGTATGATTTCTTCATTATTGTTTCTGCCACACGTTTTACAAAACTTCAACTAGATCTTGCCAAAGCAATCAGATTCATGAAAAAGAATTACTACTTTGTAAGAACCAAGGTCGACATAGATTTACAAAATGAAAAGGAATCCAAACCACGCACCTTTGACAGAGAAAAGACCCTGCAGCAGATCAGAAGCTACTGTGTGAACACCTTCACTCAGAATAACATGGATGAACCACAGATTTTCCTGATTTCTAACAGACATTTATCTGACTATGATTTTCCAATTCTGATGGACACTCTGATAAAGGATCTTTCTAATCAAAAGCGCCACAATTTTATGCTTTCCTTGCCTAATATTACCGAGGCAGTCATTGACAGAAAGCACAAGTCTCTGCAGCAGCATATCTGGTTGGAAGCCTTCACGGCTGGACTTTTGGCTGCTATTCCTGGAGTGGGCATCCACACAAATGATGTAGAGAAACTAAAGGTGAAGTTAAACCACTACCGAGTCCTCTTTGGAGTGGATGATGCATCCCTGGACGTCATTGCTAAGGATTCTCAAGTGCCTATTGAACAATTGAGAAAAATCATTAAATCACCTTATTTGTTAGAAACTAAGAAAGAAGAAACATTAGGAGAAATGTTGTTCAAATATTTGGAGAAATTTCACTTAGCTAATGGTGGACTCCTTGCTGCAGATTTTTACTTTAGAAAAACCTTTTACTTAGAATTTCTTTTCCTTGACACAGTGACTGAAGATGCCAAAGTTCTCCTTAGAGAGACATATTCAAAAATATAGTTCAAATTCAACTCATTCACAGCTACTGACCATGACAAGATCAAATGGTTAATGCCAGGAAGTCACCGGATAAATTCCCTCATGATATCTTTTTTTTTCACTAGCCAGTCCTCTATCACTATGGGACAAACTAAGGGTAAGAGCCATGTGTGTTAATATGTCAGAACCTGACAACCCCAACTTCAGCACTCTACCTTCCCTCTTGTCTTTCAGCTCCACATGCACACTTGAATACACATGCACAGGCACACACACACATATGAATGCATGCATGCATACATGCACACACACACAGTGCACAAAGCACTTGCCATGCCATGCAGACAGAAGAAGCAGAGATCAATTTACACAACCTGTATAAATGTTGAGTGGGTGTGACAGCCACCTTGTACTCCAAATTCAGAATGCAGAAACAGTGGAACCGTGGAGCAAGTTGGCCAGCTAGAGCAAGTAAATCTGCAAGCTCTGGTCCAGCTGTCAGACTCTGCCTTGGAAAACGACAGGAAGCAATTGAAGATAAGGCCTAATATAAAACAGACCTGCGTAGACACATGTGAACAGGCATACCATACAAGAGGAACATTTTGAATATGAAGTAAAATGAAACTCGGGAAGTAAAAAAAACTAAAGTCTTACAAACTACTGTTGTGAAATATAAATTGTAAGATGTGCCCAATGTGGGCAACTACATCCACACAAAACTTGAGAGAGTTTAATAAGAAATTTCAAACACAAAAGAACAGAGTTGAGTGCAGCTTCTTGGTAGTCACATTTTCTTTCCAGTGGACTCTGTTTGCTGGCAGCAAGCGGGGGGCACAGCGGCTCCTTTAGGAGAGGTCTTCCTGACTTAGCACTGGCAGCAAAAGCTGCTCAGCTTCTTTACCGGTTCTTGCTAGTAGCACAAACAACTCTGGCTGTTTCAGGAGATGGAGCACTTAAATAGGGTATGTGAGCAGCATGTTACAAATTGCTTAATGGTGATGTAGATGCAGTGAACATTCCTTTGCCACGCTAAAATAGGTCAAGTCAACAGGCAGGGCCACAGAGTTGGTCCTAATCATGCCTGTTTAGCATTTTTTTTAAAAAGTGCTTCTGGTCAATTTGCCAATAGAGATAAATTCAGATTTTAAAAAAAGACCTCTAAGTGGATCACAGTGTTGCATAAATGTGCATAGGCTTGAGAGAGAGAGAGAGGAAAAAGTGTATAGACAGTTATAATATATAAGAGTACAGGCAGTCTTATATTAAATGTGTAAAGATAATAAAATAAATATTAAACTTCAAGAAAAAGTAATAGGGTAAGAAAAATAAGTCTCATAAAGATGTCAATATTATGTATAATATTGTGTTTTATTTGAATTTTTAATAATATTGAGTTTATTTGAATTTATGTATAAATTTTATTTAAATTTTTGCCTGTGAATGAGCTAAATACAGAGAGATATTTGATTCTGGGGGCTGCAATGCTAAACCAGCATATATATTTTAAAGATATCTTAACTTCAAAATTTGGGTCTAAGGATATGTTCCTTTGGAAAAGAGGTTTTGCTTTTCTTCCACAGAGGGTGAGAACCTGTGGATTCCTTCCAAAGTATTGTGATTTAATGAACCAAGACCCTCTGAAAGGTCTCAACAGACCCCAAAATTACCTCTCCCAACAGAAATAAAGATGCAGTTTGAAGAGAACTACATCCAAATTCCCAAATATCCTTTATAAATGTTTGTTTGCATTTAAAGGGGGATATCCTATAAAGATGAATACTTTGCATTTGTTTAGATCTTTGTTTATTGATACAAATTTTTAGGTCAATTTTGTTATATGTTATATTTCTGCACTTGTTTAGGTATTGTATTTGTAAATTTTATTTAAAAATATAATGTATACTTAAGAAAAAGAAATTAAAAGTCATTTGTAATAGTCAAACTTGTCATTTTAGTTGGGTTGTCTAGATGTACAGACTTATAGGTATTTTTGAAATCTTTCTAAGATATGCAGAATATGACATTTAAAATGTTTTAAGAACTTAAACTCTTCTCAACAGTAAGACATGTTTGCTTCTGGCAGCACCAATTACTTCAGAGAGCCCAATGGGCATTGAAGAAACTCATTATGAAATTTGCCTTCAATGTAACTTCTGTTGCCTAGACTGCTATATGTTATACTGTATGAAATGGACATGCAGAACCCACAAAAATAACTGCTAAACTTGCCTAAAAGTGAGACAGTCCTTCAGGGTTCCTGCTTCATAAAAGAGTCTGCCAGACATTCTGCAGGAAATAAAAGAAAGTGAATGACAAACTGTCAATAGAGGCAAAACAGTCTTTGAAATTTTCTGTTTCATGGAAAGGTCTATCAAAAACTATAGGCATGTAGGATGAATATGGATGCCCCAATGTTACAGAACTTTGGGTAAATGTCCAGGCCGTGAGATGTCTCTGTCAATTCAAGAATTTTGGAAGTTGCTTAAAATGGACTTTTTGTTAACTTAGGTAATATTATAACCTTCTGGGATCTTTGATGTAGTTGAAGAGTAGATAGGTATAATCATAGTTTTACTTAGTTATGATAAAAAATAAAATAGATACAAATATTGTAACTATAATTCTCGCTTGATACCTGTTTTTTATATTAAATTTTGCTATGTTAAAGTTGAAACCTTCCTTTTTATTTAGACAGAAAAGGAGAGGTGATATGTGATTCCCCTCTGTATGCTGTGAATGTGTTCTTTTGCCATTGGTTAATGAGTAATACTGCTTTGACCTACAGAAAATCAGAACAGAATAAGACAGAATTCCAAGCAGAAATAGAGAAGAAAGTAGGCAGAATCAAAGAGATGCCATGTAACTTTGAAGGAGAAAGATGCCTACCAGTAGACCACAACCTTGTGATGATACATAGATTAGTAGAAATGGGTTAATTAGGATATAAGAATTAGCCAGGAATATGTCTAAGTCATTTGCCAAGCAGTGTTGTAATTAATACAGTTTCTGTATTATTATTTTGAGTCTGGTCATCTGGAAAACGAACGAGCAGCCTCTGTCCTCAAAGTAGAAACAAAAATCTAAGTAAGTGACACTTGTCCTAGTACAGGGTACTGGCATTCCAGAGTTTGGGGTGTGAATTTCCTCATCAGGAACCTCCAACCAGGCCATAAGCTTTAGCCTTGGCTTTCACAACCCAAGAAGCAGACAGAATCAGCCACCAAAGCTGGGAAAGGATCCACATCACTTAGCAGTTTAAAGGCTCATGAGTTCAAAAATTGCTAAATGAAAAATAGTAAAAAGAGGTTCAGATAGAAAAAAACTGTAAACATGTTCAAGTGTGTTTAAGAAAGAAAAGAAAATTGGTGTAGATAGCCATAGGAAGAAATAGATTAAAAATAATGAAGTCTTTAAAGAGACAATGGAGTAAAAGAAAAAAAGCCACAGTAGATTAGAAAAATATAAGGTCTGTATAGTATTGTGTTGAAGCTTTTGAATGCTGATGGGCAAAGACAACTGTTAGGAGATATGGGATTATGAACAGGACTGAAAAAATGAACCAGCCTATATACTTTAGGACAATCTTAACTTCAAAAATTAAGCCAAAAACATATTTGTCAAATGGAAATCAAATATGCTTTGGAGTTTTGTTCCCACAGGAGACAAGAAACTTTGGATTCCTTCGGGAATAATATGGATCAGCTTTGAACAATGAGACCTCTTGAATCTTGACAGTTGATAAATATCTATAAAGGTTATAGCTGATCTTCCCAGGACTTGGCCATTATCGCAATTTTCCTCAGAGGCCCGAAAAAATGTCTATGCCCACATACAACAGGATATAGTTTTGAGAACACAATGCCAATATTCCCAAGAGGGATGTGGGGGGCTTTTGGCTATTTGATGGGGTATGGATGTTTGTTATCATTTAGGGTAATATAGAAATATAGGATTAAAACACAACTATTAAACTCAGATATTTTGCATTGGCATCAATTTTGGTATATTGATACAAATTTAAAGCTTATAAATAAATATTGTACCACTGTATATGTTTCTACTCTTGGGAATATTGCACTTACGCAGTTCATTTAAGGATGAAATATATAAATAAGAAATGAGGTTAATATTCTATAATAATCAAAGTTGTAGTCACATTGGTTATGATTTCTAGATTAATAGGTATATTTTAGATAGATAAATGCTCTGCAAACAGTTCAAAAACCTATAGAATATGGTATTTAAAATGTTTTATTAACTTAGGGCTTTTCATGACAATGAGACACATCTGCCTCTGGCTGCATACATGAACATCATAAGAGGATGATGGGCATCAAAGAAACTTCATAGAAGTTTGCTTTCATTGTGACAAGATTAGGCATTTGGGAAAGAAACTGGTTGTTCTTTGACTGCTTGACTGTGTACCTTGAAGATTGGACACACAGGACTCACAGGAAAATGACATCTGAAACAAGGCAGAACAGTCCTTCACATATCCTGCTAAACTGAAAAGTCTGTGAGATACTCTTCACCTGTAGGCTGAAAGTAGATGCCCCAGTGTTGCAAATGAACTTGGAGTGACTGTCCAGGCAGCAAGTAGTCTCTGCTGTTAATAATATATTCTTCTGAGGGTCTTTGATGGAGTTGAAGAATAGATTGCTAGAGTTGCTATTTTCCTAAGTTATTATAGAAAGTAAAATGGATGTAAAACTTTAATTTCATTAAGATAAGATAGGTAACGGATTATTTTCTCTGAATATGCTAAACAGAAATGGGCTAAGTATTGTAAATGTAATTCTTACTTGGTGACTGGTTTGTTGTGTGTAGTTTTGCTTTGTTAATGTTAAAACCTTTCATTTTTATTTAGACAAAGGGAGAAATGTTGTAGAATGTTACTTTAAGAAGTGTTACATTTTTATGCTGTGGATCTGTGGAACAATTAAATTAATGATGCAAAGATGTGTTGCATTCTTTTATGTTGAATTTGTTTAATTCTGTGGAGCGGTGTGACTTTGCCTGTCCAAACACGTGATTGGTCTAATAAAAAGCTGAATGACAAATAGCAAGGAAGGAGTAAGGATATGAGGGGCAGGCAGAGAGTATAAGTAGGAGGAGAAATCTGGGAGAAAAGATCAAGAAAAAAAAGGAGGTCAGCCACCCAACCACACAGCCAGAATTGAAAAAAGGAGGAAAGAAACGAGATAAAGAAATGGAGAGTGGTAAAAAGCCCAGAGGCAAAAGGTATACAGGAAAATTTAAGGAAAGCTGGCAAGAAACAAGTCAAGCTAAGGCCGGGCATTTAAAATTAGTAAGTCTCTGTGTGCATTTGTTTGGGAGCTGAGGGGCAGCCCCACCCCCCGCCCAAAGAGTTAAAAAGTCAAAACAACAACATACAGAGATGTAAAAGATTCATGAAGTTCCTTCCCCTCGAGGATATATAAGCAGAAAGAATTCTGTGGTAGTGGAGATTTCAGAGCAGCTGTAGTTCCTGAAAATCGTTCAGGGGGCCCCAAGGCAGCAACTGTGGTGGATCATTGCCCTTCTCGAGTAGGCTTTTCAGTGATGCAGCCTCCTCTGATCGGGCAATCTTCCTGTAAGTCACTCTCACTCTGATAAACTCGCTCATTCACAAACTAGACTAGAAAGATGTCCCTTTGGTCTGTCGTGGGTTCCTAGATGGGATGAATAGATTTTTTTGTGTCTACCCAGGAAAAACACAGAACACAACTGATGCCTTGAAGAGAGACTAGAAGAACCAAAGCTGCGTTAAGGAGAACTCATTGCCTTGTTCTTACAATAAATGCTGATATATGGAAGTGATGATGCCCATTTGATTGGCTCTCTCAATCCTGTACCCAGACATATCTAAATAGAAACTGGACACAGAGGTAGATCCTAGTGGGTTCTTGAAACAGAGATCCTACCCATTGTCTATAGTAGGTGTACATGCACCCAGAGTAGAAGTGGGTAATGTCCTAGGATGATAGAAGTGTCACTATCGAGATTTGCATGCATAATACATGCAGGTGAAGGTCTTAGACTGCCCAATACATTGTCAGAAGAGGAGTTAAGTAAAACCAAATGAAGTCCCAGGATACAAAGCTCTCCTCATGTGTTTGCCCACCTGAGGAAGATGACAGAGAGCAATAAAATTTCTAATTAAACCTAATAAACTCACTGACTCATTAAACCAGACATGGCTGGAATCTCTTCTTTAGCTTGTCACCAGTGCCCTTTCTAGTATGAATAGACATTTCTTTCTTTCTTCCCAGGAAAAGCCATGTAACAAGAGAGATGTTTTGGCATAAGTAGCCATTGTCACAGTACGGAATTTGGTGGCCATAAAAGGTAATTTATCCATTGCCTTAGTTTGTTTCTCTGTTGATGAGATTAAACACTGACTGTCAGAACACCATCCCTGAATGAAGCTGTGTGAGGAGATTGCTGAGAGCTTGTGAGAAACTCCAAGTAAACAAGACAAAGCACCCATCACACTTACATATTTACATACAAGAGTCTTCTAACCTCTGTTACTCATTAGCATGGATTTGTTCTTGGAATATGCTTTTGTGCCCCCTCTCAGGTGGGATAAATAGCAGTGGATTTTGCTTTTTCAATTACACATGATCTTTTCCGTTATTATTTAGAATGATATTTTGAAATACAAGTTGTCATCATGACTGTATGTAGTCTTGACCTCACATGACCTTGCCCTCCTCACTGTATAAAACTTGAACTCAGCTAAGCTTTGCTCAAAAGACCTTGTTTAACCCTCAGAATGCCCTGATTTTCCTGGTGGGTTATAGTTCATCATCAAGGGAGGACAAGGCAGGAACGGAAGTAGACTGTGAAGGAACACTGCTTACTGACTTGCTCTCCATGGCTTGCTCACTCCACTTTCTCACACATCCCAGGACCACTTACCTAGGGATGGCACACACCACAGTAGGCTGGCTTGTCCTACATAATTTTATCATAAACTGAGTTTACATCCTGCCCAGTCCCACGGTCATTCAGTACCAAAGAAATACTCAGAAGTTTATACCAAGTATAAACTGCTTGGCCTATTGGTTCAGGATTATTATTAACTAGCTATTACAACTTAAATTAACTCAGAATTCTTGTTTATGTTAGTCACGTGGCTTGGTAACTTGTATCAGTGAGGCATTCTCCTCTTGCTTTCTCTGCATCTGGCTGGTGACAGACTCTGCTTTTCTTCTTCCCAAAATTCTATTAGTCTGGTTGCTGGCTTATACGCCCTGCCTACCTACTACCCAATCAGCATTTTATTAAACCAATAGAAGTGACAAACCTTTACATTTTACAAGAGCATTTCCCCTTTTTTCTTTTCAAAACAATAAATCTGACTCAAATCTCCTTTGTTTAGCTTTTCTTCTGACCATTATCCATAAAAGCTTGTAACCAACACTCTAAACAAGGACAAAGATCCATAATCCATATTTTGGGAATGTGAGCTTAGTTTTCTTGGCTATTTCCTGCTGATTGGGGGCACTGATAAACTTATGGGAACACAAAGAAAATTTAGAATTATGGCCAAGTCCTGACTAGAGTATTCTGTGAGGCTTGATCATCTCAGCCAGCCATCTTGAAGCTATTCTGGATACAGAACTCAGAGGAAACTATAACAGAGGTACTCAGAAACACTGGATCATCTTGGCCATCCTTTCCCACTGAAGAGTTTTCAGGAGGCCTTTCTCAATCAAACCTTATTTTCTTAACCTAGAATGAATCCACAACCTCTCTTTTTCTGTGAATACAAAAGCAAAATCTCTCCTCCAAAGTAACATATCATATAAAAATACAAATGACAACATACGGTAATGTGTGGAAGCTACACAAGAAGGGAACAAGATTTATTACATAATCCAGGTGAACTACTCATGGCAATATTCCCAAATGACTTCATCTCCTACTGTTAAACTACTTGATAATTGACAAGCCATGCTTTATTCACAATACCCAAGAAATGGAAACAACCTAGGTGCCCATCAACTGATGGATGGATGAGGAAAAAGTGCAGCTTTACAGAATCAAATATTACTGATATGCTAACAAAATAAAAACTATGAAATTCACGGGAAATTGGGTGGAGCTGGAAACAATCATTCCGAGTGAGTTCCAGAGAGACAGCATCATTTTACCCCTCTCATATATAGCTCTTAGTTTCCACCCTTTGTCCCAGTCAGGCCAGGCGCCTGGCACAGCCATGTCTTCAACAGGACAGCCCAAAAAATCACATGAGGCCCTGGGCCTCTAGGCAATGACTTGAAAATTGAAACCTACCCAGACAAAGCTCATGTGTAGTTGGTAAACATCTTTTCCCATTCTGTAAGCAGCTGTTTTGTACAAGTGACAAAAAGGCAAGCAACACTTCATTCTGTATTCATCAATGTGTTGTTCCCATTTTTCCTTTTATAAATAAATCTTGATCCTAGAGATCCATAGATTTTTTTTTTCTTTACACATCAGTCACTTAGGGCTAGAATCAGGTGAATCAGCATTGCCTCCTACTGGCCAGTGAGGTGCAGCGCAGTGTGTCTCTTCTGAAACTCTTCGAGGCCTTTCAATCTAACCCAAGGGATGCTAGCTGGAAGAACGCAATGGTCATTGCATTTCTCTGTATGTATGATTAGAATTACACTGTTAAACAGTTAGTAAACCTTTTGTGTGTCCTGAGATCAAATGCCTATTTTTATAATCAACTGATGACATTTAAATCCATCAAAAAGTTAATGAGGCAACTAAACAAGTATACTTTACTGAAATGTAATTCCTAAGCCTAAGTAAGGCAATTAGTCCTCTTTTGAGTACACTACAGTTCTACAGAGGATGTCACTGGTTCTGTTCCAGCTGTTACTGATAAATATGAAATGCTGAAATCACCCTTAAGATGATCTCAAGTAGCTGACATCTGTAGCAAACAATAAAATGAGATTTGTATAAAGAGTATATACATTATTATTTTCCATCAGTTTGGTGAGGCATAAGTTAGCCTTAGAAAATGAGAATTATTTTCTGCTCATGTCATTGACTAGAAATGACTTTTTACTTTTTAATATATTTTACAAAAACTTCTTACCATTTTTTAAAAATTCACATTTGACATTTGTGTGAGTGGTGTATGTTCGTGTGAATGTGTTTATCTATATGTGTGCACTCAACCATACATGAACATGTGGAGGATGCAGGGAGGTGGTCAAGGTATGGTGTCTTCCTCTATCACTCTCCACCTTATTTTTCAATGCTAGGTCTCTCATTGATCCTAATAACCATTGATAGGTAGAAGACTGCACAGTGATCCCACCTCACCATGCTTGGCTTTAGTGGGTGTGGCAAACCTAAGTGAGGTCCTCATGCATGCACAGCAAGTGCTTACCACTGAACCATCCCTCCGTCCTTCAATATTTAACTTTAAGAGGTAATGGCCGTACAGTGATAGCATCTGCCTGTAGCCCACCCCTCAGAGACCAAAACCAGGCAGATCTCTGTGAGTTATAGGTCAGTCTGGTCTAAATACTGAGTTCCAGGACAGCCAAGGTGACATAGTGAGGCACAGACTCAAGTAAATGAATTAATAAGTAAGATTGCGGATGCAGTTCAGTTGGTAGAGCTCAGAAAACACTGAATCACTGAATATCACCTGTGATTGTTTGTTATTTCCCAGCACTGGGGAGCTAGAGATGAAGCAAACAAAAATTTATGCTCATCCACTGTTCCATTGCAATTCAAGAACAGTGTGGCTGAATAATAGCATGTTGAAAAGTAGCAAACATGGTGGTGAATATGAAAGACTGGTGTGTTGGTGAGAAAGGGAACGATGGGAGAAGAACAATGAGGAATCTGCGTGGAGCAGGGAGGCTCAACCAAAGCTTCCCCTCTGTTACATGCACCCCTTCCCACACTCTGAATGTGCAGTGTTTATGACTAACTAGCAGGCAGCACAGAGAAGCAGTTTCAGTTTCGCATTCCCGGCAATGACTGGAAATGCAGCTCTCCTTGTTATTTTGGCTAAGAGTCCACTGGGAGTCCTGCATTACTAACGTAACTCTCACTTTTCTCTCAGAACTGTGAGCAGACAGTGCTCCAGGGCCTGACCCAACCTGAGGGAAAACAACAACAACAACAACGACGAAACCAACCTAAATTACAACCCTGGAAAGGAGCTCCAATAGCTCAGACGGTAAAATTGACCATAGCAGGTGACTTCATTCCTGTTGATTGATCTCTGGCACGTGTGAGCAGATGCTACAGATCAACAGGATTCATCCAGCAAAATTGCTTAGGATGAACTGGAGCTCCTGAAAGGAGTTGCCATAGGTGAACTATGTATCATTTCTCAAAAGACTCAGAGAAATAGAAATTGCTTTGTCTGGGCACTTTACACCCTCTCAATCTCCATGCACAGGGTCTGTTTAATATACACCCAATGTCATGCTCAACTTCCTTAGGGATCAGGGAAATGCAAATCAAGACAACTTTAAGATACCATCTCACACCTGTCAGAATGGCTAAAATGAAAAACACCAATGATAGCCTATGCTGGAGAGGGTGTGGAGAAAGGGGTACACTCATCCATTGCTGGTGGGAATGCAAACTCGTGCAACCACTTTGGAAAGCAGTGTGGTGGTTCCTCAGGAAATTCGGGATCAACCTACCCCTGGACCCAGCAATACCACTCTTGGGAATATACCCAAGAGAGGCCCTATCATACAACAAAAGTATATGCTCAACTATGTTCATAGCAGCATTGTTTGTAATAGCCAGAACCTGGAAACAACCTAGATGCCCTTCAATGGAAGAATGGATGAAGAAAGTATGGAATATATACATATTAGAGTATTACTCAGCAGTAAAAAACAAGGAATTCTTGAAGTTTGCGTACAAATGGATGGAAATAGAAAACACTATCCTGAGTGAGGTAAGCCAGACCCAAAAAGAGGAACATGGGATGTACTTACTCATATTTGGTTTCTAGCCATAAATAAAGGACAGTGAGCTTATAATTCGCGATCCTAGAGAAGCTAATTAGAAGGTGAATCCAAAGACAAACATATAGGCATCCTCCTGAATATTAACCTTCATCAGGCGATGAAAGGAGACAGAGACCCACATTGGAGCACTGGACAGGAATCTCAAGGTCCAAATCAGGAGCAGAAGGAGGGGGAGCATGAGCAAGGAACTCAGGACCGTGAGGGGTACACCCACACACTGAGACAATGGGGATGATCTTTCGGGAATTCACCTGGTCTTGGTCTAGCCTGGGTCTGAAAAAGCATGGGATAAAACCAGACTTACATAGCGGACAATGAGAACTACTGAGAACTCAAGAACAATGGCAATGGGTTTTTGATCCTACTGCACGTACTGGCTTTGGGGGAGCCTAGGCAGTTTGGATGCTCAACTTACTAAACCTGGATGGAGGTGGGCGGTCCTTGGACTTCCCACAGGTCAGGGAACCCTGATTGCTCTTCAAGCTGATGAGGGAGAGGGACTTGATCGGGGAAGGGGGAGGGAGATGGGAGGCGGTGGCGGGGGGGAGGGAGGCGGAGATCCTTAATTGAATAATAAAATTTAATAAAAAAAAAGAAAATACAAAAAAAATATATACACCCAATGTCCATACGCTGTAGACTGGCTCACGAAATCAAAAGGAGGTTCTGAGCTGGAGAAACAAGGGTTTCATAGCTGAAATCTCAGCAGTCAGGACGATAAGGTGAGAAAATCACCAGGAGATCAAGATCAGTCTGGATTACATAGACCTATGGGGACACTAGACCTACACTGTATACAAAGGAAGACACTGACTCAAAATACTTTTAAAAGATACCATCACTTGAATGAAGAGGCAGTTTACAATACTGAAAAAATCTTTATCAGCTATGTAGTAGACAGGGGGTAAGTATCTAGAATCTGTAGAGAAATATTGAACTTCAAGAAAAGGAGGAACCCAATCTAAAAATGGAGCGTAAGCTAAACAGAGAGTTCTCTAAGATGAAGTGCAAATGTCTGAGAAATATTTTTTTTTGTAATTTTCAACATTTTTGTATGTCAGGAAAATACAAGCCAAAACTACATTGAGATTTCACCTCAGCCCAGTCAGAGAGACTAGAAACAGAAGTGCAAATGGCAACTAATGCCATTGTGGAGGGTGGGGGAGGAGAACACTCAGTCCCCGCTGGTGGGAGGGCAAACTGGAGGTTTCTAGGGTACCATGTGTGGAAGCTCCACACAAAGAGAAAATAGCTTCCCTACATGATCCAGCTGTGCTACTCCTGCCAATATTCCCAAATGACTCCATCTCCTTCTGTTGACCTCCTTGCTTATCCATCATCTACACTCTATTCACAGGAACCAAGAAATGGAACCAGTCTAGATGTCCATCAACTGATGGATGCATGCTGAATACGTGCAACTTTACAGACTGAAAGACTTTTCATCTGTTGACAATATAGAAACTATGAAATTCCTGGGGAAATGGATGGTGCTGGAAACAACCATTCTGGGTGAGGCATCAGAGGCCCAGAGATACAAACATCATTTGATCCCTTTCATGGGCAGCTCTTAGCTTCTACTCTTCAGACGTGTGTTTCATTTGGAATACCCACAGAGTTTCAAAATTACTATGGTGTCATGGAGGGAAAAATGTAGGAGAGGGAAGATGGGATTTAAAAGAGAAGTATGGGCAAAGAAGGGTTAAATTGAGCTGGGAGTTGAGAATCGGGGAGTGGAGTGAAAGTCGGAGGGCTGAATAACAAAAAGGATTTTCAAAATGTCACACGTAACCTACTAATGTAAAGGCTTCCTGAATATATGTATACACATATGAAAAAGATAATGGAGAGACCCTCTAATGGGGTAGCAATGTCCCTGCTAGACACCACAGGGTAATAAATAAAAAGCCCAGACCCAAGAATTACTTAGCTTTTTTTTCAACTTGTTGGCCAGTGAGGATCCTAATCATTACAAGCCATTGTCAGTGCTCTTGGTCACCTTCCAGAACTCCATGGTAAGATCCTGTTAGTGAAAACACCACATTGCTGAGTTATAGGACATGGAGAAACCAAGGTGATACTGACCTAGAAGCTCCACCACCCTTACCAGTTATCTTTCACAGTGCTGGAAGGTTCTAGACAGAGTAACAGAGAAGAAAATGAAACATTAATCATATCCAGGTATGAACTCTTTGAGCAATAATAATGACTGATCAGATAAGAAATAACCACCAATATACTAGTAGTACAAGAATGCAGTGGTAGTAACCAAGTACTTCCTGATGGGATTAATATTTCTCCACAAGACAAAACCCGTATTTGGTACCATATCTAGACAATAACCTAAGGCTATGCTGGTCATACATCTTAGAACCTACTACTATTATTCTGCTATAGAGCATAATATTAAACTAGCTCCCAATGATTTTCCATAGGTTAAGGCATTGATTAACCCTTATCATGGAAGTTCTTATTTGCAGCAGATTATAATCAATGCAGATATCCACAACTGATATAACAAAATGCTTAGAATAAGACATTGATAAATGTCCAGAACTAGATGGAATATACTTAGTCTTATTTCCAAAGATACAGGAATAGCTGTGGAGGAAAGGATAAAAAGAGTGTGGGAGCCAGAGCTGTGGATGCCAACAAGAAAACAGGGTCTTCTGGAAACTGCAGGGTAGCTCCACGTGTGAACTGGCCGTGGTTGAGACAGCATGTGTAAGACCTGTCAAGCCCAAGCATGACCAAATCTCTGCCTTGACAGGAAAGCTGAGAATGACAAGAATTACGGAATATGAATCTACAATTGTGAAGAATTAAGGTTACAATCAGAGGGGGTCACATGGGTTGTGTCTTGGGTGAGACTAAAACTGGCATCTGCACAGGACCTCAGACAATGTGCTGTGTGACTTTAGTTCAGGCTGCATTTGTGGAGTCAGGGATCAGGAAATTTATCTTTCAAGGGCTGTTTTCCAGCATAGTCAGTAAGACACTTCTCCGTGTTTCTATTCTTTTCCAAGCCTCGTTCCATGTTATCTTAGGAGTGTCCGGCCTTTTCTGCCAAGTAAGGAAGAGTTAATAGAATGAAAAACAACTTTTTGTTTACTTCATTTCCTCTTCTTGGAAATGCAGGTGATTCCTAAAAAAGCAGATAGATCTATGGTCCTCCGTGATTGTCCAAAACACACTGAAAGGGGAGGGGCAGAACCTAGAGGAGTCTGTATGTCTTGCAGATAAAGCAGGGGTGGGTTTCATGTCAAGAGACTGCAGCACAGTGGACAGTGGTTCCTGCAGCTGAACTACAGTGAGCTCATACACTGGACTCAGGGTTCTCTGGTAAGTGGACAGGGGCACTCAGATCTAACTTCTAACCCTCACCATCTCTCTTCTCTAAAGAGATGACAGGGAACAAGACATTTAGGAGCATACCCCGAGAGTAGGGATCCTCTGCTTGGAAACTGGGATGCTTTGGTGGGAGGTGGACAGGACTGCATCATGGATGGGCTTAGCCAGTTCTTCAAGTTGAGGTACTCCTTAGGGAAATGACCTGGATATTGATTTTGGTTAAATGTTTTAAATTATTTTGGCTTATTTCTTATTTCTCTCTCTAACATGGATTTGGAAATGTCTGCTTCAATTGATGGAATATCTCTGTAGTGTGAATGAGGTTGGTATATCTCACCCTCATCTTGCTTCCTAGTTCAGGGTATGCTGTTTAGTTCCTTTCACCCTGATGCTCTTGCCCACTGAGCCAGCCCTTTGGATTATGTTTTATATGCATGCAACGTTCCATTTTTCCATGCATTTTTTACATATTTATTTATTTATATGAATGCATATTGTGCACATAGGTGGAGGTGAGAGGACAACCTGCCAAAATTAGTTCTTTCCTTACCATGTGGTTCCCCAAGATTGAACTAGGTTTGTCTAGGTTTGGCTGCAAGTATCTTTACAGATTGAGCCATCTCATTTTATTTTTTTATTTTTCTTTAGTAAGTATCTACTTGTTGGGGCCGAGAAATGCAGGCCCCTTTCCCACGTTATCTGAGGGTCAGAGCATTTGGGGAATAATAAGCATTAATCATTATCAGTCAGGGGGTGGCTGCCTGGCCTCTATTTGAAGTTAAGATAGCTCAGCGCCATCCCGACAGGTGGTCAAGAATGCCAATGTACTTCTGCTCCTTCCACTGTAACTTATGAGATCACCTGGGGAAGGGGTGTTTTCTGCCTACATGACCAGTGTCTGTGAGTCAACCCTGACTTGAGTCTTCCTGCTACCTAGGCAACAGAATGCTAATGATGGAAAGTCTCAGGCTGTCATGTTAATGAAGCCTTTGTTGCCTTCTCCCCCAGTTTACCTTAAGTATAAAAACTGTGGCAAAATAAATGCAGGTGATTTCAGGATCTGAATAATCCCTGAAACTCACTCCCAATACTGTCTTATGGTTCCTTTCTCTATTTTCCCACTCCCCTACCCTGGTAAGAAGTGTTTTCGTTGAGGCTGGTCCTCAACATCAGGAATGCTGGATAAAGTGGAATTTATGTTGTTGAAAACCGGCAAACTGTTTCTCAATGGGAGCATTCCCAGCAGCATGAGACAAGGTTATACTTGCTAAGCGTCTTAAATTGCATTTGAAATCCTTCCCCATCTAGTGGGTATGTGAAGTTTTCATTAGAATTCCCCCAATGGTGACTGTATAGTCAAGTGATTATTTGACATCAGTGTTTCTTTTTGCTAATGTGTCTATTAGATTAGAAAATCAAGTTGCTTGTTTTCTTACTATTGAGTTTTAGGAAATCTTTATATGTTGTGCACAAGATCTGATTCTTCATTTGCAATTTTTTCTCCAAATCAATAGTATGTCTTTTTCATTTTATCAACTTTCTTTCAAAGAAAAATTTAATGTTTCTATTAACTTACTTTTTCTGCAAGGTATTCTGATTGCCCTTCCTATGTCTTCGTGTGAATGACAGCTTTGAATGGTGTTCTGGAAGTTTTGATTAGTATGCTTCTATGGAGAACACTAATTTCTTTTTGGCCTAGTTGTGTTTTGTTTCTTTCTTTCTTTCTTTCTTTCTTTTTTCCTTTCTTTCTTTCTTTCGACTTGGGGTTTTGGGTTTTTTCGAGACAGGGTTTCTCTGTAGCTTTGGAGCCTGTCCTGAAACTCACTCTGTAGACCAGGTAGACGTCAGACTCACAGAGATCCGCCTGCCTCTGCCTCCCAAGTGCCGGGATTAAAGGTGTGTGCCACCACCGCCGGCTATTTTTTTTTTCTGCTATTTGGTACCCACAGAACCGCAATTTCCCAAGCTTCGCCAGTGATAGTTGAAGCTGTTTCGAACTTGCTCCATCTAGTGGACAGCTTTATACTAGTGCGGCCGGCCGCCTATGCCACACTTTTCAAAGCTTTTGCTTTCCACATCCTGTTTATGCAAAAAGCCAGATCATCTTAACTTGGGGCTGAGCCCCGCTGGCCTGTGACGACTTTCTGGAATTGTTTCCTTCAACCCCCTTTTCATGACTGATTCCCAAACACCTTCTCTTGCCTGGTGCGCCTTTCCTGGTTCTGGAAATAGAAACAAAGGCTGAAGCATCTGGACTTACTAGGGACTGAAGACACAGAGAGGGGAAAAACTGGGGACTTGCTCCTACGTGGATACAGTTCTCAGGGCAGACACAAATGCTGCTTGCCCCCTCAGCTTAGGTGCCTGGCGCTGCTTTTTGGGACAAAATAAAGGGCTTCTGTTGGAACACTGCCAGCTGCAAAAAAGCAGGAAGTGCCTCTGTGTTAAACAGAGCAAGAAGCTTTTATTCTTTCTCTTCCCCTTGTGACAAAGGAAAGGGGCAAGGAAAGAGAAAAATTTGAGAAACAACGTTAATTAAATGAAGGAACAAAGGAGAGAGTGGAGAAGTCATGGAGGGGAAGAGAGAAGAGCAAGAGATTAAAAAGAAAATTTAAAAATTTTCTAACCATAGAAAAACTCATAACCAAATCAGTCAATATAAATAGAATAAAAATAAAAATAAACTCTTTTTTAAGAAAAGATTTATTTATCATTGTTATTTATTTTAGGAAAATAAGTTCCTGTTTATTTGAATAGCGAGGTAAAGGCCGAGAGATGGACCTTTCACCCTGTGGGACTGACCGGACTCCATATCTGTTTACAGTTCCACATTCTGTTTTTTTGTTTGTTTTTTATCATATATTTTAATTGATTTATTTTTTGAGAATTTCACAGCATGTACCCAAATCCTATTCATTTCCCAGTACTTCCATGCCTGCCCTCCACCCTTGTAACACTAGCCAATCCACTATCAACATGGGAAAACCTAAGGGTAGGGTTCATGTGTGCTAATATGTCAGAACCTGACATTCCCCAACTTCAACTCTCTACCTTCCTTCCTGATCTTCAACTCTACGTGCACACTGGAATACATGCACACGTGCGCACACACATACACACAAATGGACACATGCACACATAACAACACACAAACATGCACAAGCACAGACACAAATGATTAGATAGTTGTATTATTGCACTTTCCTCATAATCATTCTAATGAAAACTCAGGAAGTTGAGGGAATCTATGATCAAGTGCATAAAGTACATGCCATGCATGAGCTCAATTTCCAGAACCCACATAAATGCTGAGAGGGTGTCCAGCCACCATGAACTCCCATGCTCAGAAAACAGAGATAGTGGAATCATAGAGCTAGCTGCCTACCTAGAGTGTGTACATCTGCAATCTCCATGTTCAATAGAGAGACTCTGCCTTGATGAATTAAAGTAGAAATTGAGGATCAGGCCCAACATAAGCCTGACATGCCCACACATGTGTGAACATGCACACTAAACAGAGAGACACATTTTAAATGTAAAATAAAATAAGACGCAGAAAATAAATAAAAATAATATCTTAAAGAGTGCAAACCTTAAAAGAGTCATGAAGCTCTCCTACAGGTTGTAAAAGCAAAAATTGTTCTCCAGGAGTGGAGATGTCAGGCCAGAGATGAGACCTGCAAATGATGCTGGGGCCTCCAGGGCTGTGTGACTCTGGTGAATCATTGCCACTCTAAGGTGGGCTTTGCAGTGACCCAGCTGCCTGTGAGTGATCACACTGTGTTTGGTAAATGTGCATGAGATTGGAAGAGAATATGAGACAGACAGAGTCACCGATTAAAAAAAGAAATTTAAGGGTAGTAAACTGAGGTACTTAAAAGACAAAGAGAGTAAAAAATTTATAATGGGCCACGTAATGATGGAAAATACACAGAGTCTAGATTATGTAATTATTGTGTTTTCTTTGAATTTTTCAACTGTTAATGAGCTAACTGAAGAAAGATTTTTAATTGTGGGATCTGCTAAGCTAAACCCACATATAAGTATTTAACTTCAAAATTCAGGTCTAAGGATATGTTGCTTTGAAAAAGAGATTCTTCTTTTGTTTCTAAGGAAGATAAGAAGATGTGGATTCCTTCTATGTTAATATGGCTTGATAGAAAAAGACCCCCTGAAACAGCGTCAAGGCAACTGGCTGAGATTACGCAACCTCACTGACTACTGCAGCCAAGATTTAACCATAATTCTAAACTTTCTCAAGACCACTGCACTCAACAATCAGCAGGAAGTAGTACAGAAAACTATACCAAAATTCCTAAATACTATCTATTAATGTTTGTTTTCATTTAAAAGGGGTTGCTTATAAACAGTTAATGGTCACAGTCAATCTCTTTCTAAAGAAAGATAGGATATGGAATATGAATACTTTACATTGATATGTATTTCCCTTTATTGCTACAAATTTAAGGTAATTTCTTATACTGCATATTTCTTTCTATTCTTGTTTGAGGTATTATGTTTGTGTAACTCATTTAAAATAAAAGTATAATTAAAAATGCAAATTAAAAGTTATGTATGTAGTCAAATTGTAGTCATATTATACTACCAAAGAATGAACGTAATCATTAATCATACCAGTCTCTGAACTCTATGAACTACAATGACTGGACAGATAAGACATGCTCTCCAGTGTATTAGTGGCAAGAAAGTCATCCATGTAACTAATTGCTTCCTGATTAGATTTAATTGCTTCTCCACTAAGTGAAACCCATACCTGGGCAAGAACTTAAGGCTAGATATATTATAGATTCAAGGTAAAAATTTCCACTGTTATGCTGTTAAATGGATATATTATTAAGCCAGTTCCTCTTGATTTATCATTATACCCATAGATTGAGGCAATTCCCAACCTTTCTTATAGTTTTTATATTTGCAGTAAATCATAATCTATACAGAGACCCACAACTGGCCAAAATGCAGAGAATAAGACACTGAACAATATCCAGCCCTGAATGGAATATATATAATTCTAGTTCCAAAGGCACAGGGATGGTTGTTGAAGGGGAGATAAAAAGACTATAAGAGCAGAGTCAGTAGAGGAGACAGCTACAGCGAAACTGTGTCTTCTGGACACAACAGGGCAGCTGGATGTATAAGCTCACAATGGTTGTGACAACACGTGTAAAACCCAGCACGCCCAAACCAGATCAAATGTGTGCACTGACAGGAGAGTTGAGAATGACAAGAATTAAGGAACATGGATCCACAATTGTGAGGAAATGGGTTGTGTCGTGGGTGATCCTTAACTCGACATCTGCACACAACACCAGACAAGTGTGCTGTGTGACTTCAGTTCAGGCTGTATTTGTGGAGTCAGGGATTGTGTTCCAGCCTGGTTAGTCAGCTGCTTCTCCGTGCTCTCCCTCCGTTCCAAGCCCCACATTTCACACCTGTACTGTTTTAGGACTGCCCAGACTTGTCCGCCAAGAAACAAAGGTTTAATGGAATAAAACAGAGCTGGTCACTTTAGTTTCACTTCCCCTTTCTTGGAAAAGCAGCAGGTCTGAAAGCTACTGACCCGTGCTCCTCCGTGATTGGTCAGCACACACTGAGAGGGAGGGGCAGGACCCTGGAGAGAGTGTGAGTCCTGCCAAACTGTCAGAAACCTGCTGCTTTCCACAGAGGAAGAAGGGGTTGGTTCATGGGAAGAGACTGCAGCACAGTGAACAGTGGCTCCTGCAGCTGAACTACAGTGAGCACATACACTGGACTCAGGATTCTCTGGTAAGTGGACAGGGGCATTCAGATCTAACTTGTAACCCTCACCATCTCTCTTCTCTAAAGAGAAGATAGGCAATCAGACATTTACGAACATATTCTGAGAGTATCCTCTGCTTGGAAGCTGGGATGCTCTGGTGTGAGGCAGACAGGACCGCATCATGGATGGGCTTAGCCAATTCTTCAAGTTGAGGAAGACACAAAGGAAATGATTTGGGTATTGATTTTGGTAAAACGTTTCAAATTGTTTTGGCTTGTTTCTTATTCCTTTCTCTAACATGGCTGTAACTGGCTGCTGCAGCTGATGGAATATCCGCAGTGGGCCCGAGATTGCTGTTGGTCATTCTCATCTTCCTTCCTAGTTCAGGGTATAGTACTTAGTTCCTTACACCCTGAGGCCTCTGGCCTGTGGAGAAGAGGTCTCTCTGCTCGCCGCTTCTGCCATAGCTGGCTGCGGAGATCTGTGCCTGGCAAATCTTGTTCACTGTGGTTTCCTTTATTGTCAAGCAGGAGTGCTAAGGATCTTCTCTCCATCTATGAGAACTTGAGGATGTCAGGGTGTGGTGACAGCTGACATTTAGGCAGGCTTCCCTTTTAAATGTTCGCTGTATCACAGCCTTCTCGTTCCCTGTGTTCATATTCAGTGGAAAGTCCTTGCAGACAACTGTCACACCGGAGTCTGCATCACAGATCCAGGAGCTAGAGCTGACAGAATGAGAGGGGAAACTGAAGATGAGAACAGCTTGTGCACTTCAGGGACGTGCTGTCTGTGCCCTGTGGGTGACTGTCCCCTTCAACAGGAAATCAGGCAATGCTGTTTATTTAACCAGATTTGGCTTCCCCTCAGGACATTCTCTTTACCCACCTCTTCCTGTCCTGTGCCTGCAGTCAGACTGAACAAAGTTCTACAGCTCTGCTTTCCTGCACAGCTATCCCCATCTGTCCTGTAGATTGGATGGGGTGTCCTGTGCAGCGAGTCTGTATGTGCCTGTGATTATACACAGTAGGATTCTAAGGACAGCCCTCTCTTGTGGTAGACTGTCTTTGAGCTCTCCCAGAGATTCCGGTATCCACACTTTATGAACGTACTAGGTCTTCAATAACCTACTGGCCAGGGAAAACTACAGAATAGGCACAAATGTTTACAATAAACATCTAGTGTTTCCCTCATAGCCCTCATTCATTGCCTGATGATAAATCACCATTGCTGTGTGTTGGTCATAGAAAAGTGAGCAAGACAAAAGCACATTCTGATACCTGAAGCTCATAATACTGTGGGAGGCTGAGAGCAAGTGAACCCAGATGAATGTACATCATCTGCCAACAAGTGCTGTGTAGAGCTGGAAAGATAAGGGATGGTGGGTGATAGAGGCAGGTGCGATTTTATATCTCAATGGGGGTGGCAATGCTAAAGCATGCCTAATTGATGCACAACCTAGATGAGGGTGACTAAGTTAATAGACCTGTGGTTCTGGAGGGGAGACCAACAAGGAAAGGAAACAGTCATTCAGTACAAAGTTCTGAGATGAGAAAATAGCCCAAGATACCAGGGTGGCTGTTATTCAGACATGAAAAAAATCCAGAAGTGTAATAATAAAGTTCAATTTATGTTGTATGTAGCATGTGCGCTCTTTATCAAATTAACTTTCCCTGAGGGAAAGTAGTATCCTAATGGTACATCTCAGTGTCAATGGGACAACTCTGGCTGATCATCCATGCTGTTGCAAGAACAATCACAGGGAATACAGTAATGTCAATGACATTATCAAAGCTGAGATTGAGGAGGTCTTGAAGAAGATAACATAGGAGGAATGATCAGTGTGAGTGGAATTGGAAATAGAGCTTAAGTCTGCAAACCAATTTGATATGGGTGAGACAGGAAAAGGCTCCAGGGTGACAGTGGAGATTTGCTGCTTTCTTAACTGATAGTAACATCCATTGTGCTGCCGTGGGAGGTCTTGTAGACAGGTTGTGGATAATACAGGACAGAAATATGATATCTGAACTAAAAAAAAAATTACCCAGCAATCAAACTTAGTTCTTTAGTCCTGATATTTACCCCGAGTCATCTTTCATAACATAATATTTATTTTATTGAGTCAGGGTCTCAAGTAGCCCAGGATAGCCCTTAACTCACAGTTTACCAAGGATGACCTTGAAGTACTGATACTCTTACCTCTACTTCCTGTGCTCCAGAATGACAGAGATCCACAAGAACCTGCATTTGATGAGATGCTGGGGATTGAACCCAAAGCCCTGTTCATTCTAGGAAAGCAATTGGCCTATATCTGAAGGGCACAGTTAGAGTGCGTTCAGAACATGGAAGGTTTAGAAGAAAGCAGTTAATCAGAAAGATGACTTGAGGACCCTGAAGAAATAGATGTTAACATGGACTTTAATAATATTAAGATAGCTTACAGTATTACAAGTTTATATTCCTCATGGAGTTGAGCTCCGAGTAATTAAAAAAAAAAGACAGAAGGAAAATAAATCTAGAAAAATGAAGAATTATTTCAACCAAATGCAATAGTTGGACTTAATGAAATCTTCTGGAAAAATCAAGAAAACAGAAAGATTTATGTGATCATCAGAGATATGGCATTGATTAAGCAATAATATCAAATATCACTCATTATTATTTATTTCTCAGGGTGCAAAACCAGATGTCTGATAAGTTTCCATTCATTTGAAGGCACACACTGTAGGAAGTGTGCACAAATGAATAAGATATTTTGGATTTGTTATATAATACTGCAGTCAGGTTAGATACAGTACAATTGTTCATGTTTTTATACTTGTTGACGCTGGCTAAAGGACTCATATGGATTTTTATATGATTTTGCCTTGCTTTACTTCAGTTATCAAATTTTTGTAATTAAGGGTTTAATTGGGAGCTAGTAGAAATTTAATCTAGATTCCTTTTATTGCTTTTATAAACACCAGGAACAAAAACATTTTGAAAAGCATATGATTGGGGGGAGAGGGGGCTCACACATACTGATCCCAGTCCATCACTCAGGGAAATCAGGGCAGAAACTCTGGAGGAGCAGAGGCAGGAACAATAGGAGAATGTTGTTTGCTGACTTGTTCTCCATAGTTTGATAATGCTTTCTTAATTTACCCAGGACTACCAGTCCAAGGATGGTACCACCCACAGTGAACTGGCACTTCCCACATCAATATTGAATCAACAAAGTGCCCCAAGTCAAATCTGATGGGAAAAATTCCTCAAATGAGGTTTTCTTCTCCAATAGCTTGTATCTACTTGATCAAAAAAAAAAAGCACAAAATATCCAGGAACTAGTCAATAACAAAATGTAACTAAGTTGGCAGCACAGTGAAGCAAAACAGTGCTGAGAATGAAGGCATCTGAACCAAGATTAATAAAAGCTCAGGGTCAGAAATTGGGGTTCAACCTAAAGATCTGAAAAGCAAAGCAGTCAGCCACTGGCTCTTACCTTGATCTCAGTCTGACATGGCGATCCTGCCTCCTGGAATTTCAGAATGAGACTGTGTGTTGAGAGCTGTTTTCTCCTGTTTTATAATCCTTTCCATGTACCATTATTATTAAAGGCATGCATCGCCTGGTTTCTATGGCAACTAGTGTGGCTGCTAAGATTAAAGGTGTGTGTTACCATTTCCCGGTCTGTAAGGCTGACCAGTGGGACTGTTTGACTCTCAAATCTTCAGGAAGTAGTTACTTATTGAAGTACAATTAAAATGCCACTACAGGCATCTTTGATCTTTTGTAACTTACTCTCCCTTCCTTCTTTCAGTGGCTTATTTCTTTAATCACGATCATGGGTCAGTCATTCTCTTCTGCATCTGAGAATGAAGACCGTGGAGATTTGGAATCCAGTTTCACTGCATATTTTAATAATATTGAAATAGAAAACAAAATCATTCCACCGGAAATCATCCGTTCTATAAAAAGGTCTCTGAGAAAAGGAGATGTTCAGCAGGCACATTATAGAATCCGTGGTCAATTGGAATATGTTTATTATGCCCCAATAAACGTTGCTGTGACAGGAGATTCTGGAGTAGGGAAGTCCAGCTTCATCAATGCCCTGAGGGGAGTTGGACCTGAAGAGGATGATGCAACTCAAGTTGGGACAGCAGAGACAGCTATGAGGAGAACTCCATACAAGCACCCCAAAATTGAAACGTTGACTTTTTGGGAGCTGCCTGGCATTGGAACTATGAACATTCCACCAAAATATTATCTGGAGAAAGTGAAATTCCAAGAGTACGACTTCTTCGTGATTCTTTCCGCCACACGCTTTAAACTACTTGAACTAGACCTTGCCCAAGCAATCAGGTTGAAGAGAAAGAATTGCTACTTTGTAAGAACCAAAGTGGATGCTGACTTACAAAATGAAAAGGAATCCAAACCATGTACCTTTGACAGAGTAAAGACACTGCAGCTGGTCAGAAGATACTGTGTGAACACCTTCATTCAGAATAACATGGATGCTCCACCGATTTTCTTGATTTCTAACCACAATTTATCAGACTATAATTTTCCAGTCCTGATGGACACCCTGATAAAATATCTTCCTGCTCAAAAGCACCACAACTTTATACTTTCCTTGCCTAATAATACTGAGGCTGTCATTGAAAAAAAGCACAAATCTATGCAGCAGTTTATCTTGTTGGAAGCCTGCCAGGCTGGAATTTTGGCTACTGTTCCTACAGTGGACATCCTCATGGATGAAGTTGAGGAGTTGAAAGTGAAGTTAAACCACTACCAAGTCCTCTTTGGACTGGATGATGAATCCCTGGAAGTCATGGCTAACGATTCTCAAGTGCCTGTTGAGCAACTGAAAAAAAACATTAAATCTCCTTATTTGTTGGAAACTAAGAAAGAAGAAACATTGGGAGAAATGATTTTGAAATATGTGGAGAAATTTGCCTCAGCTAATGGTGGGCCTCTTGCTACAGGGCATTACTTTGGTAAAACCTTTTACTTACAACTTTATTTCCTTGACACAGTGACTGAAGATGCCAAAGTTCTCCTTAGAAAGACATATTTTAAAAAACTAGTTCAAGCTCAGCTCATCCACAGTGACTGACCATGACAAGATCACAAGATCAATGGTGAATACAATGAAATCACTAGATAAATTCCCCCTCTTATATCTTTTCTTTCCACTAACTAATCCACTATCACCATGAGAAACTTAAGGATAAGGCCCATGTGTGTTAATATGTCAGAACCTGGCAATCCCCAGCTTCAACTCTCTACCTTCCTCTCTGTCTTTCAACTCTGGTGTGGGAGAATTGTCTGTATCCTGTCAATCATGTTTTAAATAAATGCTGATAGGCCAATAGCCAGGCAGAGAGTATAGGCAAGACAACCAGACAGGAAGTAGAGGCAGGGCAATGAGAACAGGAGTATTCTGGGAAGAAGGAAGTTCTTTCTGAGTCCTGTCCAGATACCGAAGAAGCAAGATGTGACCTGTCCCACTGAAAAAGGTACTGAGCCATGTAGCTAACATAGATAAGAATAATGGGTTAACGTCAGTTATAAGAGCTAATACGAAGCCTGAGCTAATGGGCCAATCAGTTTATAACTTATGGAGACCTCTGTGTGACTTTCTTTGGGGCTTACCGGCTGTGGGAACTGGGCAGGACAGGAACCAACAAGCAGGCCTTCATGTTACACAGCTCCACATGTACACTTTAAAACACATATGCACACACTCACACACAGACACACACAGTGCCATGTCGTGCACATATAATGAGCAGAGCTCAATCTCCAGAACCCATATAAAAGTTGAGTGGGTGTGGTAGGCACCTTGGACTCCAAACTCAGAAGGCAGAGAAGGCGGAACCATGGAGCAAGCTGGCTGTCAGGAGTGTGAGATAACGGCAAGTTCTGGGTTCAATTGAGGGACCTTGTCTTGGTGACAAAGACTAGAGAGCAATTAAGGGACCTTGTCTTGGTGACAAAGACTAGAGAGCAATTGAGGATAGGACCTAACATAAACCTGACATACACACACACACACACACACACACACACACACACACACACACGTGAACATGCATGCCACGCAGAGAGACACATTTTATTTTTTAATATTTTTATTCATTTTACATACCAACCACAGTCTTACTATCCCCTCTTCCTCTGCCTCCCATAAGCACACCCCAATCCACTCCTCAGAAATGCTAAGGCCTCCCATGCGTGTTAAGTCACCAAAGCCTGACACATTCAGTTGAGTCAGAAACAAGCCCCTCCCCTGCCAGAAGCAAAGACCTGTATTTTGAGGTCTGTATTTTGTTTACAGTCGTCTTAAGTTCACAAGTAAGTTATTCCCCTCTGCAGGGTAAATTCTGGGCCTAGGAAATCAACCTGGTATCTTATCTCCTAATAAGACCTGCTGGC
Source organism: Microtus ochrogaster (assembly GCF_000317375.1). Classification (NCBI taxonomy): domain Eukaryota; kingdom Metazoa; phylum Chordata; class Mammalia; order Rodentia; family Cricetidae; genus Microtus; species Microtus ochrogaster. The sequence continues at coordinate 46,189,246 of NC_022020.1, forward strand.
CCCAGGCTTTTAGAAACAATTAGCATTTCCTTTGTTAGTCAACAATCACAGACACTCAGTTTTTCCTTATCAGCTAGGGACACCTTCCCCTCCCACTTGCCCATTTTTTATTTTTTTATTTTTTTGCTGTACAACAGCTTCTGAGAAACAATAAAACACGACTTGATCAGAAAACCTGTCTTGCCGCCGTTTCTCCTATCTCTTGTCCTTCCGTTCCTCTCCTCCAGGTTTATCAGGAACCCGAGTTCGTATCCCTCTGGATGGGATAGATTGTGCCCAATGTGGGGCTCAAACCCACGACCCTGAGATTAAGAGTCTCATGCTCTACCAACTGAGCTGGAGATGGATGTGAATCTACTTTCAATCTTCTACATGTTGATGTCTAGTGAGTTAAAATGCTTTCTTTTTCTGTTCTATCAGTTAGACAGACTTACACCTTAAGAGGAGCATAGCTTACAAACTTTTAATTAGATATTCAATGGCTGAAGCCCTAGTTATAATATTCTTATGGGAGACCTTGAGCCACTAGGTAAAATTCTTAAAGGGAGCAATGAGCCAATTTCCAATAGAGAGCTTATAGAAGCTGCCAGACAGGTAAAATATAGATCAACAGGTTTGGTGTCTCAGGCCCTAAGAAGTAATCTGTGCATTGTCTTAGTTTCTTTCTCTGTTGATGAGAAGAAACACTGACTGTCAGAACACCATCCATGAAGGAAGCTGTGTGAGGAGATTGCTGAGAGCTTTGAGAAACTCTTAAGTACACAAGACAAAGCCTCCTCGGCTAGATTAATACAGGTCCCCTTATATCTGCCACATTCTTCTCTTCCCATTGTCAATCATTCCTCTAGGACTGAACGCCTCAGTACAGCTGGGGAGGAACCTGCAACTAGAAAGGATTTGCCTTTCATATGAGGTTTGTTTGTTTGTTTGCTGCTGGTAACAAAGAACATGGACAGTTCATTTCAGGAAAAAAAAAGGGGAGGGGGGGAACAAATTCTTATATAATATTTCCAGGAGTGGGGCGAGTATCAACTTTATGTGCAATATAGTTGAGCTTTTGAAGACTCGGTGTAAGTCAGGGCTATTTGGAAAGGGTTCAGGTATAATGTGTCCCACAAGAAATACCAGCATCACTTGAGCCTGTTTGGAGCTGCAGTGAAGTGATGGCTATGGCCCCAGGGTCTGTAGCACCTAGGACTTAGTCTCATATTCACTCTTAAGCCTCTGGGGAGTAGAGAAAACAAATACACATAAACCCACAAAAAAAAAAAAAACGGAATGCATAACACGCACAGGTCTGTGACTCAGATATAGGGCTCAGTAGCTCATTTAAGAAGGGATGTGATAGCATCTCTGTCCCTGGGGAACAGAGACCAGCACTGGCATGGCTCTAACAGAAAAGAGATGCTCCAGAGACTCACACTTGGGAGAACAGAACTCTATTCCAAAATGAGTTGTAGTTGCCGATAAGACAGTATTTCAGACCCACAGTGGTAAGGCATGCTGCAGGAGTGACTCTGGTCTCTGGGATAAAGGGACAGGTCCATCACTAGGTTCTTTAAAGCCATTTTAAAAGGGGAAGAAAATAAGCTGGAAATGCCTGGCCTTAGCTGGACCTTGAGTCTTGGAGTCTTGACTCATAGTGGACAAGGTTTAAATGTCAAGATTTTTGCAGAAAAGAAAGGCAAGTGTTCTTCCCATGGAGACTGGTCTTTGACCAAATCCCCAGTCACACAAGACTGTTAATTACTGTTCTCCCTCAGCAGGCTGCATAGTACCCTCCAATATTGTGAACATTGGTCACAAAGCACGAAGCTTTCTGCTCAGTACCAATATTTCTCTATGTCCTGTGCCCAAAATATGTGGTGTCTTCAGCAACAGAATCTTACCATCAGGGTCTGATAAGGAATGAAAATAATACCAATAGCCGACTGCTTTATTTTGAGGTCCCTGGGACCTTCCTAATCAACAACTCAGGGGCAGGTACCACAAACTGACACTGAGCTTTTGTTTGATAAGGGTGATGCTGATTCTTGGTTGTCAACTTGACTATACCTGGAATAGTCTAGAGTCCAGAAATGGAGGGTGCATCTGTAAGAGGACTGGACTCCATAACTGTTTACAGTTCCACATTCTGCTTTTTTGTTTGTTTTTTAGCATATATTTTAATTGAGTTTTTTTCAAATTTCACAGCATGTACCCAAATCCTATTCATTTTCCTGTCCTTCCATGCCTGCCCTCCACCCTTGTAACACTAGCCAATCCACTATCAACATGGGAAAACCTAAGGGTAAGGTTCATATGTGTTATTATGTCAGAACCTGACAATCCCCAACCTCAGCTCTCTACCTTTCTTCCTGACCTTCAACTCCACACGCACAGCTGAAAACATATATGCACACATACACACACACACACTCATGAATGCACACATGCACACATACAACACCCAAACATGCACAGGTGCAGACACAAATGATTAAATAGTTGTATTATTACTCTTTGCTCCTAATCATTCTAATAAAAACTCAGAAAGTTGAGGGAATCTATGGTCAAGTGCATAAAGTACTTGCCATGCATGTATGAGGAGCAGAGCTCAACTTCCAGAACCCACATAAATGCTGAGTGGGTGTCCAGCCACCTTGAACTCCCATGCTCAGAAAACAGAGAGAGAATGGAATCATAGAGCAAACTGCCTACCTAGAGTGTGTACATCTGCAATCTCCATGTTCAATAGAGAGATCCTTCCTTGATGAATTAAAGTAGAAATTGAGGATCAGGCCCAACATAAGCCTGACATGCCCACACATGTGTGAACATGCACACTAAACAGAGAGACACATTGTAAATGTAATATAAAATAAGAGGCAGGAAGTAAATAAAAATAATATCTTAGATAGTGCAAACCTTAAAAGAGTCATGAAGCTCTCCTACAGATTGTAAAAGCAAAAATTGTTCTCCAGGAGTGGGGATGTCAGGCCAGAGATGAGACCTGCAAATGATGCTGGGGCCTCCAGGGCTGTGTGACTCTGGTGAATCATTGCCACTCTAAGGTGGGCTTTGCAGTGACCCAGCTGCCTGTGAGTGATCAATGCTCCTAACTCGACTTGAAAGACAATGTTTCTTTGGTTTGTTATGGGTGCCTATAAGGGATGAATAGATATTTGTTTGTCTCCCCAAGGAAAGATCATACAACACAACTGATGTCTTCTCAGGGGCCAGAAGAAACAAAGCTGAGTTAAGGAGGACTGGTTATCTTGTCCTTAGAATGGGTGCTGACATATGGGAGTGAGGCTGCCCATGTGATCAGCCCTCCTCAATCTATACCTGGTGCATGAGTTGGCTTTTTAGAGCCCATTCCCCGTGGTGGGATGCCTTACTCAAGGATGCAATGGGGGAGAGCCTTGATCTTGCCTCATCTTGAAGTGCAGGCCTTGTTGTTTCCCCATGGGGTGACCTTACCCTCTCTGAGGAGTGGATGAGATGAGACAGGGTGCAGGGAGAGCTAGGGTGGGAGTTGGGAAGAGAGGAGGGAGGGGAAACTGTGGTTGCTATGTAAAATTAACAAAAAAATTAAAATGAAAAAGAGCCTCAGTTTCAAAGGCCTTGTATGTATTTAGGATTGTTTTGGGTACTTCATATCTGTGTTTATTAATAATATGCTTTTAAAGTATGCTGATCCAAAATGTCTTATTATATATTTTCGATGATATTAATCCTGTCAGCTAGCTGTTCATTCATTATTGTATGTAAAGACTATATCATTTCTAAAAGTGCCTCATTCTTGGCTCTGTTATCAAACCATTTTCTTAAAGAAAGCTAAGTACCAATATCCAATAAATGAATGTATCAGAAAAAACATATAAGCCTTGAGAATACCTTTCATAGTATAAGTAAAAAGGTTATTAAATTCCTGGATGGTAGTATTGTCTGCAATACTGATTTGTTTATGTTAAAGAATGTACTTTGCCATGGGTCTTCAGTAATTTGGTGTAAGTGTAATAATCCTTATTTGCCAACAGGTGTCGTGGTTGCAACCATGTGATAGACCAGTGGAGCGTGAACAGTCCCACCTGGTTCTGCATACTGGTGTCTGCTTAAATACTGACAAATCTGCTTTGCTTAACAAATTAAGAGCAGTTAAAGCAATTTTGTACTCAGCAAGAGTTTTTTGGTGGCCAGAATATCAAGGAACCCAGAGCTTGTGAGCTAGGAACACAAACTAAAAGCTGTGTCAGTCAACACTGCATATAGACCCACAAAAGGAGTATCCCCGCTATGGTGGGGTTTTGGCCACACACACACACACAAAAAAAAAAAAAAAAAAAAACTGCTTAGTAGGTGAAATCAAGCCAGGTGAGCAGGGTGGGTGGGAGACCTTCTGGGCCAGTCCCAGTAGGTGTGGAGTTGGGATTCATGTGGGCGTCAGATGTAGAGTGACGATATAAAGTAGTCCCACACTAGCTCAGAATTGAGTATAATAAAAGGTTCTTAGTTTAGGGGGAGACTCACAGATCTTGGTCCTCTGCACGAACTCAGGACAGGAACTGAATCCAGCAGCTCAGAGAGAGCATGCAAGTTCTACAGCTGCATTTGCAGTATAAGTTACCACGCCCAAGTCAGCTGGAATTTTAAAGGCTATTGGCTGAAGGAGTTCTCACATCAATTGCAAGTTTGTATTCCTCATGGACAGTACAAAAGGAAAGTAAATCTAGGAAAATTAAAATTTACTTCCACCAAATACATAGCTACACTTACTGACGTCTTTAGAAAACATAAACAAAACAGAAAATTAGATTTATGTGATCATTAAAGATTTGGCATTGGTTAAACACTGATGTCAAATGTGATTCATTATTATTTATTTCTAAATGTGTAAAGCTATGGATATGTTAAATTTCTATTCATCTGGAGGACACACTGAAGAAAGTGTGCACATATGGAGGAGACATCTTGGATTTGATATACATTGCTGCACGCAAGTTAGATGCAACACAGTTGCTCATGTTTTTTATAGTTGTTGATGCTAGCTAAAGCACTCATGCAGATTTTTATATTATTTTCCCTTATGTTACCTAAGTTTTAATTTATCCATAATTAAGAGTTTAACTGGGAGCTAGCAGAAATTTGTTCTAGTTTCTAATGCTTTTATAAATACCATGACCAAAAGGATTTTGAAAAAATATATGATATATGATATTCTTCAGGATGTGAACTCAGGACTTCATGAGGGACCACTGAGAATCTCCCTCCTGATAAAGCTGTGTGAGATGTGTCTTTATTCCCTCACCTCCACACCAGTCAAGAGAGATAGTTTATGTTGGGGTCTAGTCAAGAGAAATAATTATGGTCCAGACTAACACCAGACCCTGGCATAATAGTGCCCAGACTTGAGGCTGATCTGTAAACCCCCAAAAAAACATGAAAAAAGTGAGGAAGTAGAGAAGTGAAGAACCCATGAGAAAAAATTTCAACATAGGTGGATATGTAAGTATTGAGTGCTCAGAAATAGAGAATACATTTTAAGGAAGTGTAGAGAAATGGGACAAAACTTAAATCGGGAGTAAAAATGCATAAATAAGTTTTGTGTGTGTGTGAGAGAGAGAGAGAGAGACAGAGACAGAGACAGAGACAGAGAGAAGGAAAAAAGTATTTAGTTATATATGTTGGTAGCTAAAGGGGGTTAGAGTGCAGCAGAAACAATGGCAGAGATATTTAGAATCTGTAAGCATGATAGATGTGGAGATACAACTTTTACTGCTTGCTAAACCGGTAGGAAAAGTGAAGGAAAAAGGGTATGTGGCCCAAGAATCACCTAGGTTACCACTGAGATTAAAGTATCACGTGTGCGCAGTAGCCAGCTAAATCTAACCCACCTGCGGGTAAAAGGCAAGCAGGAATAGGTTATAGAACAAATTTAACCCCACACAGTCATCCCAAAGTCAGCCAGTAGAACAAAGGAGAATATTCAGGAATTCTCTTAATTTTATGCTTACAAGTTAAAATAAAAATGAAAGTTAAAAATCAGCGCAGCTATGCCCACCAGAGCTTGGGACAGCAGGCTGCTATCCCCTGCTGTGAGGCAGATTCAGCAGGGAGCTGAAAGGCAGGTTTGAAATAAAGTAACCTCAGAAAACTACAGCTTCAGGACAATTCAGAATAAGCAAGCAGATTAAACATGCTTCTTTTCCATTTCACAATTTTGCTTCTTTGTCAAAAATCTTCTGTTTGTAGGCATGTGAATTTATATGCAAGGTGGATTGATTTCAGTACTGTGGTTCTGCAGTGAAGTTTTAAAGTCAGAGATTGTGATGCATTCAAAAGTTCTTTCATTGTCCAGGATTTTAAGATTGTTTGGGCTATCCTGAGTTTTTATTTTTTCTTATGAGGGTTGTTCTTTCAAAGTCTATGAAGGATTTTGCTATAATTTTAATGGGCATTTGGATTGAATTTGTAGGTTGATTTCAGTAAGATTGTCATTTTGCTATGTTGGTTCTACTTTCCCAAGAGAATAAGAATAAGAGATCTTTCCATTTTCTGATAGCTTAAATTTCTTCAAAGATTTAAAGTTCTTATGCAGGTTTTTCCATCTGTGTGGTTAGAGTTACTTCAAGATATTTTATGGTATTTATGACTATTTGTAAAAGATAATGTCTCTCATTTATTATATGTGTATAAGAGGTGCATTTTGGGTTGTTTTCAGATTCTGTCTATGACAAAGTAATTCTGCTGTGAACATAGTTGAGCATATGTCCTTATGGTATGGTTGAACATCTTTTGTATATGGGCCCAATTTCCAGCAGAGAACTTATAGAAGCTGCCAAACAGGTACTCGAGCAGGTGGAGTAGAGATCAACAGGTAGAGTAGACAATATCAGCAAGTACAGTATATTAATTATGACTTAGCTATATCAAGTGTGGGTATTAAGTACAAAACTTACTCTACAGCACTTTTATGAAAAAAGCAGAATGTTATGGCTGCACCTTCCCATTTTTGCCAGTTGATATATTAAGCTCTTAATTTAAAGCAGTAGCTTGCCCAATACAAAAGAGCAGGATGAAATCTAGGAGCTATTTTAGCAGAGACCTGACTATGATCAATGTTTCTTATACTAAGCAATAGATTAATAAATAATTTTAAGATAGTGATTCTTGGACAATTGTGTTTGCTCAATTCAAAGGCTAGAGTAATAATCCTTCCCAGATGATCATTGCTGCAATTCTCATAACTATATTTTACTAATGTTATAGCTAAAGATACCTTAAAGAATATTATGCAAAAAATTTTACACATTGCTCTTCCACTGGAAGAACTGCATATATGGTTAATAATGGAAAGGAATTGTGGAGCGTGATATAGCTCCTTGAAAACAACTTAAGAGGATAAAGTTGCAGACAGATCTGGCATGATGGCATGAAGATGACCTTTATTGAGGCAAGGTGAAAAAAGCCCATGCAATGAATTATAAAAAGACCCAACCTATATTAATTTGAGGTTGAATGGGTTTGTGCTTTTGTTCACAGAATTAAAATTAAGCTGGATCAGATGACTGCATATACAGTAAAGGACTGGCAGACATGATGATATCGTAGCTTTAAACGACCCATTGATGAGTTCAAGAAAGGAGATGGAGAGGAATCCTTGGTTCAGTCTTCCCTAGCCCCACAGAGAGGAATCCCTGATCCCAGGACCTGCTGCCAACTCTCTACACTGCAGGGTGCCATGCTGGACTGAGCGGCAGATGCTGAGCTGCTTCCAGACACTTGGGACACACACAGAGACACAGAGACCCCGCTGACATGACAACCACAATGACTACAATTTCCTGCACCTTGAATCCTGTTTGCTTTGGAGCTGAGATGCAGACTGAATATCTGACTGTTTTAATCTTTGAGACACAGAACTCATTTCCATTAAAATATTGAACCTAAAAACTAAGACCTAAGGTTTTTTCCTTAGAGAAAGAAAGACTCAAAATAATAAATGACTGAAACCCCTCTTCACTTAAGAAAGGAGGCAGCCTAAGGGTTTAACAACTGCTCAGAGACTGGAACCGGTATTTGATAACAGCAATGTCATTGTACTCTTACAGGTATTGGCCTGATATTTGTGACTGCATATAAGGTGTTGAGAAAAGATGTTATTGACCAATAACACTGAGAATTATGATACTGACCTGATGATATTTGTGACTGCATATAAGATGTTGAGAAAAGTTGGCATCAACCAAGAATACTGAGAATTATGATACTGACTTGATGATTTTTGTAACCAAGACCCCCTGAAGGTCACCATGAACACCCCCCAAAATTAGATTTAATAGTTTCTCTACTAAATGAAACCCACACCTCGGCAAGAACTTAAGGCTAGACATATTATTGACTCTAGGTAAACATTACTATTGTTATCCTGTTAAATGGGTATAATATTAAGTCAGCTCTTCTTGAATCGTCATTATATCCATAGATTTGAAAGACCCTCGGAGAGGACCTTTTTTCGGGGAGACCTCCCCAATGCCAAGGAACAGGCCGAGACCGCACGATGCAAATCGCAAGAGGTTTATTGAGTAGGCACAGGTACCTGTGGGCAGCAAGATCTCTCAGAAGACTTGCGTACCTGCCAACTGGAGGGCGGGCTTTTTATAGGGAAGAGCAAAAAGCAAGTTTTACAGAAGCAAAAGCGTGGTTATCGGTCAATCCGGAATGCAGCGGGGTGTCAGCAAAAAGCAAGTTTACAGAAGCAAAAGCATGGTTATCGGAATGGGGGGGCATGACTGTTCCTATCTTATAGATATCCTGTTTTGCAGTCAACCTGCTTTGTTGATGTCCTATCTTACCTATCTTATTGACATCCTGCCTAGCAATCTTCCTATCTCAAAGACATTCTGCTTCCTCAAGCACATGGGATGTTCTTACAAGAGCAGGCTGGCTGCTGATCCGGAGAATTTTTTTTATTTTAAAGCAAACAGGATGTTCCCCTGGGAGCATGCTAGCTGCGGGTTTTGAGGAGGGGGTCTGCAGGGTCTTTCAGATTAAGGCATCTCCCAACCTTTATTATGGTTGTTCATATTTGTAGTAGATGATAATCTATACAGAGACCCACAACTGGCCAAAATGCAGAGAATAAGACACTGAACAATATCCAGCCCTGAATGGAATATATATAATTCTAGTTCCAAAGGCACAGGGATGGTTGTTGAAGGGGAGATAAAAAAGACTATAAGAGCCAGAGTCAGTAGAGGAGACAGCTACAGCGAAACTGTGTCTTCTGGACACAACAGGGCAGCTGGATGTATAAGCTCACAATGGTTGTGACAACACGTGTAAAACCCGGCACGCCCAAACCAGATCAAATGTGTGCACTGACAGGAGAGTTGAGAATGACAAGAATTAAGGAACATGAATCCACAATTGTGAGGAAATAGGTTGTGTCGTGGGTGATCCTTAACTCAGCATCTGCACACAACACCAGACAAGTGTGCTGTGTGACTTCAGTTCAGGCTGTATTTGTGGAGTCAGGGGTTGTGTTCCAGCCTGGTTAGTCAGCTGCTTCTCCGTGCTCTCCCTCCATTCCAAGCCCCACATTTCACACCTGTACTGTTTTAGGACTGTCCAGACTTGTCCGCCGAGAAACAAAGGCTTAATGGAATAAAACACAGCTGGTCACTTTAGTTTCATTTTCCTTTTCTTGGAAATGCAGCAGGTCTGAAAGCTACTGACCCGTGCTCCTCCGTGATTGGTCAGCACACACTGAGAGGGAGAGGCAGGACCCTGGAGAGAGTGTGAGTCCTGCCAAACTGTCAGAAACCTGCTGCTTTCCACAGAGGAAGGAGGGGTTGGTTCATGGGAAGAGACTGCAGCACAGTGAACAGTGGCTCCTGCAGCTGAACTACAGTGAGCGCATACACTGGACTCAGGGTTCTCTGGTAAGTAGACAGGGGCATTCAGATCTAACTTTTAACCCTCACCATCTCTCTTCTCTAAAGAGCTGACAGGTAACAAGAGATTTTGGAACATGCCCTGAGAGTGGGGATCCCCAGCTTGGAAGCTGGGGTGTTTTGGTGGGAAATTGGCAGAACTGCCTTGTGGATACTCTTTGCTAATCATACAAGTTGAGGGACCTTAAGGTAATGATCTGGATGTTGTTTCAGTAAATGTATGCAGTTGTTTTGGCTTGTTTCTTATTACTTTCTTTAAAATGGTTGTAAGTGGATGTTTCAGGTAATGGAAAATATCTGCAGTGTGCAGGAGGTTCATTGTATCTCACTGTCATCTTACATCCTAGAAAAGAGTCAACGTTTAATTCCTCATACCCTGAGGTCTCCGGCCTGTGGAGAAGAGGTCTCTCTGCACACTGCTTCTGCTGAAGCTGGCTGTGGAAATCTATGCCTGAAGAATCTTGTTCATTGTGGTTTTCCTTATTGTAAAGCAGGAGTGTTAAGATCTTCTCTCCATCTGTGAGGGACATGATCTGTCAAGGTGTGGTGACAGCTGTCATTTAGGCAGGTGTCCTGTTGTAATGCTTGCTGTGTCACAGCCTTCTCATTCCCTGTGTGCATAATCAGTGGAAAGTGTGTGTGTGTGTATCTCTCTGTGTATGTGTGCATCTGTGTGTCTGTGTCTGTCTGTATATCTGTATGTGTGTGTCCATCAGTTAGTCTATGTATGTGTGCCTCTGTGTGTCTGTCTGTCTGTTAATCTGTGTATGAGTGTGTGTCTGTATCTATATGTTTGTCTTTGTGTGTGTCTGTCTATATATGCATGTGTGTGCCTGTGCCTGAATGTGTGTCTGTGTGTCTGTCTGTGTATGTGTCTGTCTGTCTGTGTGTGTGTGTGTGTGCATGTGCTTGCTTGCTCACACATACTTGGTATGGTCTGTCACTGTGTGGTGCAGGGTGCATATTTGGGGTTTAAGTAAAGGCTGGTGAGCTACAGCAACAGATTTTTTTGGTTTACTTTTTTATTTTTATTTTATTCACCTTATTATATATCTCTATGCTCATGAACACCCACATACATGTTGACTTGCTCACATGGGTTTATCTTTGTCTGACACATTCAATTCATTAGCACTATTATAATTGGCCAACTATGATGATGATTAACATTGATCTATAATTTTATCACCATCTGTTTCTATTGTTTGGTTTTCTCTTCCCTTTATGTAGTTCTATATTTAATGTGGATGAGCTGGAAAGTAGTTCTGTCTTTCCCTTTTGATTCTAACTTTCTAACACGCTTGTTACTTCCTATTTCCTTGTTATTGGTTGCTTGGTTGCTTGTTTGGTTGGTTGGTTGGTTGGTTGGTTGGTTTTTGAGACTTGGCTTCTCCTCCCTGCAGTCACAGGTGCACTTGGCCATGACTGATTTCATTTTCTTACACTGGATGCTTGGGATTTTAACCCAAGTCCTTATGCTTGCACAGCAAGCAGGCTTCTCTGCTAAGCTAAATTCCTCCAGCCTTTATCCCAAAGCCTCTAATTTGGGTAATTATTTGTATTCTTTTAAGGTTCAACAGTTACAGGGATTTCAATTGTGTTTTTGTTTGCTAGTTTCTTTTATTTTATTTATTTATTATTTATTTTTGCTAGTTTCTTTATTCTTGCTACTTTGGGCTTATTCCTGTTCCTTTCTATAATGTAGATTTAAGTTACATTTCTTACTGTATTTGTTTTTTTCATTTTTTGCTCTTTGAGCCTTCAGTTATACTCATAGAAAAATTTCTGAGTCACATTTTTGATTTCTGGTTTCTAACAGACTGTCTCTTCCTTCTTCAGCCTATTATCTCTTTGTCCGCATACCTGAAGCTCACTGTGCTCCAGTCTACACTTTACACACATAACCTAAACTCGCTGTGCTCCATTCTATACTTTACACACATACCCTAAACTCGCTGTGCACACTCAACAATTCCAGTGTTCTATATTTTCCTGTTAGTACTCATGCTTGCAACAGGTGCTACATCGACCTCTAGATGGGTGGGGTTTTTATTTAATTTTTTCAGAATTTTATACATGAGTCTTGTTCTTATGTGGTTTCTACCTCTCATTCTCTCCCTTCCAAATCACCCTACATCATCCAATGCTTCCTCTCAAATTTACAATCTCTTCTTCTGTTATTAACACCCATGCATGTGCAGACACACACACACACACACACACACACACACACACACACCTTACTGAATTCATTTTGTGCTGCTCATATGTCCATGTGGTTAGGACTGGCCACTTTGGATTGGATAATCTATTAATGGGTTTATTGCTAGAGAAAAATGATTCTCCCCTTTTCAATAGCCATTGGTTTTACTTGTAGCTATTCTTCTAGAGATGAGATTTTGAGAAGTTTCTCCCATCCACATTGATATGTCAACTGATGTCATTATGCAGCTCTTGCTTAGGCAGCCATATAATTGAGGTTTCCTGGCTGCAGCATCCTTTCCATGTCTAAAGGAGAATATTTGCAGCTGATGTCCTGATGTTCTGACTCTTACAATCCTTCCACCTCTACTTCTGTGATTTTTCCTGAGCCCTGGGTGTAATGGTTACATTGTAGATGTGTCAGTTGGGGTTCAGTACCCAGAGTCACCCCTTCTCTGTGTGGGAACCAGGCACGGGCCTCTGTACCACTCCTTGACATACAGTCAAAGGACTCTATGCCCTACTGAGGAGACACCATTTATTTATTCTCTTAGTTGTGGATTCTAACTGAGAACCTTTAGATTTGAGGATATAATCGGAGATAATTACAGAAGCAATGAAAGAAGACAAGGGCCATAAGGAAGGAGAGGAAAGAAACTCTGTAGAAGAGGATAGCAGAATTCCCTTATGCTATGAAGATGGAAAAGGGAAAGTAGGAGGAGCTGTAACTGCGGGAAAGACGATATGGAGGAGAGGAAAGACTAAAACAGAAATAACACTAAGGCTGTTGAAAGCCATGGGGAAATATATTATTTTATAAACCTACTTTAGAGCACATATATGATATATACGTACAAATAAAAATGCATATGTTTTAATGAAATCATGCAGCATTGAGTGATAAGGCTCCCCCACAAGAACTAAAGACCATTTAACAAAAATCCCAGTCTTGGGCATGGGAAACCTTTCTTTGACTTATAAATCAGAGGGTCCAGCAATCCACCAAAACAACAAAGGCCATTTCCATTGCCCTTGGGGTCCTCCCAGAACTTGAAGATAAGGCCCTATTACTGAATACACCTTGGACACGGGACTTGGAGGAATCCACCTGGAATTGGTCTGGAAGCCTCCTCACTGAAACTGGCTCTCCCAGTAGCAGCCGCTATGCAAACTGCCAAGGGAGAAAAGCAAACAACAGGCCTAACTCCACTGCAGCATGATGAAAAGGAAAGGAAACTGACCTTTGGTGTCATTTAGCCAAGGGAGAACTGGTTTGTCAGGAGAGATCTGCGTTCTCCTCTGACCTGGTCCCTTGAACAAGGGCTATCAACTTTGTTCATCAGCACAGCAAATATGGTACCAAGGGGGAATGAGGGACAATCAATCTTTTACAGAGCCTCGCAAGGGGAGAGATTGTTCTTTGGCCCTATTAATTCAGAACAGCACACAATTTCACAATCAGATGCTATCAGTCTGTACCCATATGTTGCTTTCAACATTTTACTTGAAGGGGAACACTTTTCAGGACCTCACTGTTTTCAGCAAATGTGCTTAGGTCCAGCCACTGCACCTTATGTATACATCCATTGTACTGAATTAGGGGTGTGAATGGTAACAAAGGAAAAACAAGGAACATGGTCCATTAGGGCATCCAAAACATAGTAAGATTGATTACATTGTTTTTCTTAAAGGGCAGCTGTTTCTGACTCAGTATGTAAGAAGAATGAGTGCATCGTTTAAATGATTTCAAAGCACATTATTAACTTGGTTAAAGGTTGGGTGAAAGTTTGATCTGTAAAGACAAGCTTCAAACAGCGTTTCCCAGAAAAACCATTCCCACACAGCTATAAAGCCATGAACCACAATGACCAGCCCAGAAAGATGTCTCTTATGGGGCAATGGTGACACTTCATATTGTGGGTAATTAACGGCATCTAATTGAACTAAATCCCATTATATAGAAAGAAATTTATGCCTACTTTAAACCTAGACAATTATCCATAATTGGAGAGGTCATAGACACTAGAGAAGCACCTGTTACTGCATCTTTCTAAATCATTGTAGCTTTGATTGTATTGGAAATTCTTGTCTTCATAACCACGGATAAATGTAGCTCTCACTCCTCATCAAAGAAGCTTCTTTCACATATAAATCTATTTTGAATTTCATACATGAGTAATTTATACATGAGTATTTATATCAATTCTATTTCTCCCTTTTTCCCTTTCACCCTGCGTCCTCCCCAATTCATGACTTCTTTTATTATTGTTGTTATATATACAGACATAAGTATATATACATAGACAACTGACTGGGTCCTTTTAATGTTGTTTGTATGTATTCAAGGGTGACCTCTTGGAATTGGATTCATCCAATGAGGGATAAGTTCCTAGAATGTATACAGGACATACTGTTGTCAATACAAATATGTCAAATCCCATCCATAATGAGAGGATGAACAAAACAGACAGTCCTCAAAAGAAGAAAAAAATGCCCAAAGAATACATGATAATAATGTTTAAAATCTTTAGCCCAAGAAAATGCAAATCAAAAACAACAGTGAGGAACTGGAGAGATGGTGCAGTGGCTAAGAGAGCTTGCTCCATAAGTATGATGACATAATTGTGATGGCATCCCAGCAAGCATGGAAAAAGCTGGGCAGATCAGCACTGTGAGAGGATCCCGAGACAAGAGGATTTCTCTGGCTTGATTATTTCTCACTAGGACAGAAGTAAGCCCCAGATTCAGGGAAGCCCTGTTTCAGAGGAATAGGCACCAAGTGGTGGCAGAGAAAAAATTTCTTCTAACTTCTGCACACATAGTCACCCAGCAACACACACATGCTATTCCCCCTCAAATCATAAATCAATACAGATAACTCTTAAAACACAAACTCCATTGAAATTCTGTTTCACCCCCAGGAAAAATAGCTATTAATCAATAAGGGTAAAATAACACAATTGTTGGAGAGGAGGGAGGTGAGGGGGAAGGAACACCTAAATATTGTTGATTGATGGGAGTACAGGAATGTAAATGTTAGTTCCTTTACAATGAACAATTATAATAGTGGTTTCCCGACAAAGTAAAAAGAGAAATGCTCACAGACTTTTACATGCGAATATCTAGCTTTCCCAGATCATTTGCTGAAAATACTACCTTTTCTCTTGTGCATATTTTTGATGCCTCTGTCAAACATTCCATGGTTGGGTTTGTTTCTGATTTCTCTATCCAGTTTCCTGACCTGAATTTCTGTGGGTGGGTGGGTTGCTTGATTGATTGCTTGCTTTACCAATACCAGGCTGCTACTTGTCAGTGTGGTTGTATTCTGGGCTGTCCACAGGTGTTACGATGCATCCACAACCACTCTTGATTCATGATTGCTGTGGGGCTTCTGTCCATCTGTGTGGACTTTAGGGCTGGTTTTTCTATCCCGTGAAGAATGAAACTGTAATTGTTATGCATTGCCATGTATCCAAAGATCAGTTTTAGTGATACAGCAGTTTCCACCATACTAATTCTCCCACTTTATGAGCACAGAAGGACTTTCCATATTATAATGTCTTCTTCAATTCCTTTCTTCAACGTTCCAAGTTTTTAATGTAAATTATGTTTATGCCCTGGCATTTATATTTTAGTTACTTTCGTGGGATTTCTCCTCCTCCCTAATTTATTTCTTAGGAAGCTTGTTACTGGCATATAGAATAGCTACTGATTTTTGTGTTGATTTAGTATTCTGCTACTTTGTTGAAAGTGTTCACCACTATTTTCTATTTATGTTTTTTTTTTATTGATGTACTAGAACACTGGCTAAAAGCAACTTGGGGAGGAAAAGGTTTATTTGGCTGACATATCTAGGTCACAGTCCATTGAGAGAAGTCAAATCTGAGGCAGAAGCCTGGAGGCAGGAGCCTGGAGGAAGGAACCTAGAAGTAGGAACTGAAGCAGAGGTCGTTAGAGGAGCTGCTTACTGGGTTGCTCCCACCACTACCACCACCACCATGCACCAAACCCATTTTTCTCATCTTCCATAAAAATCTATTCAAAAGGATCAAACATAACATTGACTGGATGTGGACCAACATGTAGGTAAGTTTATAAGTCTATAGCTATCTGTGTCCACATCCAGCCAGGCTTATGCAGTATTGGGGATCAAACCCAGAGCCTTTTTCATGCTAGGAACATTCCAACAACTGAGCTACTCTCCAGTGCACAGGTAGATGATTTTTATGAAGTAAAGTATGAAAATAAAACAGAGCTAAATAATAGTTTGAGCACACTGAAATATTACATTGAGTAAATGTTTTTTAACATGGACTTTAATAATGAAGAAGGTTTGTATTATTATTGCAAATTTTCATTACTTACAGCGGTGAAAAAGACACAAAGAAAGAAAGTCAATGAAAATTAATATTTATGTCAACTAAATCAAATGGATGAAAGTAAAAGTATAAACTGAAGGTTTATGTGACTGCTGATACAATTTGACATTGACTAAACATTGATGATGATTACTATTTGTTTCTCAGTTTGAAAGATTATACTTATGTTAGTTAAAATTCCCCACATTTTGAAGGCACATATTGAAGGATGAAAGAACAGCTTGGACTGGCCTGGAAGACTCTAGTCAAATTAGATGCAACACGGTCACTTTCATTTCTAAAGTAGTTAAAGCTAGCTAATGGGCATGTGCAGATGTGTAGAGAGAAGTTTCTGTCCTGTTTGGTCCCTCAGCTGTTCAGTCCCCAAAAAACACACAGCAGCTTATATTAATTATAAACTGGTTGTCCTATTAGCTCAGATTTATTATAAATTAAATTAACCCTTAATTCTTACCTATGTTTAGCCACCTGGCTTGGCACCTTACTCAGAGCAACATTCTCATCTTGCTTCTTCCCTGTCTGACTGGTAACTGCACACTGACCCCTCCCTCTTCCCAGAATCCTCCTAGTCTGGTTGCCTTGCCTAAACTTCCTTCCTGGCTACTGGCCAATCAATGTTTTATTAAATCAATACAAGTGACAAATCTTTACAGGGTACCAGACCATTATCCCACAGCACTTCCCCTTTTTTCCTTTCAAAAACAAGATCATATCTATAAGAGTAGAACAGTCAGCCACTGGCTCTTACCTCTACCTCAGTCTGAAATGGTGATCCTGCCTCCAGGAATCTCAGAATGAGACTGAGCCTGATAGCTGCCTCCTCCATTTTATAATCCTCTTCAGGGATAAGATTAAAGGTGTGCACAACTGGGATTAAAGGCATGTACCGCCTTGTTTCTATAGCAACTACTGTGGCTACTGGGATTTAAGGTGTGTGTTACCACTGCCTGGTCTGTAAACCTGACCACTGAGGCTATTTTACTCTCTGATCTTCAGGCAAGCTTTATTTATTAAAATACAAATGAAATGCCTTAACACAGATGATTATATGAATACTCTTACTTTCATAGAGTTTTAAATTTTCCATCATAAAAGACTCAATGGAGAGCAAGTAGGAATACATAAGAACTAGTCCATATCAGAAGGTGATAGGCATCTGTCTGGAGGACACAGTGCTTGAAGAGGGCAAAGCACAAAGTCATCCATCTGGCATCAGCCTATCCCAACTTACTCTCCCTTCTTCCTTTCAGGGCCTTTATTTGCTTGCTGCCATGAGTCAGCTGCTCTCTGACGCATCTAAGGAGGAAGATGTATGCAAATACTTTAAGATGATTAAGGAAGAAAACAGAATCATTTCTCAGAAAACCATCACTCCAATTGAGTTACACCTGGCACAAGGAAACATTCAGAAGACAAATAATGTAATTACTGATTCATTAAGAGAAATTAGCAGTACCTCACTCAATATTGCTGTAATAGGAGAGTCTGGAACTGGGAAGTCCAGTTTCATCAACGCCTTTAGGGGGATTGGACATGAAGAGGAAAATTCAGCTCCAATTGGTGTGGTGGAAACAACCATGAGGAGAACTCCATACAAGCACCCCAAGATTCCCAATGTGGTTATTTGGGACCTGCCTGGGATTGGAACCACAAATTTCCCACCCAAAGATTATCTGGAGAAAATGAAATTCAACGAGTATGATTTCTTCATCATTGTTTCCGCCACACGCTTTAAGAAAAATGATATAGACCTCGCCAAAGCAGTCAGCATGATGAAGAAGGATTTCTACTTCGTGAGAACCAAGGTGGATATAGATTTAGAAACTGAGAAAGGATGCAAACATGCCTTTGGCAGAGAAAACTTACTGCAGCAGATACAACGCCATTGTGTCGATACCTTTAAGAAAAACAACCTGCATGTACCACCGATCTTCTTGATCTCTAACAAAAATTCTTCTGACTATGATTTCCCAATCCTGAAGGACATGCTGAAAAACAAACTTTCTACTCCCACACTTCCAAACTTTATGTATTTTTCACTGAGTAAGGCTGAGGCAGTCATTGAAAGAAAGCGTGAGTCAATGCACCGGTTTATCTGGCTAGAAACCATAAAGAATGAAGCTTGGACAAGTCTTTCTGTAAAGGGCATCCTCAAGGACAGTGATATGGAGAAGTTGAAGGTGATTTTAAACCACTATCGAAAGCTCTTTGGAGTTGATGATGGAACCTTGAAACTCATGGCAAAGGATTCCCAAGTGCCTGTTGAAAAACTGAAAAAAGTCATTAAATCTCCTTATTTGTTGGACACTAAGAAAAGAGAAACATTAGAAGGAAAACTTTTGAAATATTTGGAGAGATTTGCCTCAGCCAATGGTGGGCTCTTGGCTACAGGTCTCTACTTTAGGAAAACCTTTTACTTAAAACTTCTGTTCCTTGACACAGTGGCTGAAGATGCCAAAGTTGTCCTTAGAGAGACATACTCAAAAATTAGTTCAAACTCACATCACCCACAGCTACTGACCACGGATAGGTGTTACTCTTTCCTCGTGTCCTTGACAGGATTTGTGGTTGTATGTTTTGTTTTGTCTTATCTTAGACTTTGGACATGGAATGAGGTGTAATATCCAAATAATTTTTTCAATATTCAGATTATTTTAATCTTACTATATAATAACACAAATATGTAATTTTAAACATATTAACACGAGTTAACTCTGCAATAGCCTGTTTATTCAATTACTTGTAAGGCTAGGACTCCAACCCAGGCTTTGTAGATGCTAGGCAAGCATTTTATCACTAAACTATGCACCTCACCTTGTGAAAGCTTTTAGATTTAAGTAAAACAATTGTCTGACTATTCTGAAATTCTGAACTTATATAATTTAATTGCCGTATCTGCTCATCTAACAAAAAAGGATAGAATGTAGATTACATATTGTTATTGTTCTGACAAATAATGTAAATGAAATAGGTCTTCAATTTCAACATAATCATATGTAACAAACCAATTATCACACATTTTTAAGCTGTTCATAGTAAGTCATAATTAATTTAAATTCCTATGACATCAACTTATATTGGGGAACACTCAGACCCTTTGTTTCCCTTCCTGATTACCCTAACCCTCCCTAATAATGTGGCAAAAACATGTGAAGGCTGGGTTTTGTTGTTGCTCTTGTTTGTTTTTATAAGATTTTTCTGTACTTTCTTATGACCCCATTGATTTCTATAAAACTGCTTTGCAAGTACTCTTGATTTTACCCTTAAGAGAGCACTAAGAAATGAACTCAGAGTTGCTCTCTTTAATGGGACCAGAGAGTCAGTCTCTTGCCAGGTCTCAGGTACATCACAATAAAAACCAAGTTTCTTTCAAATTTGGCTCAAAATGGTGATAGTGGTCTTATTCTCACCCCGTGTGGTTCACATTGTAGGGGCATGGCTTGGTCTGTTCCAACAGGGGAAAATTTTTGTAATGAAGCCACACCAACAGAAGAAAGTAGAAATAAATGCAAATCAACTGTATTAAAAGCTGTAAAGAGAAGCATCAACTCAAAAAGAAAACACATCAAAATAACATCCAATCTCTAACCAGCAACCCTAAGTGACAGGGAAGTGTGGAGTGGTGAATCTAAAGCCCTAAATGTAAATCGTTGCAGTTAATATCACTATATACACAAAGCTATCTTTTAAAATTGACAGAAAAATAAGAACATTTTAAGACAAGCACAAATTCTGACAGTTGTGACTACTAATCTAGTACTAATCTAGTACATAACTAAATGAATACTGTATGCAGAGGAAGAAACGGACAGTCTCAGTCATGACATCACAGGAAAGAAAGCAATCCATGAGAGAATAATGAACAGAGGAGGAATCAGAAAGACTGCATCTTGTCCAGCACAGTGAACCTGCAAACAATGGGATGTGGGGGAGGACAGCTAATCAACCAGAAGAATAACCAAGATTACAGAATTTAGCAAACCTCTCTCAATGGTTATCTTCAATGTAAATGACATCAAAGGTAAAAGAATGAAGAAGCACTGACTGGATTAAAAAACAAACATAAAACTTGAAACATTTAAGGGTCCGTGTTCTCTCAACTAATATGAGATATGAATATTCACACCACCTCACACTGAGCACAACCAAAAGCCCTGAATAGAATGCAGAGCACCTGGCTGAGGCTCTGAGAGAAGGGAATAGTGGGGTGTCCAGCCCTAAGTGGAACATCTCTACCATATCCCCCGGTCTTGGGGTTTCTCTTGCTGTGAAGAGACACCATGACTATGGCAACTATTATAAAGGAAAACATGTAATTGGGGTGGCTTATAGTTTCAGAGGTTTAGTCCATTATCACCATGGTGGAACATAAAGGTGTGCAGGCAGACATGGTGCTGGAGAAGGAGTTGAGAGTTCTACATCTCGATCTACAGACAACAAGAAGCTGTCTGTGTGTAGCTTGAGCATAAGATATCTCAAAGCTTGACCCCACTCCAGTGACACACTTTCTCCAACAAGGCCACAGCTCCTGATAGTGCCACTCCCTATGAGCTTGTGGGGACCAATTACTTTCAAACCCCCACATACTTCCATTCACGTGGCTCAGGGAGCACCAGAGAAGAGGCAAAAAAATATTATCAATATTTTCTGAATGCATCACTCATTACAGATTTAGCACCCCAAATGTTTCCTTTTGTCAGATAAAACTCAATACACCCGATGGTTTCCTGAGAAATAATTTTGTTCTCTGCCTTAAATTTCTTAAAATAGGCAGTGACGCTGGAGTCGAAATCTTCATGGTCTTCATCCTTAGATGCATCAGAGAAGAATGGCCTCATGACTGTTAGTAAATCAGGGCACTGAAAGGAAGAATGGACAGTGAGTTGCAAGAGAACAGAGGTGTCTGTGTGCTTAGTGCTGTGTTCTCTATGCTGCAGACTCAGTTATCTTCTGATGCTGACCAGTTCCACAAGATCGTGCTGGTTATGTTTTGTCAACAAGAAGAACTCTGTATCCTATCATAGGTATATGTACTCATTCATGTTCATTCTGACCATATTTACCATAGTCAAGTAATAGAAAGAGTTTTGAAGCCCATCAGTTAATGAATATTATTCAGTGGTAAACAACAACAATACAATTGTGAAATTCTCAAGCAAATGGATGTATCTTCATTGCATGTTGAGTGATGTAACCCACACTTAGAAATGCAAGTACCTAATTTTTTTTAAAGTCACATATAGATCCTAGTTTTGGAATTTTAGATTTGAGGCATTCACTTGGAATAACCGTAGACTCCAGGAAACTGAAAAGGAGTCACTGCACAAAGGAAAGAAAGATCTTAATGGAGGGTATTGTTGTTTATTTTAAGGTCAACGTGGCACAAACTAGATTCCCTTAATAGGGGCCCTCACCTGAAAAAGTGTCCTAATTGCCTTGGTTGATGGTAGAAGACCCACCCAGATGCAAAGGGAAAGGCAGGGGGCAATCACTTGCCTTGTACTGGCTTGGGCTTCCTTATTGCTGCAGGTTGATTTACCCTGTCTCTTCTGCTGGTTCCCTCACTGATACCAGAACAAGTGTTTCCAGGCTTCCATCCTGGCCTCATCATCAGGAAACTTTCAGAATTTCAGCTCCAGATTGGGATTGTGAAGCTACCCAGCCTGTACCTTGAGCAACTATGGGGTTGTTGTTCTGCCTAGTGAGAGACAGTCAATGTGGGACAACCCCCAACTGCTGAGGCATGCCCCAGGTGTGGAACAACTAGCAATTTCTCAGCCTCTCGGCTGTGATCATGTGTTGATGCTATTACAATGTAAGCTATCTTCATATATTATTCTATATATTATACATGACTTAGACATCTAGTCATTCCTTTGATTCTCTAATGGGGGAAACTTTGCTAACCAATCATCTTTAAGAGGTGGAGCCAAGTGAGGGTATGGCTTTCAGAGAACCAGAGAAAAAATGGACAGGGACCAGGTGATCTCTCTGTGTGTGGTTCCCCCGTGGCACAGCTAACCTTGGACTTCCCGTTCCTGTTTTGTGAGTTTTCCCCTTATAATAAATAAAAATATAATTGTTTTATCCTTTAGCTAGCATGGTTATTTCCCGAATTGAGCTGACTTCTACAATTCTCTTCTTCTAGAGAATTCTGAATAATACAAAGGAGATTAGTAGAACACAAGGGGTATGAAAAGGGAAAGGTAAATAATGGGGAAAAGTTCAGAGGGCAGGGCAGAGGAGGAGGGAGAGAGAGAAGGAATCACTAACTGAGCATGTCTGACAACACTGTACTGGATCCTACCTTTTATGTGTGCTTAAGGAGTTTAACTGGAGTTATTGTTTGCCGCAATGAGGGGGTGATGCTTGTCCAAGAAGATAGAGCTTAATGTATTAGTTAGGGTTCTATAGAGTCACAGAACTTAGAATTAATCCCTCTTTATATATAAAAGGGGGGTTATTGGAATGACTTACAGGCTGCAGTCCAGCTAATCCAACAATGACTAGATGTGAAAGGAAACCCAAGAATCTAGAAGTTCATCAGTCCCACAAGGCTGAGGTCTCAGCTCATCTTCTGAATACTCTGGAATCCCAACAAAACAGACTCCAGTGCCAGTGAGGGAATGGATGGGCTGGCAAGGTGAGGGCAACCAGGGAAACAGCAAAAGCTGCCTCCTTCTATGTCCTTATATATGCTGTCAGCAGGAAGCATGGACAGATTAAAATCTCTTGTCTTCCTACCTCAAAGGTCCAGACGCATAAAATCTCTCACAGATGTGCCCTCAATTTCTGGATTACACTTCATTCCAGATAGAGTCTAGAACTTGATTATTTCTAGAATGAAGTTCGCAACAAGAAGAGCTATTGAAGGAGTCAAACAGAATTCAGTGTCAGCTGTGTAATACCTGCCCCTCCGTTGTTGATCAGGAAGGTCCCAAGACCTCAAAACAATCCAGGCTACTGCTTTCATTCTTGAATTCCCACCAGAATCTGATGGCAAGAATCTATTGATAAAGACACCATATACTTTGGTCATAGGACATAGAAATATGTTGGCACCAACCAGAAAACTTCCTGTTTTGTGGCTAACATTCACAGTATTGGTGAGTGCTACTCAGGCTGCTGAGGAAGTCTTACGTGACTGAGGATTTGATCAAAGAACAATCCAAATAGGAAGAACACCTGCCCTGCTCTTCTGCAGAAATCTTGTTATCTAAACCTTGATCACTTCCGCATGACCTCAAGACCCAAGGCCCAGCTATGCCCTGCCATTTTCTTATTTTATCCACTGGCTTTAAAGAGTCTAGTGACTGCCATGTCCCTTTATCTAAGGGTCCAGAGTCACTACTGCAGCAGGGCTCATCACTGTGGGTATGAAATGCTGTCCTTTGGACAAGTATGACTCATGTTGGAATAGAGTCCTGTTCTACCGAGTGTGAGTCTCTGGAGCATCTGTTTCCTGTTAGAGCCACAGCAGTGCTGTGCTCTGTTCCATAGGGACAGAGTTATTGCCACGTCTATTCCCATGGAAATGAGCTATTGAGCCATATGTCTGAGTCACAGACCGTGGATATGTGATCTGTTTTCTCCTGAGCCTTAAGAGGGAATGTAGGCTTATGTCCTAGGTGCCACAGACCCTGAGGGCCATCATTTCACTACTGCTCCAAACAGAACTGCCTTCAAACAGCCTAAAATGATGCTGTGGTTTACTCTGGGTCACAGTGGATCTGAACCTTTTCAAAACAGCCCTTCCTTACAGTGAGTCTTCAAAAGCTCAGTTGTATTGCACATAAAATTCATACTAACCCCACACCCAGAAAAGTTTTTTTAAGAATTTAGTTTTTCGTTTCTCCTAAAATGTATTGTCCATGTTCTTTGTTATAAGCAAACACAAACAATCCCAAATGTAGGGCAAAGCCTGTCTAGTGCAGGTTCCTCCCCAGCTGTACTGAGGCCTTCATTGCTAGAAGAATGATTGACAATGGGAAGAAAAGAAATGTGGCAGATATATGGGAACCTGTATTAATCTACCAGATATGATGGTGGCTTTGACCAGGGAGACTTTGACATGAACAATCATAGGTAAAAAAGAATTTATTTAAATAATAAATAAGAATTGCCAGAGTCCTGGGCTTAGAGGAATGAAGCCCATTGCCTCACTTGCAAGAGGGATTCTCAATTGAGGAATTCCTTTAATCAG
The DNA here is from genome assembly GCF_000317375.1 of Microtus ochrogaster. Taxonomy (NCBI): domain Eukaryota; kingdom Metazoa; phylum Chordata; class Mammalia; order Rodentia; family Cricetidae; genus Microtus; species Microtus ochrogaster. The sequence goes on from NC_022020.1 coordinate 46,213,968, forward strand.
ATTGGCTTGTGGGAATATCTCTGGGAGATTTACTTGATTGAAAAATAATGTAGGAGGAGACAGCCCACTGTGGTGAGTGCCATCCCTAGGAATGTGGTCCTGGGATGTGTGAGAAAATAGGGTGAACAAGCCATGGAGAGCAAGTCAGTAAGCAGTGTTCCCTCCCAGTCTCTACTTCAGTTCCTTGACTTCTTTTGATGATGGACTGTAACCTTCCAGCCAACTAAATACTTTCCTCCCTCAGGGTGACTTAGTCAGTGTTTCTGCTGTATTTGGGGGCATGAACTTGGGAGAGTGGACCCTAAAAACGAGGTGGTCTAAAGTCTCATGCAATAACCAACTTTATTCAGGGAATCAGACAATTTATATTCTGAGTGCATTTTGTGGATTAAGCATGATCATGTGAGCAAAGATCACTTGAGTTCAAGTTATGATCAATCACAAAGGCAAGCTCACCTGGGTTTAGGCAGTATAGAGTCAGGAGGACAACTTCTGTCTGGAAACATCATCCTGAATACTAGAGGTAAGATGACGGGTGATCTACAGTAAAACCCACTCCTGTTTATTCCACCTCAGAGGGGCACGGCAGCGCATTCCACAAAAAAAAAAAAAAAATCCATGCTATGGAAGAACAGAATTACAAAAAACTTGTATGTAAATATGTAAATTTTATGGTGGTTTTAGCCATGTGGTTTTTGTCTTTTTGTCTTTGTCCTGGAGTTTTCTCACAAGCTCTCAGGAATCTCCGCACACAGCTTCCTTCACTGACTGTGTATCAAGAGCTAGTGTTTAATCCCATCAACAGAGAAAAAAACTAAGACAATGTACAGACTACTCGCTAACCTTGAGGAGAGCTTCATGAAACTTTTATGTTTCCATACTTTAAGACTTGAGATTTTATTTCCTTCCTGAATCTTATTTTATTTTATATTTAAAATGTATCCCTGTGTACATGTTTACATGTGTGTGGACATGTCAGGCTTATGTTGGGTCTCCTGCTTCATTACTTTCTACCCTTTTCATCAACGCAGTTTCTCTCAATTGAATCAAGAGCTTGTAGATCTACACAGCCTAGCAAGCCAACCTGCTCCATGGTTGCACTGTTTCTGCCTTCTGAGTGTGGAAGTACAAGGCAGCTGCCACACACACTGAACTTCTATATCTGTTCTGGCAATTGAGCTCTGGTCCTCATCCATGCATGGCAAGTGCCTCCAGCTTCCTGAGATGCCATTAGAATGTCTGATTAGCTGATTAGGAGGAATTAGCTACAAAGCACTTATTCATATCTTTTGTGTGTGCTTGAATATTTTGGGTGTTGTACATGT
>NC_022020.1:46215766-46218894 GCF_000317375.1 Microtus ochrogaster
ATGCCAAATGTACCATGATTTTTACACAGTTAAGGTCATATTCTGCAACATAAACAAATGTAACACATCTTTGTCCAGATAAAACAATTTTCCTCAAAAGGTGGAGTTGAAGACAGAAAGGAGGGTAGAGAGGTGAAGAGGGACTGGGGTTGTCAGACTGTGACATAGTAACAAGCAGGGTCCATATCTTTAGGTGTCTCCATGGTGATACTCGTTTCGCTAGAGTAAAAAAAAAAAAAATGTCAGAGGGGGGAATTCATCTAATGACTTCTTGATAGTAATCATTTGCTCTTGTCATGGTCAGTAGCTGTGGATAAGGTGAGTTCAAACTACTTTCCTAAATTTGTCTAAGGAGAACTTTGGCGTCTTCAGTCACTGTGTCAAGGAACAGAAATTGCAAGTAAAAGGTTTTCCTAAAGTAGAGACCTGTAGCCAAGGGCCCACCAGTAGCTGAGGCAAATTTCTCCAAATATTTCAAAAGCATTTCTCCTAATGTTGTTTCTCCCTCAGTTTCCAACAAATAAGGGGATTTAATCATTTTTTTCAGTTGTTCAACAGGCACTTGGGAATCCTTAGCCATGACTTCCAGGGATTCATCATCCACTCCAAAGAGGACTCGATAGTGGTTTAACTTCTCCTTCAGCTTCTCCACATCATCCCTGAGGATTCCCACTACAGGAACAGTAGCTAAAAGTCCATCCTTGCAGGCTTCAAACCAGATAGCCTGCTGCATAGAGTTGTGCTTTTTGTCAATGGCTGGTTCTGTAATATTAGCCAAGGAAAGCATAAAATTGTGGCGCTTTTGAGCAGAAAGATCCTTTACCAGTGCGTCCATCAGGACTGGAAAATCATAGTCAGAAAAATTGCTGTTAGAAATCAAGAAAATCTGTGGAGCATCCATGTTAATCTGACTGAAGGTGTTCACACACATGCTTCTGATCTGCTGCAGGGTCTTTTCTCTATCAAAGGTACGAGAATTGCATTTCTTCTCATTGTCTAAATCCAGGTCCACCTTGGTTCTCACAAAGTAATAATTCTTTTTCATAAATTTGATTGCTTTGGCAAGGTCTAGTTCAAGTTTTGTAAAACGTGTGGCAGAAACAATAATGAAGAAATCATACTCTTGGAATTTCACTTTCTCCAGATAATCTTTTGGTGGAAAGTTCACAGTCCCAATGCCAGGCAGGTCCCATAAAGTCAAAGTTTGAATTTTGGGGTGCTTGTATGGAGTTCTCATCATAGTTGTTGCTACCACCCCAACTTGAGCTGCACCTTCATCGTCAGGTCCCACCCCCATCAGGGCATTGATCAAGCTGGACTTCCCTACTCCAAACTCTCCAGTGACAGCAACGTTTATTGGGACATTATCAATATTTTTTAAAGCATCCCTGATTACAGAGTTTGCCCCCTGAATGTTTCCTTTTGTCAGGTGTAACTCAATTGAATCGATGGCTTCCTGAGTAATGATTTTGCTTTCTGTGTTAGTCGTCTTAAAACATGTAGTAAAGCTGGATTCCAAATCTCCATGGTCTTCATTCTTAGATGTATCAGAGAAATACTGACCCATGATTGTTGATAAAAAAAAAAAAGGCCCTGAAAGAAAGAAGGGAGAGTAAGTTGCAAGAGATTCAAGACACATTTATGCTTAGCACTGAGTTTTCAATGTGCGGTTTAAGTTATGTTCTGATGTTGACTAGTTCCCATATATATTATGCTGATTATTTTCAGCCAACAGGATATAAGCTGTAGTCCTTTTGGAGGAGAAAATCTCATTTGAGGAAGTGCCTCCATCAGACTGGCCTGGGAGCACCTTTATGTGGTATTTTCTTGATTGAATATTGATGATGTGGGAGCTTCTAGCCCACTGCTGATTGTACCACTGCTGGCCTGGTGGTCCTGGGTACATTAAGAAAGCATTATCAAACTATGGGGAGCAAGACAGTAAACAATATTCTTCTTGAAGCACGATTAATAAAACCTCAGAGAGAGAACTTGGGTTTCAACATGAAGGCCAGAAGAGCAAAGCAGCCATGCACTGGCTCTTACCTCTACCTCTGTTTGAAATGGTGATCCTGCCTCCAGGAATCTCAGAATGAGACTGTGTCGGAGAGATATCCTCCCATTTTCTAATCCTCTCTCGGGTTGGGATTAAAGGCATATACCACTGCGATTAAAGGCATGTACCACCTGGTTTCTATGGCAACTAGTGTGGGTACTGGGATTTAAGGTGTGTGTTACCACTGGTCTGTAAGGCTGACCATTGAGGCTGTTATACTCTCTGATCTTCGGGTAAGCTTTATTTATTAAACTACAAATGAAATGCCACATCATCTCCTATTGAGCCTGCCTCTACTCCTGCAGAGCTTCTGCCCAGACTTCCCCCAGTGATGGACTGTGCTGAGTGTGTAAGTCCAAAAAACCATTTTCTTTTAGAAATTCTTTTAGTCACAGTGTTTATATCATAAATAGAAAGGAAACTCAATCAAATTTGTACTAATTCTCAATTAAACCCTTCATTATAGAAAAATATTACTTAAATACAGAAAAATAATATAAAATCTGCACATGTTTTTGCCAGCATCATCAACTTATCAAGTATAAAATCATGAGTAACTGTGTCGCATCTAACTAGAACTGGAACATTTTATGTAAAATCTGAGATGTCAGATCTTGTCCATCTGTGCACACTTCCCTCAGTGTGTGCTTTCAAATGAATAGAAATTTAAATACATCTAGTTTTAAACACTGAAAAATAAATAATAAGAAATGACAATTTATATCAGTGTTTAATCAATGCCAAATCTCTCTACTGATCACACAGATCAGTTTTTTTGTCTGTGTTACTTTGTTTTCAAAACATTTCAGTAAGTTCAGCTACTGTGTTTTGCTGAAATAATTCTTATTTTGTCTAGATTTACTTCCTTTTGTCTTTTTCTTGACAAGGAACTCATCTCCATGAAGAATATAAACTTACAATAATACAAAACTTCTTTACCCTTAAACTCTGTGATATAATTATATAATCCAAAACAATATTTCCGTATCCTCAAGCCATTATTTAGATTCACTATTTCTTCTAAACCTTTTAGTTTATGAAAGCAGTCTAACAGTGTACTGGAGATGTAGGT
>NC_022020.1:46218994-46221937 GCF_000317375.1 Microtus ochrogaster
AGGTGTAACTCAATTGAATCGATGGCTTCCTGAGTAATGATTTTGCTTTCTGTGTTAGTCGTCTTAAAACATGTAGTAAAGCTGGATTCCAAATCTCCATGGTCTTCATTCTTAGATGTATCAGAGAAATACTGACCCATGATTGTTGATAAAAAAAAAAAAGGCCCTGAAAGAAAGAAGGGAGAGTAAGTTGCAAGAGATTCAAGACACATTTATGCTTAGCACTGAGTTTTCAATGTGCGGTTTAAGTTATGTTCTGATGTTGACTAGTTCCCATATATATTATGCTGATTATTTTCAGCCAACAGGATATAAGCTGTAGTCCTTTTGGAGGAGAAAATCTCATTTGAGGAAGTGCCTCCATCAGACTGGCCTGGGAGCACCTTTATGTGGTATTTTCTTGATTGAATATTGATGATGTGGGAGCTTCTAGCCCACTGCTGATTGTACCACTGCTGGCCTGGTGGTCCTGGGTACATTAAGAAAGCATTATCAAACTATGGGGAGCAAGACAGTAAACAATATTCTTCTTGAAGCACGATTAATAAAACCTCAGAGAGAGAACTTGGGTTTCAACATGAAGGCCAGAAGAGCAAAGCAGCCATGCACTGGCTCTTACCTCTACCTCTGTTTGAAATGGTGATCCTGCCTCCAGGAATCTCAGAATGAGACTGTGTCGGAGAGATATCCTCCCATTTTCTAATCCTCTCTCGGGTTGGGATTAAAGGCATATACCACTGCGATTAAAGGCATGTACCACCTGGTTTCTATGGCAACTAGTGTGGGTACTGGGATTTAAGGTGTGTGTTACCACTGGTCTGTAAGGCTGACCATTGAGGCTGTTATACTCTCTGATCTTCGGGTAAGCTTTATTTATTAAACTACAAATGAAATGCCACATCATCTCCTATTGAGCCTGCCTCTACTCCTGCAGAGCTTCTGCCCAGACTTCCCCCAGTGATGGACTGTGCTGAGTGTGTAAGTCCAAAAAACCATTTTCTTTTAGAAATTCTTTTAGTCACAGTGTTTATATCATAAATAGAAAGGAAACTCAATCAAATTTGTACTAATTCTCAATTAAACCCTTCATTATAGAAAAATATTACTTAAATACAGAAAAATAATATAAAATCTGCACATGTTTTTGCCAGCATCATCAACTTATCAAGTATAAAATCATGAGTAACTGTGTCGCATCTAACTAGAACTGGAACATTTTATGTAAAATCTGAGATGTCAGATCTTGTCCATCTGTGCACACTTCCCTCAGTGTGTGCTTTCAAATGAATAGAAATTTAAATACATCTAGTTTTAAACACTGAAAAATAAATAATAAGAAATGACAATTTATATCAGTGTTTAATCAATGCCAAATCTCTCTACTGATCACACAGATCAGTTTTTTTGTCTGTGTTACTTTGTTTTCAAAACATTTCAGTAAGTTCAGCTACTGTGTTTTGCTGAAATAATTCTTATTTTGTCTAGATTTACTTCCTTTTGTCTTTTTCTTGACAAGGAACTCATCTCCATGAAGAATATAAACTTACAATAATACAAAACTTCTTTACCCTTAAACTCTGTGATATAATTATATAATCCAAAACAATATTTCCATATCCTCAAGCCATTATTTAGATTCACTATTTCTTCTAAACCTTTTAGTTTATGAAAGCAGTCTAACAGTGTACTGGAGATGTAGGTCAATTGGTAGAGAACTTTGCTAGCATGAGTAAGGCCTTGGGTTCATTCTCCAGCACCTCATCAAAAGCAGGTGCTTGTGGATCCTTGTAATTCTGGAACTCAGGGAGAAGGTTAAGAGGGTCATCTTTGGTAGTGAGTTAGAGGCTAACCTGGGCTACCTGAGACCTTGTCTCAAAAAAAAGTTTCAAGTATATTAAGGCTTGGCAGGTAAATACACTTACTGTCAGGTCTATTGACTCGAGTTTAATTGTTGATTATTTAACTGGTTCAGATCTCATATGTATAATGGATTTTTAAAGATTGCTGAGGATCCCCAAGTAGCTTGTTGGGGAATCCCCGGCAGGCAGGGGGCAGCAGGTCCCGAGAGCAGCTGGTTCCAGACAGGGCTGGGGTGTGAGACTATGCAGAAGGTCTCCAAAGGTGGCTAATCCCTGGTGGCTAGCCCTGTGGGCCACAGGCGGGCAAGAGACAGACAGATAGGCACACCATACGGAGTGAAGTTGGACATATATTAGGTGGGTTATGGAGGGGAAGGGAAAAGGGGAGAAGAGGGCAGGGAGAGAGACAAAGATGGGGGAAAGGGAGAAGTGGGGAGCCATGTTGATGGCAGTTGGGCATGAGACAGATCCAGCAAGCAAGCTACTTGGGGATTGGCAGCAATCTTTAAAAATCCATTACATTGGTGCTGAGACTTGAGAGGCTCTCCCACCCCAGTTCCTCTCTGGGGGTTGGATCTCCCAGATATATTTTTTTACATTTGTTATAATTGTTCATTACATCTCATTTCAGACTACAAAAACAATAAGTCTCATGTTTTAAACTGGTATATACTTTGAAGTTTTTTGCAAAAATAATTTATATTTAATCCAATACTCACTTAAAATATATTAAGCTGCTCTCTACTATTGTCAATTCTGCCATTAATCTTCTATTGCAAGCAGTTTTTTCTTCTTTCTGTCTTTTTTACAAGTGTAAATGTTACCTGTTAAGTTGAGAGCCAGTGCAGTCAAGCTCAGACCCAGGTCTCCAGTCAGATTCTATACTGTGGTTTTACCTGATAAACAGCCCTCAACTGCTCAGAAATTTGGGGGATATGACATTTAGATATTTAATCATTAAAAACTTTTCATAAGTACCCTACAACAGATGGGCACAGGCGATCGATTCCTAAGTATATCCCCAGCAGCACAGACATTAAGGGCAACATTGAATAAATGGGACCTACTGAAACTGAGAAGCTTC
>NC_022020.1:46224222-46226629 GCF_000317375.1 Microtus ochrogaster
AAGGACAACCTCACCAAACAAATTTCAACAAAGTACAAATACAAGACCTGCAAGTTATAAAGGTATGAGGGCAAATACAAGTTATCAAGCTTCTTTCTCATGCTGCCTTCCATAGTCTTAAAAATACTTTTCATTGTGCAAAAAAATAATCTGTCACAGTCATTCTGACATAAATATGCTACTGTTTATACATATTTGTGTCTAAAACTTCTGTTTTCACGAACCCAAAGATTCTTCTGGGTTCCAGGGAGCCAAATTGAAGGATCCACCTTAAACAGGTCAGATACACCCCCTCAATTCCCTGGTCCTAAATTTTCCCCTTAACTTAACCTCTGCCAATACCTTAAACAGGTGTAAGAAATACTAGACATTTCCAGACCACAAACACCGGACAGGAACAAAGAGACTAACTATGCCAGGATGTGACCAGCACCTAGCCTTCTCGGGTTCCTCCCAAAAGAAGACGTCCACAAATAAGCGGAAGTAGCCTTGAGAATCCGCCAACCCAATTCCTTTAACCTGTGGTGCCTAATCTCCCGTATTTTATTATAAAAAGGAGATGGGAATGTAATTATCTGTTCTGTCCCTTTAAGAGACAATCCATGTCCACTCTCTTCCTGCTTGCAGCCTTAGTCTCTCTCTTCTCCATCTTCCACTGAGGAGGCAGCTTCTGCCACTCCCCACTTCTCCCCTTTTTCCATCCCCTCCATAACCCACCTAATAAATATCCAACTTTACTCTGCATGGTGTGCCTAGCTGTCTTTCACCCACCTGCCCCCACCACATGGCTCGCCAGCCAAGGATGCCACCAGGGACCAGCCACCTTTGGAGACCTGCCACATGGCCTCAAACCCCAGCCCTGCCTGGGACTAGCTACTTTTGGGACTCACTGCCCCCTGCCTGCTGGGGATCCTGCAGCAATTTTTAATAATCAATTATAATATGTCAACCCTTTATTTTCCACAAACTTGCCTACAAGTCCTTGTATGACAGCACAACGGACCTCACAGTCAGTTATGAAAACAGTAGATCCCCATTGTCACCCTGTAGTCTCCTCTTTCTGTCTCACCCACATAAAATTAGTTCAAAGACTCAGGCTCTATTTCCTAATACGCTTACAATTGATCATCCCTCCTCCTTTATGCTCTGCAAGACCTCCTCAATTCCAGCTATGATTATGTCATCGATATTGCTATATTTCCTGTGATTGATTTTGCAATAACAAGGATGATAAAGCAGCCAGAGTTATTTTAGTGACACTGAAGTCATACTATGTCAAGTCAATTCTGACAGGCACACAAAGATTTCTGTTTCAGTCATGGAGCATTCATTGGGTACACAGTGCACATGCTCCATACATTATACCTTTGAATACTTATTGCATTTCTGGAGCCTCTGGTGTCTGGATTCCAGCCCCCTGGTATCTTGGGCTGTCTTCTCGTCTCATCACTTTGAATCTCGCGATTGCTTCTATGTCTTTTTGTTCTCTCCCAGTAACCACATGGCTGTTAATCACCTTTCTCTAGGTTAGGCTTCATTTAGGCCAGATTCAGGATTTAATTCAAATTGGGATGTACAAATACCTTCCTCTTATCATTTGCTATCCTTTCATTATGTTTCAATTTCTCCACAGCACTTGCTACCACATAGTGTGTTTTTGTCTTTCATTTGCTGTTACCCTCCCACAATATAATAACCTCAAGCAGCAGAAAGTGCTTTTGTCTTGCTTTTTGTCTACAATTGATAAATACCTTCGGTGATGTGGCAGGATACAAGATCAACTCAAAATATCACCCTCCTATACACAAAGGATAGAGAAGCAGAGAGGGAAATCAGAGAAACTTCACCTTTCACAATAGCCACAAATAGCATAAAGTATCTTGGGGTTACACTAACCAAGGAAGTGAAAGATCTATTTGACAAGAACTTTAAGGCTTTGAAGAAAGAAACTGAAGAGAACACCAGAAAATGGAAGGATATCCCATGCTCTTGGATGGGTAGGATCAAATATAATCCTTTACTATCAAAAATAGTAAATGGCAATTCTACCAAAGGCAATCTATAAATTCAACGCAATCCCTATCAAACTCCCAACAAAATTCTTCGCAGACCTTGAGAGAACAATAATCAACTTTATATGGAAAAACAAAAAACCCAGGATAACCAAAACAATCCTATACAATAAAGGAATTTCCGGAGGCATTACCATCCCTGACTTCAAACTCTATTACAGGGCTACAGTAATGAAAACAGCTTGGTATTGACATAAAAACAGAGATGCTGACCAATGGAATTGAATCAAAGACCTGGATATTAACCCACAAACCTACGAACACCTTATTTTCAACAAAGGAGCTAAAATTATACAATGGAAGAAAGAAAGCATCTTCAACAAATGGTGCTGGCA
>NC_022020.1:46227550-46245235 GCF_000317375.1 Microtus ochrogaster
GTCTTTAAGGTCATGTTCAACCTCCTTAGTGATCAGGGAAATGTAAATCAAAACAACTTTCAGAAAGTGCTATTGTTTTGCACACTTCTTCACCACGAACATGCAGATACATCATCAGGCAATGAATGGGGACTATGAGGAAAACACTTGGACTTTACTGTGAACATTTGCACCTGTTCTGTAGTTCTAACTGCTCAGTGGGAACCTGAAGTCTTAGTAGATCCATAGACAGTGGGTGCCAACAGCCTTGGGAGAGCATAAAACCAGTCTAATACAAAACAGAGATGTCCTTAGAATCATACTGTGTATAAGCACATACAGACTCACTGCACAGGCAGCCCCTATCCAATCTGAAAGACAAATGGGGACAGCTGTGCAGGAAACCAGAGCTGAGAACGTTGGTCAGTCTGACTGTAGGCAGAGGACGGGAAGAGGTTGGTAAAGAGATTATCCTAAAATGGAAGCTAAGCCTGATTAAATAAACACCATAGCCTGATTTATTGTTGACGGGGGGTGGTGAGGACAGCCACCCACAGCATGTCCCTGAAGCACACAAACTGTTCTCATTGTTTCAGGTTTCCTCTCTCATTCTGTCAGCTCTAGCTCCTGGATCTGTGATGCAGACTCCAGTGTGACAGTTGTCTGCAAGGTCTTTCCACTGACTATGAACACAGGGACTGAGAAGGCTGTGACACAGCAGGCATTAGAAAAGGATGCCTGCCAAATGACAGCTGTCACCGCACCCTGACACAGTTCATGTTCTCACAGACGGAGAGAAGATCTTAGCACTCCTGCTTTACAGTAAAAAAAAAAACCCACAGTGAAGAAGATGCTTCAGGCTCAGATTTCCACAGCCAACTACAGCAGAAACAGTGTGCAGAGGAGACCCCTTCTCCACAGGTTGGAGGCCCCGGGATGTAGGAATTAAGTAGTTGACAATGAACTAGGAAGCAATTTGAGATGAGATACAATAAACCTAATACAGATGGCAGAGATATTCTATTACTTTATTTACAACCATTTTAGTGAGAGGAATAAGAGACCAAGGAAAACAACTTAATGAGTTTTTACCAAAACCAATATTGAGATCATTTCCTTCAGGCCTACTCCAACTTGAATGACTGGCTAAGACCATCTACAAACCTGTCCTGCCTGACTCCCACAAAGCTCCTTAGCTTCCAAACTGAGGCCCCCCACTTTCAGGACATGTTTCTATATGTCCTGCTACCTGTCATATCTTTAGAGATGGTGAGGGTTCAAAGGTAGATCTGAATGCTGCTGTCCCCTTACCAGATTATCCTGTGTCCAGTGGATGTCCTCACTGGGTTCAGCTGCAGGAACCACGCGTTCCACTGTCCTACAGTCTTTTCTCTTGTAGCCCCTCTCTGCTTCCTCTGTGGAAAAGCCGCAGGTTCAAGGCAGCAGGGCGGGACTTATACAGTCTTCTGACTTCTGCCCCTTCCCTCTCAGTGGGTTTTGACCAATCATTAAAGCGCATGGGTCTTGTTGTTTTTCCGAATCCCCTGCACTTCTGAGAAAAAGAAAGAGAAAGTGAAGCTACTGCCTGTTTACCAATCTATTAGCTCTTCATTTCTTGGCAGCAAATTTTGGAAAGTCTAAAAATAATAACGGAGTGGAATGTGGCCTTTTGGAAGCAGGGACAACATGGACAAGCAGCTGACTTAGATAGGCAGGAAAACAATCCTTGAAAGGTAATTTTTATGATCACTGACTTCACAAATGCAACTTGAGCTGGTCACACAACACATTGTGCTGAGTCCTGTGCAGATGCCAATTTTTGTATCATTCAAGAAAATATTCATTTTCTCCCCTCTGACTATAATCCTAATTTCTCATGGTTGTAAATTCACATTCCTTAATTCTTGTTTTTCTCTATTCCCCTGTCTATGCTGCTATTTAGTCCAGCACAGGCTTGACAGGTCTTACACCTGCTGTCACAAGCATGGAGAATTCATATGTGGAGTTGCCCTACTGTGTGCAGAAGACAGTTTCCCTGTCACCATCCACCAACTCTGGCTCTTTCAATCTTGTCATCCTCTCTCCCACAACCATTCCTGTGCCTTTAGAAGAAGCATTAATATATTCCATTTAGGGCCGGATAGTCTTCTGTGTCCTAGTCTCTGTGTCTTGGTCTGGGTTGATGATCATCTGCTGCAAACACAAGCTTCCACGATGAGGCTTGAAAGTGCCTTATATCATTATACCCATGGCTTATATCATTATACCCATACCCATCTTATGGGTATAATGATAACTCATTTGGAGGTGGCTTGATATTATGTCCATTTAGCAGAATAACAATAATAATTCTCACCTAGGGTCTCTGATCTCTCTACATTTACAACCATGAGAAGTTAGGATTGTAGTCAGATGGGCAAAAATGAATATTTTCTTGAATGATACAAAAATTGGCATCTGCACAGGACTCATGCTTAGGTTCATGCTCAGATACAGGTTTCTTCTTGTGGAGAAGCTATTAAATCTAACCAGGAAGCAAGTGGTTACTCTTTAGACATTTCCACCACAATTATAGTGAGATGAATATGTCTTGTCTGGTCAGTTATTATTGTAGCTCGCAGAGATCACAACTGGTTTCAATTAATGATTCCTTTTCATCCTTGGTATTAGGGCTAGAACCTTCCAGCACCATGAAAGCTAGCCAGTAGGGTTGAAGCTTCTGGTCAGTATCAGTTTGACTTCTCCATGTTCTCTAACTCAAGTGTTTGGTGTCTTCACTAATAGTTTGTGTTACCTCCAAGTTCTGGGATGTAGACAAGAGCACCTACAATGCCCTGTAATGCTGAGGGAATTCATTGGAAAACACCTTGAAAAATCAAGATATGTCCTGGGTCTGGGCTTTTTCTTTGTTACCCTGTGGTGTCTAACAGGGACATTGTTGTCCTAGTGGAGGACAACTCCATCTAAATTCTTCTGTGTATGTGCATAGATTATTTTAGGAAATTTCTGTAGTGGCAGATTTCCATATGACTTGTGGGAAATCCTTCAGTGTTCTTTATCCCTCCCACTTTCCTTCCTCTACCTTCATCCTCTACCCTTTCACTTCCCATTTTACCCTTTCTTAAAAACATGATTTTCCTTATCCATTTATATCAGTGTATATTATCTTTTCTCTATTGATGGTTCCACCTCATGGCCACATAGTAATATAAAACCTCTGTGTTTATTCCCAATGGAACACTCATCTATATGTAGCCTGACTCCCAAAAATATAAAGGAGGCTTTTGAGCGAAGCAGGCACAGTGGCTCACAGCCATAATCTTAACACTCAGGAGGCTGAGGCCGGAGGATCACCAAGAGCTCAAGACCAGCCTAGACAATATAGTCAGTACCAGACCACTCTGGGATACAGAGTAGGACACTGTCTCAAAAATGTCTTTTGCAAAAGACACCATCACCCGAGTGAAGAGGCAGCCTACAGAACAGGAAAAATCTTTACCAGTTCTATTCTGAACAGGGACTTAGTATCTAGAATCTATGAAGAATTGTTTCACATCAAGAAAACAAGCAGACCGGGCGATGGTGGCACACGCCTTTAATCCCAGCACTTGGGAGGCAGAGGCAGGCGGATCTCTGTGAGTTCGAGACCAGCCTGGTCTACAGAGCTAGTTCCAGGACAGGCTCCAAAGCCACAGAGAAACCCTGTCTAAAAAAAAAAAAAAAAAAAAAAAAAAAAAAAAAAAAAAAAAAAGAAAGAAAACAAGCAACCCAACATTAAAATGGAGCATGAACCAAAATACAGGGCTCTCAAAAGATGAAATACAATTGACTGAGAAATGTCTTTTAAAGGTGTAACCTTCCTATACTTAAGGAAAATGAGAATCACAACCACTTTGAAATTTTATTTTATCATGAGATTTTACCCCAGCCAGTATAGCTGGAAACAAAATTACAAATGGCCAAAATGCTGTTGTGTCTGTGGGGAAAAGAAAACACTCAGTCCCTGCTGGTGGATGTGCAAACATACACAGTCACTAAGGTAATTTGTGTGGAAGCTCCCCCAAAAAGCAAAACTATATTTATCACATAATCCAGCTTTATCACTCCTGAGAATACTCCCAAAGGACTCTCTATGCTGATATGGAGACACTTTCTCATCCATGTTCATTCCTTCTCTGTAGGCCCATATTTCTGTATGTTATGGCAGCCAGGCTCAAAAGCCATAGGCCATATCTGAGATTGTTTTACCTAGCCTATAGATAAGGAAAGCAATGACCTAAAACTAACCTTGTATTAAAAGATTCCCAATCCCTCACTTTACAATTGCAACATTTCACTGATGACTTTAGTTCAGGAGATTTACTATTTGTGTCTTACTCTCAGGAAAAAATAACTAACCATCTACACACAGCCTGGAGGAAGACAAACCTCCAATGGTGACGCTGATAGGCATCAAGCAACCACACACACACACACACACACACACACACACACACACACACACACGCCTGATCTTAGAGCAAAGATAGAAACTTGAGATCTAAAAAAATTTTTAGAGCTTGCTAACATTTGACAAAAGTGATAATGGAGCAGGGACCATAAACTTCCCTTGTCTGTTTACTAGGTTGCTTGGTTACCCATGCCAGCAAGTTTTTGTGGGTCTTTATGGCTGAGTAATGATAAAGAAAGTTAACAGAAGTGGGAACAGGAGCTAGAGAGAAGTTAGAGAAGAAGCCTCCCAGAAATTAGCAGATTTAGGAAAATGAAAAAAGAAAAAAAGAAAAGAAAGTATATAGCAGAGAATTGGAATTGGAATTAGGATTGAGATAGAGAATTAGAGCTAAGAAATTACAGATGGGACAGATGAATGAGAATAGAGTGCAATAAAGAGAGAACAATAAAGAGAGAACAATAAAGAGAGAACAATAAAGAGACTTAGTGAGGAAATTGCCTGTGAGGAAATTGCTTTCCCTCAGATCCCTTGGTCATTTTCCTTCCCCAGCTGTAGTGCCTTGTTGAACCTTGAAGTATTCTAAAGGACTGGTACCCTAAAGGACACTGTTTATACACCCTAGGTGAGAATGACTATTGTAGTACTGTTAAATGGACATAATATTAAACCACCTCCTAATGATTTATCATTATATGCATAGATTAAGCCATCACTCAAGCCTTACAATGGATGCTCTTATTTTCAGTAGATGCTAATCAATAGAGATACCCACAGTGGTCATGATGCCATTGAGAAATGTGTAGCCTTTAAAGTAACATAAGTACCATCTACCTCAAAGGCACAAGAATGGTTGTGGAAGATGGGGTGAAAAGACTGGAAGAGCCAGAGGTAGTGGATGACCACAAAAAAAAAAAAAAAAAAAACAAAACCGGCATCTTCTGAATACAGCAAGGGAGTACCACATATGAACTCATAGTGGTTGGGACAGCTTGTGTAAAACCAGTCAATCCCAAGCCAGAATAAATCATAGCAGGATGGGGGTGGGATGAATGACAAGAATTAAGTAATATGAATCTTGTGAGGGCATAAGGTTATAGTCAGAGCAGGGAGCTGAGTTGTGTCTTGGGTGGGACTAATGTTGATTGGCACAGGACCCAAGGCAATGTGCGGTGTGACTTTAGTTCAGGATGCATTTGTATTATCAGGGAACAGGAAAAATATCTTTCAGGGGTTGTGTTCCAGCCTAGTTGGTATGGTGCTTTTCCAGGTTCCCACTGAGCTTCCCAGTCCCACGTTCTGGACTTTATTATTTTAGAACTGTCGAGCTTTTTTTTCTGCCAAGAAATAAAAGGTTAATAGAATGAATGACAGCTGATAGTTTGGTTTCACTTTCCACTTCTTGGAAATCCAAGTGATTCTGAAAACAACCTTGTCCATTCTCTTCTATGATAGGCCAACACACGCCTGGAGGAGAGGCACAGAAGTCAGAGGAGTGTATAAGTCCTGCCCACCTGCCTTGCACCCGCTGCTTTCCACAGAGGAGGCAGGACTGAGTTTCAAGTGGCGAGCCTGGAGTAGAGAGGAGTGGTTCCTGTAGCTGAATCCAGTGCCTGAAGGATTTTTCTAGAAAGGGGACAGGGACATTCAAATCTAACTTCAAGCCCTTATCATCTCTTTCCTCTCAAGAGCTGATAAGTAACAAGACATTTAGGAATATGCCCTGATAGTGGAGATCCTCAATTTGGAAGCTATGATGCTTTGGTTGGAGGTGAACAGGACTGCACCATGGATAGGCTTAGTCAATCCTTCAAGTTGAGGTGATTCTGAAGGAAAAGATCTGGATGTTGTTTTGGGTAAAGTATATAAAGTTGATTTTCTTGTCTATTATTCCTTTCCCTAAAAATGATTTGTAAATAGAAGTTTCAGATAATGGAATATCTCTGCAGTGTGTGTGAAGTTTGTTATCTCTCATGGTCATGGATTTCCCACCTGGCTTAAACCATGAATTTAACATATGCTCCACAAAAGGTCAATGCATGCCATATAAGACTATCAATTCCTTGAATCTCCTTAAGTCTAACATTTTCACAGGAGTCCATTCAGCTCTTGCACAGCCTTGGGGAAATCTATCATTTAGCAATTGATCCTGTAAAGTTACTGGATAAATTAAAGTTTGAAAACCTTAGGCTGTTCCTCTCTAACCTTAAAGTGCAATGCTGAGATTGGTTCCCCTTTAAATATCTCTATCTGGTTCTCAATATTTCTATGAACTGTTTTCATAAGACTTTCTAAAACTTGTATCTTGGCACTCAGATTAACCAACTTCTTTAGTAATAAGAGAAAAAGGAATAAAACTGAAAAAGTTTATAGTTGACAGTACTATCTAAATCAGCTATTCCTTCATTTAATTGTCCCATTTTAAACCATCCAGTGTATTATTATACAGAGACCTAACCAACATTGTTAAAGTGTTTCTTTTTTTTTTTTTTAAGTCATATGAGACAGAGTTTCTCTGTGTAATAGCTCTGGATGTCCTGCAAATGAAATTGCAGACCAGACTGGCCTCAAACTCACCAGAGATCTGCCTGCCTCTGCCTCCCAAGTGCTCACTCTCATTTTTAAAAAAAACAAATTCCCCCACCTTTAAAAATTCCCAATTGTCTCAGCAAATCTGCCGCCGATGATGATATACACTACAATGGAGTGCAAAGCTGACTGCTGCTGAGGAGAGCAGTAGAAGCCTGAGCGGATTTCAAGGAGGGAATGTGGGGAAAACTCACACCTACCAGGAGAGGGAACCCACTGTCTAAAAAACGCACACCAGGGATCATGCGGGAAGAAACATGAACTGCCTAAAGGGAGAACCAGCTGCTGGTGAGGGGCTAACTCTGGCAGTGTTTGGAGCCCAAGCTTCTGAGGCGTTTGCTGCATGTAGGCCGCAAAGAAATATCCCAGACCTGCTCAGAGGCTTAGGGAAAAGGAGAGGAGAACCTGACTGTCAGGGCTGTGACTCCAGCCATGATAGCTCCAGTCTATGAGTGTGAATACAAAGCCTCAGGCAAGCAAGCAGCTTTTTCATGAATTCATGCCCTAAAGTTAGAGCGCTAGATGTAGTGGGAATTCTAATTAGTCTTAATAAATAAAAACCCAGAGTCAGATATAGGGACAAGTGCAGAAAGATCAGAGAAGCAGAGCATCCAGCCATTAGAGATCTTCTACACCTCTTAACCAAAAAGAAAAGGAACTCCTGTCTCCACCTTGCTGCATCACCTCCTCTCTCTGCCCAGCCACATCACTGCCTGTCTGTCTATACAGACCTCCAGACCTCTGTGGTTAGCTAGTAGCAAGGCTCTCACTCTCATCTTCAGGTAAGCTTTATTTGTTAGAGCACAAACAAAATATCAGCACACAGTGATTAAGAATGCTGTATACCAAGTCTGAAGATTTGAACTGAGTCCCCAGAATTCACATGATAGAAGCTGAGAATAAGCTCCCACAAGGTATCCTCTGGTCTCTACCCACAAACCATGACAAATGTACACTCCTATACATACACACAGAGAGACAAACAAACAAATGTAAAAACATAGCTAAATAAAATTTTAAAAATGAGAAAGTATTATGATTCCTTCCAGGAATAATGCAGATCAAAAGGACCAAGAAAGAAGGAAGAAATAAGATGAGATACATTAAACTGTGTCACATTTTAAGAATTTTTGGATTCTCTGAAAGTGCTGGTAATTAAGACATGAGTAGTTGATGCTTGGAGAAATAGATCAATGGTAACGGTTTTCTGCACAAGCATGAAGACTTCAGCTCAGACCCACAGCAACCATAAAGAAAGGTGAGTTAAATGGCATGTACTTGTAATGCCAGCATTGGGAGGTAGAGACAGTAGGATCTCAAGAAATCACAGGCCACCTTGTCTTGACTAATGAATGATATAGGAGGTCCTTCTGTTTATGTGTTGCTTTCATTGGTTAATGAATAAAGAAACTGCCTTGACCTTTTGATAGGGCAGAACTTAGGTAGGCGGGAAAAACAGAACTGAATTCTGGAAGGAAGAAAGTAGAGTCAGAGAGTCATGGATCCACTGGAGATGGACCCTGGTTAGACTCATTCCCAGTAAGCTACTGCCACGTGGCAATATACAGATTAATAGAAACGTTTTAAATCAAGATGTGAGAGTTAGCCAATAAGAGGCTAGAGCTAATGGGCCAAGCAGTAATTTAATTAATACAGTTTCTGTATGGTTATTTCGGGGCTAAGCTAACCAGGCTGTTGGGAAGAATAAGCAGGCTCCTTCCCCTGCAACAGATGAACTCAAAACTCAGTGAGAAACTCTATCTCAAAAAAAAAAAAACAAGTTGGTGGATGATCAAGGAAGACAGCCAGTGTCAACCTCTGTACTCTAAACATGCAAACAAGAGTCTAAGCACCCTCATTTACACATGATCACACACACACATATGAGAGAGAGAGAGAGAGAGAGAGAGAGAGAGAGAGAGAGATTGCTGAGCTGTTATATAGCTGTGTCTCCGTTGAAATTGTCTCATTCTCAAAAAGAAGGGACTGGGGACACGGTTCAGCGGATGAAGTGCTTGCTGTGCAGGCATGAACCCTGCAGGTCAGATCCCTATAACCCATGTATAAAGTGAGTGGATATAGGTAACTCCAATTCTCTCAAACAGAGACCAGGGATTTGCAGTGCAAACTGGCTAAAGTGAATAACTAATCTAACTTTATAGGCAAGCTCTAGGTTCAGTTGTGAGCACTGGCCTCAATGAACAAGGTCAAAGATAACAGAGAAAGAGTCTCGGCATCACCCTTGGACAGGCAAATGCTGTCTTTCACACTAGCACTGATGGGGTCAAAAGATAAAAGGAAGATGAAATGGAGATATTGTCTTGCTAGTTCACAGGTGGCAGAATGCAGGGATCACAAATTACATTAGATCTGTACTAAAGAGGTCTTCCTGGGATCCTAAAACTTGGAACCTATGGGAAGAACTGAAGGACAAAGAGGGAAAAAAACAAGGTAAAAATGACAAAAGATAACCCTGAAGCCCCATCTTTTCATACAAAGAGTAAGAAATTCCATGATTCAACAAGCAGCTGGGGACCTAAAGAATAACCTATGACAGGACACTAGGAGAATCAAGGGGCATAACAGCCTGAATTGCTCTAATTGGAATTTTTAAACAAACAATAACAGAGACTCCCACCCCTAGTTCATGGGGCTGTGGGATGTGAGGATAACTGGATGAACCTGAGAACGTGGCGAGTGCACAGAGTAATAGAACTGCCTGTTCTCCTTGCGGTAGAGGTTACATAATCCAAGGCAACACAAGGTCATCATTGACTGGTGGACAGTCCCGCAGGAACCATTAGGAACCCGTGGTCACCACATGTAAGGGTTCCATGATATAAAGAAGAAAGGACAGACATTACAGAGAGAATTGGGCACGAGAGAGCCAGTATTCAATGCCCACCTTACTAGATCAGTTAGAACTGCGTTCATGAGAGAACTGGGAGGACACTGTCAGGTATGTGCTTGCTATGCTAACAAGGGGACATTTATTGGAATCTCCAGCATCCACATGGAACTTCAGAGGTTGAGAAACAGATTCAAAACCTAGTCCTGGGAGTATGGGAAGAAGAACATTCCTGGAGCTTGCTGCAGAGCCCATCTAGCTGAGTCAGCGGGCTCCAAGTTCAAGGAGAGACCCTGTCTCAAAAAATAAGATGGAGGAGCAACTGAAGAACAGCAAATGTTTTCCCTTTTGTCCCTTAATTTTTATGCCTATACATTTGATGGTATATTTCCTTGGTTGTATTTTAATTTTCTGTCTCTTTTGTTATTTTAAGATCTATTTTATTTTATTAATTATTTTATTAATTGTGTGCATGTGTGTTTATCTATGTGATATATGCTATTTGGAGGGTTGCATAGGCCAGAGGCTGAGAATCCCTGGAGCTGGCTTGGCGGGTGGTGTGAATCACCTGATGTGGGTGCTGGGAAGAAAACCCTGCTCCTCTGAGAGGCAGCAAGTGCTCTTTAACCCAGAGCCATCTCTCCAGCACCACCCCTTAAATGTTTACCTGATTTTTTTTTATTTTTTTTTTGTCTTTATTGTGCAACCGTTTTTTTTACTCTCATATTCATCCTTTCTCTTTCTGCTTCAGTTTAGTAGTATTTGACTTTATCTTGTCCCTTTTCCTTTAAAAAAAAATGTTATAAAGCTGATGAAGCATTGGAAGTGTCCAGGTGAGACATGGATGGGAAATTGCTTAGTGTGAACTTCAGAAAATAATTCCTCAAACAAGAGGTCTGGAGGCCTTGTGTAAGCTCTATATTATACCCAGAGTATTATATTAACACTGAGAACAACTGTAACTGTATGAAAGTACCACTATGCAATTGTCATGAATATAATATTAAGCTACCTCCAAATGAGTTATCGTTATACCCATAGAATGGATACAGATATAATGATATAAGCCATGGGTATAATGATATAAGGCATCTCTCAACCCTCATCGTGGAAGCTTGTGTTTGCAGCAGATGATCATCAACCCAGACCAAGACACAGAGACTAGGACACAGAAAACTATCCAGCCCTAAATGGAATATATTAATGCTTCTTCTAAAGGCACAGGAATGGTTGTAGGAGAGAGGATGACAAGACTGAAAGAGCCAGAGTTGGTGGATGGTGACAGGGAAACTGTCTTCTGCACACAGCACGGCAGCTCCACATATGAATTCTCCATGCTTGTGACAGCAGGTGTAAGACCTACCAAGCCCATGCTGAACTAAATAGCAGCATAGACAGGGGAATTGAGAATGAGAAGAATTAAGAAATGTGAATTTACAACCATGAGAAATTAGAGGGGGGTAAAATGAGTATTTTCTTGAATGAGACAAAAAAATGACCTCTGCACAGGACTTGGGACAATGTTTTGTGTGACTAGTTCAGGTTGCATTTGTAAAGTCAGGGATCAGAAAAATTGCCTTTCAAGGGTTGTGTTCCTGCCTATCTAGTCAGATACTTGCCCATGTTGCCCCGATTCCAAAGGCCACATTCCACTCTGTTATTATTTTATGACTGTCCATCATTTGTTGCCAAGAAATGAAGAGATAATAGAATGAAAAACAGCCAATAGTTTCACTTTCTCTTTCTTCTTCTTGGAAGTACAGGTGATACATAAAAACAGCAAGATCCATACGCTTAGATGATTGGTCAAAACCCACTGAGAGGGAAGGGGCAGAAGTCAGAAGAGTGTATAAGTCCCGTCCTGCTGACTTGAACCTGCGACTTTTCCACAGAGGAAGCAGAGAGGGGCTACAAGAGAAAAGACTGTAGGACCGTGGAGCGTGGTTCCTGCAGCTGAACCCAGTGAGGAAATCCACTGGACACAGGATAATCTGGTAAGGGGACAGCAGTACTCAGTCTACCTTGAACCCTCACCATCTCTAAAGAAATGACAGGCAACAGGACATTTAGAAACATGCCCTGAAAGTGAGGGGCCTCAGTTTGGAAGATCAGGAACTTTGGTGGGAAGCAGGCACGATTGTTTGTGGATGGTCTTAGCCAATCATTCATTGAGGTAGACATAAAGGAAACAATCTCAATATTTATTTTGGTAAAAACTCAAGTTGTTTTGGCTTGTCACTTATTCCTCTCCAAAAAAAAATGGTTGTTAATAAGTAATGGAGTATCTCTGCATTGTGTAGGAAGTTTATTAAATCTCATCTAAAATTGCTTCCTAGTTCATGGTCAACTATTTAATTCCTTACATCCCGAGGCCTCCTAT
Organism: Microtus ochrogaster; assembly: GCF_000317375.1. Taxonomy (NCBI): domain Eukaryota; kingdom Metazoa; phylum Chordata; class Mammalia; order Rodentia; family Cricetidae; genus Microtus; species Microtus ochrogaster. Next base: position 46,239,797 of record NC_022020.1, read on the forward strand.
CTGTGGAGAAGAGGTCTCTCTGAACACTGCTTATGCTGCAGCTGTCTGTGGAAATCTGTGCCTGAAGAATCTTCTTTACTGTGGTTTTCTTTATTGTAAAGCAGGAGTGTTAAGGAGCTTCCCTCCATCTGTGAGGGACATGATCTCTGTCAAGGTGTGGTGGCAGCCGTCATTTAGGCAGGCATTATTTTTTTTTTACTTTTTATTTACTTATTTTTTTATTACTTAAAAGAAATACCAATCCAAATTCCCACTCCTTCCCCTCCTCCCAGTCTCCTCCCTCTCCCTCCACAGAGCCTCCCACCCCACCCCTTCAACCCTAAGGGAGTGCCATGCACCCTGCCCTGTGGAAAGTCCAAGGCCCTCCCTATTACATCTAGGTTGAGCAAGATTACATGCAAAGAGAATAGGATCCCATGAAGCCAGTATATGCAGTAGAGACACATCCCAGTGTCACTATCAGTGGCCCCTCAGTCTGCCCCAGCTATCAACCCTCTTCAGAGGGGCTTGGTTGTTCCCGTGCTCATTCACTCCCAGTCCAGTTGGAGTTGGTGAGCTACCCTTAGGTAAAGCAAACTGTCTCAGTGGATGAAAGTGTGGCACATCTACACATTAGAGTGCTACTCAGCAGGAAAAAAAAAGACATCTTGAATTTTGCATTCAAAGGGACAGAACTAGAAAACATTATCCTGAGGGAGGTAACCCAGACCCCAAAAAAACAAATATGGTATGTACTCACTCATAAGTGGATACTAGTCATAAACAAAGGGCAACGAGCCTATAGTTCAGGATTCTAGAGAAACTAAGTAATAAGGTGAACCCAAAGAAAAACATATGTAGACCCACCTGGAAATTGGAATCAGACAAAAATTTGGGAGCATGGGGGCAGGGGATAGAAGAAAGGGGAGAAGGGGGGGTTGAGGAGAACTTGAGGGACTAAGAGAGGACAGATACAAGAGCAAGGAAAGAGATATCTTGATTGAGGAAGTCATTACGGAGTTAGCAAGAAATCTGGCTCTAAAAAAAAATGCCCAAGAACCCACAGGGATGACCCCAGCTAAGACCCTAAGCAATAGAGGAGAGGGTGTCTGAACTGGCCTTAACCCAGTAGTCAGACTGATGATTATCTTAAATATCACCATAGAAACTTCGTCCAACAACAGATGGGAACAGAGGCAATGACCCACATCGGATCACTGGACTGAGCTCCCAAGATCCAATTGAAGAGTGGAAGGAGTGAGAATATAGGCAGGCATCATATTGTAATGCTCGCTCTGTCACAGCCTTCTCGTTCCCTGTGTTCATACTCGGTGGAAAGACCTTGCAGACAACTGTCACACTGGAGTCTGCATCACAGATCCTGGAGCTAGAACTAAAAGAATGAGAGAGAAAACCTGAAGAGGTGAGAAGAGCTCGTGTGTTTCAGGGACGTGCTGTCTGTGTCCTGTGGCTGACTGTCACCTTCAACAGTAAATGAGGCTATGTAGTTTATCTAATCTTGTTTAGCTTCCCTTTCAGGACAATCTCTTTACCACCTCTTCCCATCCTGTGCCTGCAGCCAGACTGAACAAAGTTCTGCAGCGCTGGTTTCTTGCCCAGCTGTACCCATTTGTCTTGTAGATTGCACAGGGGCTTTATGTGCAGTGGGTTTGTATGCGCTTGTGCTCATACACAGTATGATTCTAAGGACATCTGTGTTTTGTATTAGACTGGTTTTATGCTCTCCCCAGACTGTTGGCACCCACTGTTTAAGAATCTACTAAGACTTCAGGTTCCCACTGAGCAGTTAGAACTACAGAACAGGCACAAGTGTTCACAGTCAACTCCAAGTGTTTTCCTCACAGCCCCCTTTAATTGCCTGGTGATATATCTGCGTGTTGATGGTGAAGAAGTGAACAAGACAAAAGCACTTTCTGCTGTGTGAGGTTCACTATACTGTGGGAGGGTAACAGCAAATGAACGACAAATACACACTATGTGGCGGCAAGGGCTGTGGAGAAACTGAAACATAATGAAAGAATAATAAATGATAAGAGGAAGGCATATTTGTACATCCCAATGTGAATATAAATCCTGAATCCTGCCTAATTGAAGCAGGACCTAGAGAAAGGTGATTAATATCCGTGTGGTTACTGGGAGAGAACAAAAAGACATAGAAGCAGTCGCGAGATTCAAAGTGATGAGATGAGAAGACAGCCCAAGATACCAGGGGGCTGGAATCCAGACACCAGAGGCTCCAGAAATGCAATAAGTATTCAAAGGTATAATGTATGGAGCATGTGCACTGTGTACCCAATGAATGTTGCCTGGTGGAAATGGAAATCTTTGTGGTGCCTGTCAGAATTGCCTTGACATGGTATGACGTCAGTGTCACTAGGATAACTCTGGCTGATTGATTATCCATGTTATTGCAGAAACAATCCCAGGAAATATAGCAATATCGATGACATAATCAAAGCTGGAATTGAGGAGGTCTTGCAGAGGGTAAAGGAGGAGGAATGATCAATTGTAAGTGGATTAGGAAATAGAGCCTAAGCCTGTGAACTAATTTGATGTGGGAGAGACAGAAAGAGGAAACTCCAGGGTGACAATGGGGATTTGCGGGTTCCATAACTGATTGTAAGGTCCGTTGCGCTGTCATGCGAGGTCTTGTAGGCAGGTTTGTGGAAAATAAAGGGTAGAAATATGAGATCTGTGCTAGCTAAATGCCCAACAATTATACTCAGGTCCTTAGACCTGGCAGCAAGTGTATTTACCTGTTGAGCCTTGTAATGAACTTGAGCCCAGGTTAGCCTCTAACTCACTACCAAAGATGACCCTCTTACTCTACTCCCTGAGTTCCAGAATTACAGGGATCCACAAGCACGTACATTTGATGAGGTGCTGGGGATTGAACGCAAGGTCTTATTCATGCTGGGAAAACTCTCTACCAATTGAACTACATCTCCAGTGCTCAGTTAGACTGCTTTCATAAAAGAAAAGGTTTAAAAAAAAAATAGTGAATCTAAATGATGACATGAGGACACAAAAATATTGTATTAAATAAATGCATTTTAATGCAGAGTTTAAGGTATAAGAAGTTTTGTATTATTTTAAGTTTATATTCTTCATGGAGATGAGTTCCATGTCAGGAAAATGATAGAAGGAAAGTAAATCTAGGCAAAGTTAGAATTATTTCAGCAAAACACAATAGCTGAACTTGCTGAAATATTTTTGAAAACAAAATAACACAGACAAAACCAGATTTGTGTGATCATTAGAGAGATTTGGCATTGATTAAACACTGGTGTCAATTGCCATTTATTGTTATTTATTTTTCAGTGTGCAAAATTAGATGTATGTTAAATTTCTATTCATTTGAAAGCAAACACTGAGGGAAGTGTGCACAGATGGTAAAGACATCTCAGATTTCAAACAAAATATTCCAGTTCTAATTAGATGCAACACAGTTAGTCATGATTTTATACTTGATTACTTGATGATGCTGGCAAAAGGATACCTGTACATTTTATATTATTTTTATTTACTTAAGTATTATTTTTTCTTTAATGAAGGGTTTAACTGAGAGTAAAATTTTTTTTAGCTTCCTTTCTAATTATAATATAAATACTATGACCAAAAGAATTTCTAAAGAAAAGGGTTTTTCAGGCTTACGCACTCTGCTCACAGTCAATCACGGGGGAAAATCTGGGCAGAAACTCTGCAGGAGTAGAGGCAGTATCAATAGGAGATGATGTGACATTTTATTTGTTTTTTAATAAATAAAGCTTCCCTGAAGATCAGAGAGTAAAACAGCCTCAATGATCAACCTTACAAGACAAGGCAGAGGTAACACACACCTTAAATCCCAGTAGCCACATTAGATGCCATAGAAACCAGGCGGTACATGTCGTCAATCCCAGTGGTGTGCCTTTAATCCCAGCCTAGAGAGGATTATAAAATGGGCAGAGACAGCTCTCAGACATAATCTCTTTCTGAGATTCCTGGAAGCAGGATCACCATTTCAGACTGACGTAGACATAAGAACCAAATGGATGCCTGGTTTGTCCTTATGGCCTTCAGGTTGTGGTGCAAGACAATTCTGTATTCTGTCAATTATGTGTGATTTTCTTTGGGGCATAACGGCTGCAGAAACTGGGCAGGACGGAAACTCCAATAAGCAGGTCATCATGTTACAATATTGAACCCCAATTTCTTTCTCTGAGTTTTTAATTAATTGTGCTTCAATGAGAATATTGTTTACTATCTTGCTCCCAATAGTTTGATAATGCTTTCTTAAATTACACAGTCCAGGAGCGGTACCACCAAGAGTGGGCTGGAAGCTCCCACATCAATATTCAACCAAAAAAATAGCACATAAGGATTCTCGTAGGCCAATCTGATGGAGGCACTCCCTCAAATGAGATTTTTCTCCTCCAAAAGGACAGCAGCTTATATCTTGTTGACTGAAAATAATCAGCAAATGAACTTGCCTAAAGGTGAGATGGTCCTTCAGGGTTCCTGCTTCATGAAAGAGTCTGCCAAACATTCTGCAAGACACCGAAGAAAGTGACTGACAAACTGCCAATATAGGTGGAACTGTCTTTGAAATTTCCTGCTTCATTGAAAAGTCTGCTGGATATTATGGGCTTGTAGGCTGAAGATGGATGCCCCAACAATACAGAAAAACTTTGAGTAACTGTCCAGGCAGCAAGAAGTCTCTGTCATCTTGATTGATTTGGAAGTTGCTTACAATGCACTTCCTGTTTATTTAGGTAATAGTATATCTTTCTGGAGTCTTTGATGGAGTTGAAGAATATGATAAACAATAAAGTAGATATAAATATTGTAACTGTATTTCTTGCTTGATACCTGTCTTGCCGTATGTAATTTTACTATGTTAAAGTTAAAATCTTCCTTTTTATTTAAACAGAAAGGAGGAAAAGGTGTGGGAAGTCCTTCTTTATATGTGGTGCTTTTATTGGTTAGTGAATAAAGAATCTGCTTTGGCCTGTGGGGGAAAAAAAGAAAAGAATCAGCATAATATATATGGTCAACATCAGGACACATCCAAGATTGCAACATAAAGAACTCAATGTTAAGCATAAAGGCATCTTGAATATCTTGCAACTTACTCTCCCTTCCTTCTTTCAGGGCACTTTTATCAACAGTCATGGATCAGTTATTCTCTGATACATCTAAGAATGAAGACCATGGAGATTTGCAGTCCAGTTTTACAGGATATTTTAAGAAAACCAAGAAAGAAAGCAAAATCATTTCTCAGGAAACCATCGATTCAATTGAGTTACACCTGACAAAAGGAAACATTCAGGGGGCAAACTCTGTAATCAGGGATGCTTTAAAAAATATTGATAATGTCCCAATAAACATTGCTGTCACTGGAGAGTTTGGAGCAGGGAAGTCCAGCTTCATCAATGCCCTGAGGGGAATTGGACCTGA
>NC_022020.1:46245715-46252808 GCF_000317375.1 Microtus ochrogaster
ATTGACAGAAAGCACAGCTCTATGCAGCAGACTGTCTGGTTGGAAGCCTGCAAGGATGGACTTTTAGCTACTGTTCCTGTAGTGGACATCCTCAGGGATGATGTGGAGGAGTTGAAGATGAAGTTAAACCACTATCGAGTCCTCTTTGGAGTGGATGATGAATCCCTGCAAGTCATGGCTAAGGATTCCCAAGTGCCTCTTGAACAACTGAAAAAAATCATTAAATCTCCTTATTTGTTAGAAACTAAGAAAGAAGAAACATTCAGAGAAATGCTTTTGAAATATTTGGAGAAACTTTCCTTAGGTAATGGTGGGCTCCTAGCTTCAGGTATTTACTTTAGGAAAACCTTTTACTTGCAATTTCTGTTCCTTGACACAGTGACTGAAGACGCCAAAGTTCTCCTTAGGGAGACAAATTTAAGAAAGCAGTTTAAACTCAACTCACCACAGCTACTGACCATGGCAAGAACAAACGATTACTATCAAGAAGTCATTAGATAAATTCCCCCTTCTGACATATTTTCTTTAGCCAAACTACTATCACCATGGAGACACCTAAAGATATGGACCATGCTTCTTACTTTGTCACAGTCTGACAACCCAAGTCACTCTTCCCCTCTCTGCCTGCCTCTCTGTCTTTCAACTCTACCTGTTGTGAAATATTCTTTTAAGTACGCAAAGATGTGTTGCATTTGTTTATGCTGCAGAATATTACTTTAACTGTGTAAAAACCATGGTACATTTTCTCATTCCAACATGGGGCCAGTACTTTTATGTAGGGCCTAAGAAAACTGAGGGAAAAAAAGAACAAAAAAGAAGTTGTATGCTAAGCAAAAATAGTCAAAGTTAGGATCAGCATTCAAAGCTAATAATTCTGTGTCATGGATTGGGAGCTAATTAGTGGCCCCAAAGAAAGAAATTCTGGTACATTCGCCTGCACACTTGAATACACACACACACACATACATACACACACACACACACACACATGCACACATCTACGAATGGACACATACAATGCCCAAAATGTACAAGCACATACGAAAGATATGAATAAGTTCTTTGTATCTTATTCCTACTAATCAGCTAATCAAACTTTCTAATGGAGGACTTGCCATGCATGTATGAGGACCAGAGCTCAATTGACAGAACCCATATAAATGTTCAGTGAGTGTGGCAGCCACCTTGTACTTCCACACTCAGAAGGCAGAAACAGTGCAACCATGGAGCAGGTTGACTTGCTGGACTGTGTTGATCTACAAGCTCGGGATTCATTTGAGAGAACCTGCCTTGGTGAAAAGGGTAGAAAGTAACTTAGCAGGAGACCCAACATAAGCCTGACATGTCCACACACATGTAAACATGTACACCCCACACAGGGACACATTTTAAATATAAAATAATATTTAGGAAGTAAAGAAAAATCACAAGTCTTAGAAAGTATAGAAACATAAAAGTTTCATGAAGCTCTCCTCAAGGTTAACAAGTAGTCTGTACATTGTCTTAGTTTTTATCTCTGTTGATGGGATTAAACACTAGCTGTTGGTACACAGTCAGTGAAGGAAGCTGTGTGCGGAGATTCCTGAGAGCTTGTGAGAAAACTCCAGGACAAAAACAAAAAGAAAAAAACAAAAGGCCAAAACAAACAAAAAAATTAAAAAATTAAAAAAAAAGTTTTTGGAAATCCGGTCTTCCATAGCATGGATTTATTTTGTGGAATGCGCTGCCGTGCCCCTCTGAGGTGGAATAAACAGGAGTGGGTTTTACTGTAGATTACCCGTCATCTTACCTCTAGTATTCAGGATGATGTTTCCAGACAGAAGTTGTCCTCCTGACTCTATACTGCCTAAACCCAGGTGAGCTTGCCTTTGTGATTGATCATAACTTGAACTCAAGTGAGCTTTGCTCACATGATCATGCTTAACCCACAAAATGCACTCAGAATATAAACTGTCTGATTCCCTGAATAAAGTTGGTTATTGCATGAGACTTTAGACCACCTCATTTTTAAGCCCCACTCTCCCAAGTTCATACCCCCAAATACAGCAGAAACACTAACCAAATCACCCTGAGGAAGGAAAGTATTTAGTTGGCTGGCAGGTTACAGTCCATCATCAAAAGAAGTCAAGGAACTGAAAGAGAGACTGGGAGGGAACACTGCTTACTGACTTGCTCTCCATGGCTTGTTCACCCTATTTTCTCACACATCCCAGGACCACATTCCTAGGGATGGCACTCGCCACAGTGGGCTGGCTCCTCCTACATCATTTATCAATCATGAAGATTTGGACTCCGGCTTCACTGCATATTTAAAGAAGTTTAAGGCAGAGAACAAAACCGTTTCCCAGGAAACCGTCAGGTCAATCGAGTATTTTCTGACAAAAGGAAACATCTGTGGTGCTAAATCTATAATGAGTGATGCGTTAAGAAAATATTGATAATATCCCATTAAGTATTGCTGAGATGGAAGAATGTGAAGCAAGGATTTCCATGGATTACCTCCATCTATTGTGATTGGAAGTTTAGCTGGGTATATTAGTATGGGCTGGCATCTATGCTTTCTTAGAGTCTGAACAACATCTCTGCAGGTCCTTCTGTCTTCTAGGGTCTCCACTGAGCAGTCTAGTGTTATTCTAATACATCTGCCTTTACATGTTATTTAGTTATTTTTCCTTGCAGCATTTAGTATTCTTTCTTTATTCTGTACATGCAGTATTTTGATTATTATCCACCAAGGGGACTCTCTTTTCTGCTCCAGGCTACTCGGAGTTCTGTGTGTTTCCTGTATCTTGATAGGCATTTTCTATGGCTTTGTTGAAAATATTTTTCTATGCCATTGACATGGGTTTCTTCTCCTTCCTTTATTCCTATCATTCTTAGATTTGGTCTTTTCATAGTGTCGCAGATTTCCTGAAAATTTTTGTCAGAATTTTTTTTTTATAGTTAATATTGTCTTTGACCAAGTTATCCATTTCTTTTATCATCCTTCAATGCCTGAGATTCTTTCTTCCCTCTCTTGGGTTCTGTTGGTGAGGTTTAATTAACATTAAGCATGAGACTTCCCTTCATCAGCATCCTGTTGCCTAGGTAGAGGGATGACTCAAGTCAGCTACACTTGGTCAACACTTGATTACATAGGCAGAAAGCACCTCCTCCCCAGGTAGGAGCAGAGGTACATTAGCATATCCTGACCAACTGTCAAGATGGCACTGAGTTTACTTCACTTCAAAAAGAGGCCAGGTGGCCACCTCCTCTGCTAGAATGTGGGATTAAGCCTTGTTATTCCCCAAACTGTCTGACCTTCAGATAAGGTGGGAAATGGGTCTGAATTTCTCAGCCCCCATAATTTCTTCATTGATATTAGAACAATCGTTTCTAGGCTTCCATATCGGACTCTGCATCAGTGGCTTTCAAGGAAGCTTCCAGAATTTCAGTGCCAGATTGGGGCCATGGAGTTACCCAGTCTTGTGGTCTAAACAATTGTGGGGTAGTTGACCTGCCTAGTGAGAGACAGCCATTGTGGGATTACCTGAACTGGTGAGGCATGCCCCATCAAATATCGAGCCAGCAGCAAGTTCTAAACCTCTTAACTATGATTCATGTGTTGATACTATTACAATGTAAGCTGCCTTAATAAATTATTACATACTATGTATGTATAATATACATATATTCATTCCATTGATTTGTTCCTAAAGAGAAGCCAGAATAATTCCAAAGGGGTTGGCAGAACACAAATGGTATAAAGAAGAGGGTGATAATGGAGATGATTTAAGTAGGCAGGAGCATGCAAGGGCAGGGCAGAGGAAAAGGGAGTTGGGGAAGGAATCAATAACTGAGGGTATCTGAGAACACTATACTGAATCCTACTTTTAATGTGTGCTTAAGGAGTTTAACTGTATTAGGAGTGAGGGGGTAATGCTCATTCAAGAAGACATAGCTCATCAAACAGAAGCTCAGGGCCAGGTGTGGGATACCTCCTCTCGAGTTGTTGATCAGGGAGTGAGGTCACAGAGACTGCCAAGCAATGCAGTCTATTGCTATCATTCTTGATTCACCTGAACCTGGTGGTGGGATTCTGTCACTGAAGACACCATACACTTAGTCACATACATTGAGAACTGATGGTACTAGCCAGAGCTTCCTGACGTCTGGCTAGCTTTCACAGTATTGGAGGGTGCTATGCAGACTGCTGAGGGAGAGCAGTCATCAACAATCTTATCTGAGTGAGGATTTGTTCAAAGACCAGTTCTGTGGGAAGAGCACTTGATTCCTCGTCTGCAGAACTGTTGGCATCTAAATAGAATACCACCCAATGAAATCAATACCCAAGGTTCACCAATGCCCCGATATTCCCAGCTTATTTTATTTTACCTTATCACCTGGCTTTACAGAGCCTAGTCACTGCCATCTCCTTTTATCCCAGGCTTCAGAGTCACTACTACAGCAAGCCTCATCACTGGGGGTCTCAAATGCTATCTTCTTGGCATCTATGGCTCATGTTGAAACATAATCCTGTTATGGATTATAAAGGAGCATCCCTTTCCTGTTAGAGCCACATCAGTGCTGTTCTCTGTTCCATAGGGGCAAAGTTATTGCAACATACTTTCTCCTGGAAATGAACTACTAGCAATATTGTCTGAGTCTACCAACCTGTGGACATGTCTGTGTGTATGTGTGTGTACTCTCCTGAGCTTTAAGAATGAATACGAACCTTAAGTCCCAGTTGCCACAAACCCTTAGCTCAGAAACATCACTCGACTGCAGCTCTAAACACATCTGCCCTAGAATGAAGTGTTGCTATGGTTTCCTGAGTACGACAACATACCCTTACAAAAGCTGCTGAGGGGAAACCGTCATCACTGATTTGTGCCAAATCTTCAAAAGTTCAATATATTGCACATAAAGTTTTATTTACCTCACTTGTTTTCCTCTTCTGCCTGCAATGTACTATTTTCTTCACTACAAGAAAACCAACCAACAAACAAAAATGATCCAATCAACCAAACATCGTCATCAACAACAATAAAACACATAAGGCACAAATTGTTCCCACTTTTTCAATACTAGAAGAGTGGTTGAGAATGGAAAGAAGTCAACTTGGTAGATAGAAAGGGATCTTGAATATTCTGGTCAATGTGATGGAGTCTTGGCCCAGGAGGCTACACTAGTGTCACAAACACAAGACCACATCACACACTGACTAGACATTTATCACTTCCAGGCTTCATATAATACACATATGCTGATCTTGTATGGACTCTTAGAGAAAACTGCACAAGAAGAAATGTTTCTTTGTCCTTAGTTAAGATATCAGTGCGAGCGATTTTACATTTACTCGCTACATTGGTTAGATTACATCAAGTTGATACAAACCTAGACATACCTGGGGAGAGGGAATCACCCTCCCTAAGCTCCTGGGTTTAGAGGCTTGAGCCACATTGACTCAGTGGGAAGAGGGACTCTCAACTGAGGAATTCTGTCCATTAGATTGGCTTGTGGGAATGTCTCTGGGACATTTTCTTGATTGATAAGTGATAAGTAGGAGGACCCAGCCCACTGTGGTGAAACCCATCCCTACGAAAGTGGTCCTGGGATGTGTGAGAAAGCAGGGTGGGCGAACCCTGGAGAGCAAGGCAGGAAGCAGTGTTCCTTCACAGTCTACTTCAGTTCCTGCCTTGGCAGAACTCTAAATTCCCTCGATGGTGGACTGTAACCTGGCAGCCAATTGAATCCTTTGCTCCCTCAAGCTGATTTGGTTAGTGTTTAATTATATCAATAGAGAAACAAACTAAAACAATGTGCAAATTCCTCCTTGGGGCCTGTGACACTGAACTGAATATTGTGGCAATGGCTATTGATGCCCAAACATCCCCACCCCTGTCTGACTTTTCCTGAAGAGATGAAGTAATGTCTATTTAGTGCACTGATGACAAACTAAAGAAGTGATTCCACCCAGGTCTGCTTTAATGACCCAGTGAGTTTATTAGGGTGTTATTGGAACTTTTATTGTCCCCTGTCTTCCCATTCAAGCAGGCACGTACATGAGGATAACTTCGCATCCTGGGACTTCACTTGGCTTGGGATTTACATACACTCTTCTAACAATGCACTGGGAAACCTAAGACCTTCACCTGCATGAATTTTCCATTCAAATATTAACACTGCACCTAACAAGCTAGGACATTACCCACCCCTAGTTGGGATGCATGTACACCCCACTATAGAAAATGGACAGGATTCTTTGTCCCAGCAAAACATCAAGATATACCCTTTTGTGTCTAGTTTGTATTCACATATATCTGAATATGGGATTGAGGGGGTCGATTACATGGACAGCCTCATTTCCAAATGTCAGCACCCATTGTGAAGACAAGACAACCACACCTCCTTAACTCACCTTTGATTCTTACAGTTCCTTTTCAAGGCAGAAATTGTGTTGTACAATCTGCCTGGGGAAGACACAAACAAATGACCCCAGAAAGGCACCTATGGTAGACCAAGGAAAACAAACCTTCCGGGTCTAGCTACATGAATGAGTGGGTTTATTAGGGTGAGTGTAACTTACAGGAGCATTGATCACTCAATGGCAGCTGCATCACTGAAAAGCCCACCCCAGGAGGGCAATGATTCACCACAACTGCAGCCATGGAGCCCCCTGCAGAATTGACAGGAACCTCAGCAGCTCTGAAATCCCCCCACCAAGAATACTTACTGGTTATATAATGTTGAGAAAAGGATCGTGAATATTTTAATTTTTAAGACGTGCTTTTTTATTTAACTTTAGAGACTTTCTTTTATATTTAACATGTGTCTATACGTGTGGTATGCATGTTCCCATGTGTGTTGGCATGTCAGACTTATGTTGCTCTCCTTCCACAATTAATTTCTACCTTTTTCATTAAGGAATTTCTCTCAATCCTACCCACTACTTGGATGTCTATGCAATCTACCTAGCGAGCTTGCTCCATGGTTCCACATTCTCTGGATTTTGAGTGTAGGATTATGAGGAGGCTGCCACATCCAGTCAATATTTGTGTACATTCTGCAGATTGAGCTCTGGTTCTCATTTCTGCATGACAAGTGCCTTATG
>NC_022020.1:46252946-46268036 GCF_000317375.1 Microtus ochrogaster
ACACAAGTAATTGTAGATGCCTGGTTAAGATCAAAGACCGTGGAAACCTCTGCAGCTCTGGGCCTTTGGGTAGTTTCCCAGTGTGGGTGCTGAGTCCTGAACTCGGGCTGCTGCTGGTCATATCAGTGGAGTAGCAGGTGACAATTGAAGTTCAAAGTGTCAGCATACTAGGAGGTAACTCCCTGATTAGTGAATCTCTGATAGGATAGCACCTGAAACCACAGCCCCCAGAATGTCTTTTCCTTCTGCTGTGCCTTTACAGAATTGTGTTGCTGTCTTTCTCTGATATCTGATATGGTGTGAATAGGTGTGGGTAGATCTCCACTGACTATAATGTAGTGTGGTTATCTCATGAAAACATCCTGCTCTTCTGGGTATTTTACCTGTGGGTTATTATGAAGATGATTTCTTCCTAAGCTGTACTGTCTAATTGATAATAATAGTGTCAGATTAAATAGAGTTTTGATGATTAAAAATAAAACAAGGAAGTATTACACAGCTAGGAACACATGAGTTTCTATTGAGGAGCCATATAGACTGTGATTTAGGTTAATGATTAAGAAAATCAATTGAGTCCCAGTAGCCTGACTAGTTTAAATTCTTTTAATCTTAATGTTGGGAGATGTGTTCTCAGGTTTCTGCGTGCACAGCTGAAACAGGCTTTGAAAATAACTTAAAGTTAGACTAAGATGATTCTGTTAAATAGTTTTGAGGTGAAAAACCCAGGAAGACAACTAAAGTTTTAGGAAGGCACAAAGTTGAGTGAGGAACTCTTTCAGGGAACAAGAACAAAGCAGTCTGATTATTAGCTGACAAGTTTTTCTTGCTAGGATTAGTTGATGACCAAAAGTGATTATTAATTCCTTATACCCATTTCTGTCCACGTTCTTCTGATATAAAACAAAAACTCTTAATGAGTGGTTCTGTACCCTAAAGAATTCAAATAGAGCTGACTCATTCTTTTCATATATAAAAGTTTAGGCTTGCAATTCCTTATGAGATTAACTTGCAAGAAAAGCAATAAAGTAATTGGTCCCTTTTTTTGTAACTATAAGTCTTGTCAGTAAAAGATCTGACTGAGAAGAATATCTTGCTCATCTACATGGTTAATCTATAATTAGTTGCTTGGTAAGAATGTTTGTGGGTTCCTGGGATGATTTGTTATCCACCTGCAATATGTAAAATGTTGAACTATGTAAGGCATATGGAAAACATGTTTTTTAACTTTGTTTTGTATTCATTGTAATCATTCACTTGAAAAAGAGAATGCAACAGTGGTGTAAATCCTAAAGTGATTGGAAAAACTTGGTTGGGGTTTATAAGCTGTAAAAAAAAAAAACTATACAATACAAAGATATAGAACAGAGAATAAAGAAGGAATCCATTAGGAGAGAGAGTGAATGTCTTTTTCTCTAGTCCCCTCAGATAAAAGTCTAAGAATGTGCTGACTCTGTGGCTTCCCTTTGAGTCATGTGCTCCTGGGGGCTGCCCTTCAGTCTGTGATCTCAGGCCTTCCATGAGAGAAGAATGTGCCCTTAACTGTTGAGCCATCTCAGTAGATCTTTAAAAGAAGATTTACTTTATTATTTTATAAGTATGCATTTTTGTATGCGTATGAGCATCTGAGGACAGGTCTTTCTATTATGGGAGTTGGGGAGTTATAATTTAACTACTACATTTCTCACTTTCCTTTCTTCTCTCCACTCCCTCCCATATGCCACTCCCCACTCTCCTTCAAAGCTACTGCCCTTTCTTGTATTGTTTTTTCATACATATATGTACATATATACAGTTAGATTCCTAAACATAACCTGTTCAGTCAGTATAAGTTACATGTATATATGTTTCAGAGCTGACCGTTTTCACTGGACAACGAGAAGACAACATCTCCTAATCGCAGCTTTCCTCAGTGGCCTACAATTCTTGTGTAGGATTAGGTTCTTAAGGCTTTTCACTTCCAAGTTTGGCATCTTCATTAATCATCCCCTTCAGCTCACCTCTGGACAGTCATGTTGGTAAGATGATTAGCCCACTACATCATACTAGTGCTTCCCATATGCCCATGGGTGAAGATATCATTCATTGTTGGCACTTGAGCAATCATCATGGGCCATCCCACTGAAAAAAACTGACTCTCCCTCAGCATCATCAACTGTCTATGGCCCCTCATCTATGAGTAGGGCTCCATAATGCCTTTCCCTCTCCATACTGTAGTATGGGTGACTTGATTTTGTGTGGATTTGTACCAACAACTACAACTGCTGTGAGTTCATGACTACAACCTCCTTGCTATATTCAGAAGACACTGCTTTATAGCTTCCCTGATATCTGCCTCTTGCATTTTTCTTCCTCTTCTCTGCTGCTCCCTGAGCCACGTGAATGGAAGTGTATGGGGGTTTGAAAGTAATTGGTCCCCATATGCTCTGAGGGAGGGCACTATCAGGAGTTGTGGCCTTTTTTGGTGGAAGTGTGTTACTAAAGTAATCTTTGAGGTCTCCTATGCTCAAGCTACGCCCAGTGACACAGACAGCTTCTTGTTGTCTGTAGATCGAGATGTAGAACTCTCAACTCAATCTCCAGCACCATGTCTGCCTGCACACCTTTATGTCCCACCATGATGATGATGGAATAAGCCTCTGAAACTATAAGCCACCCCAATTACATGTTTTCCTTTATAATAGTTGCCGTGGTCATGGTATCTCTTCACAGCAAGAGAAATCCTAACTAAGACCAGGGGATATCGTAGAGATGTTCTACTTTGGAATGGACACTCCACTGTTCCCTCTTTAAGAGCCTCAGTGAGATGCTCTCTGCATTCTATTCAGGGATTTGGTTATGCTCAGTGGGCGAGACAGTGTGAATATTCATATCTCATATTAGTTGAGAGAAGACGGACCCTTAAATGTTTCAAGTTTTATGTTTGTTTTTTAATCCAGTCAGTGCTTCTTCATTCTTTTACCTTTGATGTCATTTACGTTGAAGATAACCATTGAGAGAGGTTTGCTAAATTCTGTAATCTTGGTTATTCTTCTGGTTGATTAGCTGTCCTCCCCCACATCCCATTGTTTGCAGGTTCACTGTGCTGGACAAGATGCAGTCTTTCTGATTCCTCCTCTGTTCATTATTCTCTCATGGATTGCTTTCTTTCCCGTGATGTCACAACTGAGACTGTCCGTTTCTTCCTCTGCATACAGTATTCATTTAGTTATGTACTAGATTAGTACTAGATTAGTAGTCACAACTGTCAGAATTTGTGCTTGTCTTAAAATGTTCTTATTTTTCTGTCAATTTTAAAAGATAGCTTTGTGTATATAGTGATATTAACTGCAATGATTTACATTTAGGGCTTGAGATTCACTGCCCCAAATATCTCTGTCACTTAGGGTTGCTGGTTAGAGATTCGATATTATTCTGATGTGTTTTCTATTATGAGTTGATGCATTTCTTTACAGTTTTTAATATAGTTTCTTTGCATTTATTTATTTGTGTGTGTGTGTATCACTTCAATACAAGAATTTCTCCCTTTTGGGACAGACCAAGCGATGCTCCCCTCTGTTAATCCCACTGTGTGAGAATAAGACAACTTTCACAATTGTGAGCCAAATTTGAAGCAAGTTTGATTTTTATTGCAGTGCACCTGAGAGCTGGCCAGAGACTACCGCCTGGTCCAGTTAAATAGAGGAACTCTGAGTTCATTTCTTAAGGCCCTCATAAGGGGTAAAATCAGGAGTACTTGCAAAGACAGTTTATAGAAATCAATGGAGCAGTGAGGAGTTACATAAAAATATTATGAAAACAAAAAAACAGCAGCAATAAAACTAGGCCTCCACCATGTTGTTGTCACATGATTGGGGAGGTTTAGGGTAATCAGGGAGGGAAACAAAACATTTGAGTGTTCCCAAATACAAATCAAGGTCATGGATTGGGGCGGGGTCAGTTTCAGGAATCAGAGATAGAAACTCATAATAACAATACAGTGTAATGGCTCCTGCCTTCCAAATGGAGTCAGGCAGGTTCCTAATTTGGCCCTGGATTTATGTGTCTCTGTCAACTCCTTGAGAGAGGACTGTCTTAAATAATGTCGTTAAGTAGCAATGGTACTAGAGTTGTTTGTCTGGCAGGTGACTGAGCAAGCCACACATTGCAGAGCACAGGTCCTGATTACAATGACCAGTAGATGTAACATTAGAGGGCTGTTGAAGTAGGGGGGCCATCTTAGTTAAATTGGCCAGTCAAATTTTGTCTGGGAGATTTTTGTCTATTTCTTTACATAATGATCAATTTGTTTGTCAATAGTACGAGAAAAATATCAGAGATATTAAATAGCACACTCCAGTAAATTGTTGACAACCAAGATTAAGTTTAAGTAACAGAGAGTCTATACTATCTCTATTTTGTAGAACAGTTGTCCTCAATCTTCTCATTTCTTGATTAAAGTTGGCAAATATTACTGCCGCAATATTAGCAGCTTTTGAAATTCGACAGGCTATTTTAGAAACCTCTTGCTGTAATCCAACAAGTCCTAGGATAGGTTGAAATAAAAAAGGCCATAGTGGCAAAAACTATAGTGGGATCTAATAAATGTAAGGAATCATTGCAATTTTCAGGACAAGTTCTTGTGGTTCTATTAACCAATTGTAAAGATTTCATGACTAAAATAGGGGTAACACGTTTCATGCCACATAAACCCCAGCAGCGAGTGTAGAATAAGTATCCTTTTTTTTTTTTCAGGAAAAGTAAGGGCAATTGTATTAAGGCTGGATAAAGCAACCCAAAATGAGGAAAAGGATCCCCAAAGCAGGCAAAGTGGCAGGATACAAGGTTAATACACAAAAATGAGTAGCCTTACTATATACACATGATAAACAATCTGAAATAGAAATTGGGGAAGCAATCCAAATCATGATAGCTTTACCAAAAAAATGGGGGAAAAAGAAGGAAGAAAGGAAGGAAAGAAGGAAGAAAGGAAAAAAGAAAGAAAAAGAAATGCCTTGGAATACAGCTAACCAAGCTATGGAAGACTTTACAATGAAACTGAAACATCTAAGAAATACACTAAAGAGACACAGAGAGATGGAAAGCTTCCCCATGCTCGTGGATTAGAAGAAGCAATATTGTGAAAATGGCTGTTTTATTGTAAGAAACCTACAGAGTCAATGAAATCCCAAAGAAAACTCTCATGCCTTTCTTCACAGAAATAGAAAAACATCGTAAAATTCATATGGAAGTAAAGACACCCCTGACAGTCAAAGAAATCCAAAAAAAGCATATTATTGGAGGTTATGCCATGCCTGCTTTCAAGTTACCCTACAGAGCCATAGAAATAAAGACAGCATGATACTGGCACAAAAACAGACTCAGATCTATGCTAGAGAGTAGAGGTCCCAGCTACAAGGCCATAAACTACAACCATCTGATTTTCAACAAAATCACCTAAGAAAAATCAATTGGAGAAAGGAGTATCTTCAACAAACAGTGCTGGGAAACCGGACAGCTACATGTAGGACAACAAAATTAGATTCTTGTCTCTCACCCTGCATAAAAATCTACCACAAATAGACCAAGGACCTCAACGTAAGACCAGACACTGCAAATTTATAGTTGAAAACATAGAGTCCCCTTAAGACAGAGGCATAGGCAAGGACTTTCTACATCAGACTCTTTTAGCTCAGCAAATAAGGGCAATAATCAATAATTGGGAACTCATAAAACAAAAATATTTTGTCAGACAAAGAAAAAGCACCCCAGAGAATCGGAGAAAACTTTTGCTAGCTATAAATCTGATAGAGAATTAGCTAGAATGTATAAAGAATTTTAAAGTAAACATTATGTAAACAAACAGTCCAATAAAAAAAATGGGCTATGGAACTGAATACAATTCTCAAAAATAAAATAAAAATTACAAATTAACATTTGAAAATTGTGAAACATCATTGGCTGTCAGAGATATGATAATTAAAACTACTAAGGGGCTGCAGACCTAATGTCTGTCTCCCATTGTGGGGCTGCTTTCTATCACTCCTACCTTGATGCATGTGTCTGAAAGAAAAGTATCCCCAGTCCTTCTTGTCCAGTGCAGTCCACAGTCAGTTCAGCATCCTCTTTGGAGCCAGAGAATCTCCACTGTGCTAACTGCCTTGTCCAGGCTCACTCAGACTAGTGCTGTGAGATGCCTCAGCAGGTAAAGGTCCTTAGCAACAAGCCTGCATTACTGAGTTAGATGCTCTGACCCCTCATGGTGGAAAGATAAAACTGACTAAGCAAGTTCTCCTCTGGTCTTCACATGCACCTGTAAGTTTTAAATGTTTCAAATAAATCAAATTCCTTAAGGGATTCAAATTAATTCTGACTTACTATTAATGAATTAAAAATATGTAACTATTGGTTTGCTATATACGATTATGTTGAACTTTGAAGAACCTATTCCATTTGCATTATCTATTAGAATTATGACATATGTAATCTGATCCTATCATTTTTGGTTAGACTGACAGATATGGGAATTAAATTCTTTAAGTTTAAAATTTCAGAATAGTCAGACTATTATCTTACTTAAATCTAAAAGCTATCAAGAGGTGAGGTGCATAGTGTAGTAATAAAATGCTTGCCTAGCATTTACAAGGCCTGGGTTGGAGCCTTAACCTTAAGTGTAATTGAATAAACAATCTATTGTATAATTAACTCATTAGTTTAAAAAAATACATATGTGTATTCTTATATAGTAACATTAAAACGATCTGAATATTTAAAAAGTTATTTGGAGATTACTCCCCTCTTCATGCTTAAAACCTAAGATAAAACAAAACAAAAAAACAGCCACTAATCCGGCCAAGAACTTGAGGAAAGGGTAACACTTATCCATGGTCAGTAGCTGTGGGTGATATGAAGTTGAACTAGTTTTTGAGTATGTCTCTCTAAGGACAACTTTGGCATCTTCAGTCACTGTGTCAAGGAAAAGAAGTTGTAAGTAATCGGTTTTCTTATAGTAGGGACGTGAAGCATTGTCTGAGGTAAATTTCTCCAAGTATTTCAAAAGATTTCCTTTTAATGTTTTCCTTTTCTTAATTTCCAACAAATAAGGAGATTTAATGATTTTTTTCAAGTGTTCAACAGGCACATGAGAATCCTTAGCAATGACTTCCAGGGATGCATCATCTACTCCAAAGAGGACTCGATAGTGGTTTAACTTCACCTTCAGCTCCTCCACATCACACTTGAGGATGCTCATTGCAGGAATAGTAGCTAAACAATCAGTCTTCTTGGCTTTCAACAAGATAGTTTGCTGCATAGACTTGCGCTTTTTGTTAAAGGCTGCCTCTGTAATATTAGCCAAGGAAAGCATAAAATTGTGGTGCTTTTGAGCAGGAAGATCCTTTATCATTGTGTCTATCAGGCATGGAAAATCATAGTCAGATAAATTGCTGTTAGAAATCAAGAAAATCTGTGGTACATCCATGTTATTCCTTCTGAAGGCATTCACACACATGCTTCTGATCTGCTGCAGGGTCTTTTCTCTGTCAAAGGTGCGAGGTTTGTATTTCTTCTCATTGTCTAAATCCAGGTCCACCTTGGTTCTCACAAAGTAGTAATTCTTTTTCATAAATCTGATTGCTTTGGCAAGGTCTAGGTCAAGTTTTGTAAAACATGCGGAAGAGACAATAATGAAGAAATCATACTCTTGGAATTTCACTTTCTCCAGATAATCTTCCATTGGAAAGTTCATAGTTCTAATGCCAGGCAGGTCCCATAAAATGAACATTTTATTTTTGGGGTGTTTGTATGGCGTTTTCTCTACAGTTGTCAATACCACGCCAACTTCAGCTGCATCTTCATCTTCAGGTCCAACCTCCCTCAGGGCATTGATGAAACTGGACTTCCCTGCTCCACACTCTCCTATCACAGCAATATTTATTGGGGTGTTACCAATATTTTTTAATGCATCATTAATTACAGAGCTTGCCACCTGAATGTTTCCTTTTTCCAGATGAGATTCTATTAAATGGATATGTTCCTGAGAAATTAGTTTGTTTTCTGTCTTAATCTTCTTAAAATAGTTAGTGAAACTGGACTCCAAATCTCCATTGTCTTCGTCCTTAGATGCAGGAGAGGAAACCTGACCCATGGCTGTGTTGAAAATGTACCCTGAAAGAAGGAAGAGAGTAAGTTGCAGGAGACTGAAGATGCCTTTTTGCTTAGCACTCTGTTCTTTCACTGTGCTTCAGCCTTAATTATGTTCTGATGTTGACTAGTTACCATATATGTTGTGCTGGTTATTTTTGATCTACAAGATACAAGCTATAGCCCATTTTGAGGAGAAAGCCTCATTTAAGGAATTGCTTCCATGAGATTGGACTGGGAACATGTCTATTGGGTATTTTCTGGACTCATTACTGATGTGAGAGGTCCCAGCCCAGTATTAGTGGTAAGACTCCTGGATAAATTAAGAAAGCATTATCAAGCTAAGGAATTAAGCCTATAAACAAACAATGTGCTCCCATTGTTTCCATTTCTATCCCTGCAGAGTTTCTGCCCTGACTTCCCCTAGTGATAGACTGTGAACACAGAGTGTAAGCCAAAAAAATAAAGTTTTCTTTTCAAAATTCTTGGGGTCATAGTGCTTATAATAGCATCAGAAAGGAAACTAGTACAAATTTCTACTAGCTCTCAAGTAAACCCTTCATTAGAGAAAAATTGATACTTAAGTGAAGTAAGGGAAAATAATACAAAATCTTCATGTGTTCTTTCACCAGCACCAAGTATGAAAGCATGCGCAACTGTGTTGCATCTTACCAGACCGGATTATTCTGTATGAAATCCAAGATATCGTCTCCGTCTGTGCTCTCTTCCCTCAGTGTGTGCTTTCAAATGAATAGAAACTTAAAATACATCTAGTTTTGCACACTGAAAAGTAAATAATAATGAATGATAATTGAAATCAGTGTTTAATCAATGCAAAATCTCTAACGATCAAATCAATCTCTTTTGTCTGTGTTATTTTTGTTTTAAAAGGTTTCAATAAGTTAAGCTATTGGATTTTGTTGAAATCTTAATTTGCATAGATTTACTTTCCTTGTGTCTTTTTCATGACATGAAACTTTTCTCCATGAGGAATATAAACTTGCAGTATTATAAAATTACATTACCCTTGAAGTTTGCATTTGTAAAATATTGGTAACTTCAATACATTTCAGTGTTCTCAAGCAATCATTTAGATTCATCATTTTCTTCTAAACCTTTTATTTTATGAAAGCAATGCAACTTTGCACTGGAGACATTAGTCAATTGGTAGAGAGCTTTTCTCAAATGAGTAAGGCCTTGGGTTCAATCCCTTTACCTCATCAAATGCATGTGTTTTTGGATCCCTATACTTCTGGTGATCAGAATACAGAGGAAAGATGATCAGTACTTCCAGATAATCCTTGATGCATAATGAGTTAGAAACTATCCTGTGCTAGTTCAGACCCTAGCTCAATAAAATTGAGTAAGTCCGGTAACATGACTCAGTAAGTAAATACACTTGCTGACAGGTTTAAGGACCAGAGTTTAATTGTTGGGTATTTAGCTCAGATCCCATAGTCCTACCCTTTATTCTCCACATACCTGCTTACAAGACCTTACCACAATGGATCTCACCATCAGTTAAGGAAACAGCAAATCCTACCTTCACACTGGAGCCTCTTCTTTCTGTCTCATCCATATCAAATCAGTTTACAGACTTAAGCTCTATTTCCAAATATACTCACAATTGATCATTTTTCCTACACTTTCTTCTGAAGACCTCCTCAATCCCATATTTGATGTCATTGCATTGCTATATTTCCTGTGATCATTCTTGCAACAACATGGATGATCAAATTGCCAGAGTTATTCTATAGTCACTGAAATCATGCCATGTCAAGTCAATCATGAGAGGCACCACGAGGATTCCCATTTCAGTCAGGGAACATTCATTAGGTTTACGGTGCACACACTACATATAATATACATCTCAATTTCATTATTACGCTTCTGGAGCCAACGGTGTCTGAATTTTAGCCACCCTGTTATCTCAGGCTGTCTTCTCATTTCAAGACATTGAACTTAGTCACTGATTCCATGTCTTTGTGCCCTGCCCAGTAGCCATATAACTATTAATCACCTTTCTCTAGGTTCTGCTTCAATTAGATACAATTCAGGTTTTTTATCCATGCTGGATGTGAATATGTACCTGCCTCCATCATACGCCATTCTTTTATTATGATTCAGTTTCTCCACAGCCACGTAATATGTATTTGTCTGAGTACATCTGCTGTCTGAGCCCCACAACACAATAAACTCAGGTAACAGAGAGTGCTTTTGTCTTGCTCACTTCTTCACCATCAACACACAGATATATCATCAGGCAGTGAGTGAGGGTTATGAAGAAACTGCTTAGACTTTATTGTGAATCCTTGCACTTGTTACATAGTTCTCACTGCTCGGTGGGAAACTAAATTCTTACTACATTCAGAGACGGTGGGTACCAAGAGTCTGGGGAGTGCAAAAGCAGTCTAATACAAAACAAGGATCTCCATAGACTCATACTGTGTCCTTGGGCCTGTACAAGCATGTACAGACTCACTGCACAGGTAGCCCCTGTCCAATCTACAGGACAAATAGTACAGCTGTGCAAGAAACCAGAGATGCAAAACTTCGTTCAGTCTGACAAGTCACATACAAGCGTGGAATGTGTGGGTAAAGACAAGCTAAGCCTAGTCAAATGAACAGCATAGCCAGATCTACTGTTGAAGGTGACAGTCACCCACAAGGTACAGACAATGTCCTTGGAAGCACACAAGCTGTTCTCGCCTTTTCAAACTTTTGCTCTCATTCTTTCTGCTCTAGCTCCCAGATCTGTGACGCAGACTCCAGTGTGACAGTTGTCTGCGAAGTCTTCCCACTGAATATGAACACAGGGAATGAGAAGGCCGTGACACAGTAAGCATTAAAAAAGAACACCTACCTAAATGACAGCTGTCACCACATCCTGACACAGCTCAATTTCCTCACAGATGGAGAGATCTTAGTACTCCTGCTTTACAATTAAAAAAAACAAAAAAACATAGTGAAGAAGATTCTTCAGGCACATATTCCCACAGCCAGCTGCAGCAGAAGCAACGTGCAGGGAGACCTCCTCTCCACAGGCCAGCAGTCTCAGGATGCAAGGAATTAAATGTTGGCTCTATTCTAGGACACAAAATGAGAGTGAGGTACAACAATCACATGCACACTACAAAGATAATCCATTACCTGAACCATTTCTTTACAATCATTTTAGGGAGAAGAAACACAAGAGAAGCTACAAGCTAAAACAACTGGATGTGTTTTTGCCAAAACCATAACAAGATCTTTGACCTTAGGTTTGCCTCAGCTTGGGTATTTTACAAAGACCATCCTCAAGCCTGTCCTGCCAGTCTCCCACCAAGCTCCTTAGCTTCCAGACTGAGGCCCTTCACTCTCAGGGCATGTTCATATATGGCTTGTTTTCTATCAGCCCTTATGAGAAAAGAGATGGTGAAGGTTAGAAGAAGTTAGATTCAATGTCACTGCCCACTTACCAGATTGTCCTGTGTCCAGTGGATACGCTCTCTGTAGTTCAGCTACAGGAACCACACTCCACTGTGCTCCAATCTCTTCACTTGGAACCCACCTCTACTTCCTATGCAGAAAGCAGCAAGCTCAAGGCAGTTGGGCAGGATTTATACATTCTTCTGACTTCTGCCCCTTCCTTCTCAATGTGTGTTGGCCAATCATCAAAACTTATGGATTTTGTTGCTTTTTAGAATTCCCTGCATTTCCAAGAAGAAGAAAGAGAAAGTGAAACTATTGCCTGTTTATCATTTTATTATCTCTTTGTTTAAAGGCAGAAAATGCTGGATAGTCCTAAAGTAATAAAGTATGTGAAATGTGAGGTTTGGAAAGCAGCTTACTAAATAGACAGGAGCACAACCCTGGAAAGAGAATTTTCTGATCCCTGACTCCACAAATGTAGCCTGAGCTAAAGTCACACAACACATTGTCTGGCTTTCTGTGTAGATGCTATTTTAGTCTCATTCAAGGCAAAACTCATTTTACCCCCCTCTGACTACAATCTTATTTTCTCATAATTGTAAATTCATATTCCTTAACTTAATCATTCTCAATTCCCCTTCCTTAGCTGGTTTTCTGTCCAGTGTGAGCTTCACAGGTCTCACACATGGTGTCACAACCATGGTAAGCTAATATGTGGAGCTGCCCTACTGTGTGCAGAAGACCCTGTTTCCCTGTCACCATCCACTAACTCTGGCTCTTTCAGTCTTGGCATCCTCTCTCCCACAACCATTCCTGTGCCTTTGGAGGTAGAATTAATACATTCCATTTAGGGCTGGATAGTCTTTCGTGTCCTAGTCTATGTCTTGCCTAGTTGTGGATCTCTGGATTGATGATCATCTGCTGCAAACACAAGCTTCCATGATAAGGGTTGAGAGATGCCTTATATCATTATACCTGTATCTTATATTATTATACCCATATCCATCCTATGGATATAATGATAACTCATAAGGAGGTAGCTTAATATTATGTCCATTTAGCAGAATAGTAACAATAATTCTCACCTGGGGTCTATGAACTGTCTAGCATTAGGTTCTTGCTCAGTTACAGGTTTCATCTTGTTGAGAAATTATTACATTCATTCAGGAAGCATTAGATTCCTCCCAAGATGTTTTGGCCATAATTACACTGGAGCATATATGTAATCTGGCCAGTCATTATTGTAGCTCACAGAGTTCATAGCTAGGTGTGATTAATACTTAATTTTTTCTCCCCTGATAGTGTGGCTGGAACCTTCAAGCATTATGAAGCCATCCAGTGGGAATAAAGCTTCTGGGTCACTATTAACTTGACTTCTCCATGTTCTCTAACTCAAGTACATGGCATCTTCACTAATAGGGTCTTAGTATCACGTTCTGGAAGATAGATAAGAGCACTGACAATGACCTGCAATGTTAAGGGAACTCACTGGAAGTAAATCAAACTATGTCCTGGGACTGGGCTTTCTATTTATTACCCTGATGTGTCTAGTAAAGATGTTGCTGTTCTAGTTGAGGGCAACTCCATTTTAACTCTTTTATGTATGTGTACAGATTATTTTAGGAAATGTCTGAAGTGCCAGATTTCCATAAGACTTGTTGAAAATCTTGCCGTGTTTTTTATCTCTCCATTTTCCTTCCTCTACCTTATTTGCCCTCACTCTTCATTTTCACCATTGTTGAGCCAAAATTTTCTTTTAGCCCTTTCTACTAGTGTGTATTATCTCTCCTCTCTTGCTGGTCCCACCCCATGGCCACATAGTAATTTCAAAACCTCTGTGCATCTTCCAAATTGGACATACATATGTTTTTTATGATGTAGACAGAATATATATATTAATTTTTTATTAATTTTTGTTGAGTTCTACATTTTTCTCTGCTCCCCTCCATGTCTCTCCCCTCCTGTTCAACCCTCTCCCGAGGTCCCCATGCTCCCAATTTACTAAGGAGAGTTTGTCTTTTTCTACTACCCTTGTAGATTATATCTATGTAAGTCTCTCTTAGAGTCCTCATTATTGTCTATGTTCTCTGGGATTGTGATTTGTGGGCTGTTAGCAGTAATAGCGAACATCCACAAATGAGAGAAATGAAATGATGTTTATCTTTCTGGGCCTGTTTTACCTCACTCAGAATGATGATTCCAGATCCATCCATTTTCCTAAGAATTTTATAGTGTCATTTTGCTTAACAGATGAGTAATATTCCATTCTGTAGTGGGGCCACGTTGTCATTATCCTTTCCTCAGTGGATGCTGTCTAGACTGTTTCCTGGATATTGTGTATAGAGCATGAATGAAAACGGATGTGCAAGTAGCTCTGTAGTTGGATGTAGAGTCCTTTGTCTTGGAGTGACATGGTAAGATCATGTGGCAGGTCTATTTTCACTCTCTGTGGAGCTTCTACACAAATATCTTAGTGGCTGTATGAGTTTGCCCACCCACCAGCAGTGACTGAATGCTCTCCTTTCCACATTTCCATAGGACTCAGAAACCTCCTTTATAATTTTGGGAGTCAGTCTACAGTTTATTGATGATATGTGCATATTAAACAGCCCTCTGTGGATAGATGTTGAGAGTGGTGTACAACTCCCAAATCTTATCTTTGGGTCCAGCATGTTGTTTGTCTGCTTGCTATCATAATCATGACGTTCGTGGGCTGACCCTCTGATTCTCTAAGCAAGCACCCAATTAAATGTCTTTTCTCATTTGCTGCCTTGGTCATGGTGTCTCTTCACAGTAAAGATAAAAATCTAAAACACTGATTTCAAGTTATACTAATAAAAATACCATGGTCCTACCACAAAACACATGATGATCAATGGAGTAGGACCAGGGACCTAGGTATAAAGCTTCATACTCACAATTACCTGATTTTTGACATGATGACAAAGATAAATACTGGAGAATATATAGCATCTCCATAATAATAGTGAGTAATAGAGTAAATACTTGTGAGCTACTACTTATGAACAATTTACATTGGTATAGATTTTTGTATGTTGATACAAGTTCAAATGATATTTGTTATTTTGAATATGTTCTTATTTCTGTTTACAATATTTGTACACCTAAACAAAGTTATTTTGTCAGATTGCATGCATGCATGTTTCCTGTAGCCCATATTTCTGTATGGTGTGTCAGCCAGACACAAAACCATAGGCCCCATCTGAGGTGGTCACATAGCTCTGCAGGCAAGCTGTCTCTGCCTAACAATGGTCAGGATGTTTGGTGCTCCTTCCTTTGTAATTTGGAGGATGTCTTATAGAGATGCTAATTCAGGCCTATGTGACAGCTAGCATACTCAGCAGACAGGTAGATGTGGACGGGACAAAAGGCCATTCACCTGGTTACCTAGGAGACAGTGTAATGTATTTTCCAGCTCAATTTATGTGATGGTATATAAGCTGTTTGGAGAATAAATGCAAGACATCGTAAGGAGAAAAGACCCTGAGATGCCCTTCCATGATGACCATGTAAGTTGTGTCTGATTATTCCTTGTGGCTC
>NC_022020.1:46268476-46269745 GCF_000317375.1 Microtus ochrogaster
CATTTATAGTAGCATTTATATAGTCCAAGTGGGCTGGTATCTTAAAGGCTATTGACCAAAGGAGCTCTTGCAGCAGAGAGTGTTCAACATCTTAGCCATCAGAAAACTTCAAATTAAAATTACTTTGAGATTTCATAGAACAGTCAGAATAGGACCTCCATCCAGAAACTGATAGAAGCACATACAGATATCTACAGCAAAGCACTGGGTCAAGCTTCTGGAGACCAGTCCAAGAGAGGGAGGCTTGATAATATGAGCAAAGGGGGTCAAGACCATGATGTTGATGAAATTACTTGGGCGTGAGTGAGAAGGAAACATGGAACCCCAACAACCCACTTAGGGGTTTATTAGAGGGGGTGCGTATAGACCTGGGGAGAGAGAGCGAGAGATGGGGCATCCAGCTTTTAAAAGCTGCCTAGCACATGTGCACAGGGGGTTGGCATGACTACATCATACTCTGATGATGCAGATGATGGGTGGCTCACGCATGTGCTCAAGGGTTTTAGCTGAGTCATGGATGTAACCATGCATGTATGCACGTGGGTTATGAGGGGTGCTTTGTGCCTGAGGGCCTCTCTGCACATGCTGCCTTTAGAACCCAGAAATGCAGCCTTATCTGTGGCTGAATAATTGCATTTCACCATTTGGTTTATTATAAAAATTTAGGGGATTGAGGATCTTAATGGGTGAGAATGGGGCATCGTAAGGTCTCTCGTGACTGCTCCACACTGACTTTGTGGGTGTCAAGGAGTTGAGATGTTTGACCACATCCTGGGGTGGCTGATTTCTGTTGTGTTTTCTGGGCTCTGAGGAACTGGCTGGCTGGCAGCTTGGACCTTGCAAGATGCTGGAAAGGCAGAAAATTATTTCTGGAAAAAAATTTTAGATACCAGTGATTAAGAGAGGAGAGTCCCAAGATGGAAGATAAAGGGGAGGTTTTAGAGGGGATGGAGGAGGGAATTTCCCAGGGTTTCCAGAGACCAGGAATAATAAGGGAAGAATTAAATGATACTTATTCTGGGTGAGTCTGGTCCATTTAGGTAAGTCTGATTGACTCCCTGGAGCTTATGAAAAAAATGTTTGAAAAGAAATAAATTTTAGACATATTAAAAGTTTATGATTAGGATGATAGAATGAAAGATGGTGGGGGAAGAAGGGGGGAGTTATTGAAAAGGATAATTATTAGACCCTTAAATGTTTTACCTGAAGTAAATCCTAAGGCACTGGTTTTCCTTTTGCATCATGGTATTACCTTAACCTCCAGGAAAC
>NC_022020.1:46270640-46274546 GCF_000317375.1 Microtus ochrogaster
TGGGCCATCATCCGATTGAAGAAAGGTTGGAATTCCAAACCGGGGGATGATTTCTTGGAGAACATCAGAAACTGTCTGGGCCCTCTTGTTAATGGTGGGAAACACTTCAATCCACCCAGACATTGTGTCCACCAAGACCAGGAGATATTTAACTCTTCTGACCAGGGCCATATGGGTAAAATCCAGCTGCCAGTCAGTTCCTGGAAGGGAGCCCCTGGCCTGGTGGGTGGGAAAAGGGAAGCTATGATATTTGGTCTTGGGATCTGACTTTTGACAGATTTTACAAGATGCAGTGATAGCTTTTAAGAACTCTAAGTCCTCAGGGGTGGGTTGGAGGTGAGCCTTGACAAAATAAAACAGAGCTTTACAATTAGCATGAAAGAGCTGATGTAGGTAGGACAGAATTTTCTGGGTGTCAGGGGATGTCTGTGAGAATGTGGGCTGTACTGTATGAACCCCCTGAGGTTGCTGAGGTAGGTTTGGACTCTGAAATGCTGCTGTTCTAGCTGCTTGGTCAGCCCAGTTATTTCCCTTGGAAATAATGGAACTGTTGGTCTGATGAGACCGACAGTGAATAATTCTTATAGCTTTGGGGAGATGGGAGGCTTTTAACAGGTCCATAATATAACCTGAGTTAGTTATGTATCCTTCTTTCATTGTAAGAAGCCCACACTCCTTCCAGATAGCTGTGGGGGACAGGAGGATATGAAAGGCATATTTGGCATCTATATAAACATTTAAAGAGTGTCCTTTTGCCAGGCGGTGGTGGCACACGCCTTTAATCCCAGCACTCGGGAGGCAGAGGTAGGTGGATCTCTGTGAGTTCGAGACCAGCCTGGTCTAGAAGAGCTAGTTCCAGGACAGGAACCAAAAGCTACAGAGAAACCCTGTCTCGACAAGGGATCAATTGTCATGGCTAGCTTTATGTCAACTAGACACAAGCTAGAGTCATCTGAAAGGAGGAAAAGCCAACTGAAAAAAGGACTCCATAAGGTCTATCTGTAAGGCATTTTCTTAATTAGGGGTTGGTGGGAGTGGTGTCGTCTGTGGGCTGGTGTTCCTGGTTTTAATAAAAAAGCAGGCCCAGCAAGCCATGGGGAGCAAGCCAATACGCAGCACCTGTCCATGGCCTATGCATCATCTCCAGCCTCCAGGTTCCTGCTCTGCTTGAGTTCCTGTCCTGACTTCCTTCAGTGATGAATGACAATGTAGAAGTATAAGCCTAATAAATTGTTTCCCCCCCCCCCCCCCCAAAAAAAAAGAAGAAAAAAAGAAACCCTGTCTTGAAAATAAAAAAAAAGTGTCCTTTTGCTAACTGGAAGGCACAGAGAAGAGCTATTAATTCAGCCTCCTGATTAGTGGTATGAACATGGAATGCCTGTGCCTCTACTACCCCAGTATTGGATACTATGGCATAGCCTGCTCTACAGATCCCATCACATAAAAAGCAGCTGCCATCTGTGTACCAGGAATAAGTGGCCTGGGAGAGTTTGCCCTCCTATATCTGTGAGGGGTGGGGCAATAGATCCTCTAAGATCTCTATGCAGGAGTAATTATTGTTAGGTTGAGGTTGGAGATTTGAGATATTAAGGGGTGGGCAGCATTGAAAGTGAGTGTGGTATCTTCTACTAGTGCCACCTGGAAGGAAAGAACTCGGGTGGGGGTAAGGTTTGTAAGCCTTTGTAAGAGATGGAACAGATTGTGATGGGAGAAGGCCAAGGTGGGCAACCCAAAAGTTAGTTTCTTTGACTCATGAATGAGAAGCTCAGCGGACACTAAAGCACATATGCAGGGTGCCTAGCCCTGAGTGGTGAGGTCCATCTTCTTTCACAGGTATACTATAGGTGAAAAAGAAGGTCCCAGCTGATGTCCCCAAGGGCATATCCCTCCTTCTCTGTTAAATAGAGGGAGAAAGGATGAGTTAAATCTGGGAGATAAAGAGCTGGGGCCTGGATAAGGGCTTGCTGGAGTCTCTGGAAGGGTTTAGTAATGGGATAGAGAATGGACTCATGCAGAGAGCTGAGAGCTGCCTCATATAAGGGATGGGCGAGGAGAGAAAAAGAGGGGATCCAGGACCACAGAAAGCCAGCTATTCCTAGGAGCGACAAAAGCTCTTCTTTTGTGGAAGAAACTGCAAGGAACTGAATTAGTTTTTTTCTGTCTAGGGTAATAGCTTTTTGAGTTGGGGTAATAGTTAATCCCAAATAAATGACCTGAGGGGTAGACAGTTGGGCCTTAGAAGGTGAGATTCTATAGCCCCTTTTGGACAGAAAATTTAAAAGAGCAGAGGTATCCGTTTTGCTGATTTCCAATGATGGACTGCAAAGTAAAATGTCATCCACATATTGTATGAGTTGAGACTTAGGGAGAGACAGTGAGAGAAGATCAGAGGCTAAAGCCTGGCCAAACAGCTGTGGGCTGTCCCGGAATCCCTGGGGAAGGACAGTCCAGATGAGCTGTGTGGAGAGGTGTCAGGATCAGTACAGGTGAAAGCAAAGATGTTTTGAGATTGAGAGCTAAGAGTAATAGAGAAAAAAAACACCCTTGAGGTCTAGAACTGAGAAGTGGGAGGTCCTGGAGGAACAGTGGAAAGAAGTGTGTAAGGGTTAGGCACTGTTGGATGAAGAGGGACCACTGTGGAGGTAATGAGCCAGAAGTCTTGAACCAGGTGATAGATAAGTTCCATTAGGTTTTTTAACAGCAAGTATAGGGGTGTTAAAGGGAGAAGAGGTGAGGCGAAGTAGCTTTTTTCTTAAAAGGTCAGAGATAATAGGCTTAAGTCCCCCAAGGCTCTGGAGAGAGAGGGCATACTGAGTTTGGGAAATGTACTTAGTAGGATCTCGTAATTGAATAACGATGGGGGAATGGTGTTTAGCAATGGAGGGGTTTTGGGTGTCCCAGACTTGGGGGTCTACCTGAGAGGCTGGTAGAGGAAAAGACACATTGGGGTTGGGAGGTTGAGAAGCTAGGAGAAGGAAGAGTGGAGCTGCTGGCAAGTCTGGGGTAAGGTGAATGGGAGGAGCAAATGGAATGGAAGCTCCTACCTTTGCTAAAAAATCCCTTCCCATGAGAGGTACTGGGCAGGTCGGCATGACTAAAAATGAATGAGTGAGATAAATACCCCTAAACACACATTTAAGTGGTATGGTCTGCGGAGGTAGATAATGGTGTCCCCCTACCATGACAATAGGGAAACTAGAAGGAGAGGTAGACCACCAGAATTCTGTCAGTACCGAGTATGTGGCTCTGGTGTCCAACAGAAAGGAGATGGACCGTCCTGATACTGTGATGTTTACCCGTGGCTCCCTGTTACAGATGATGGTTGTGGTCGGGTCAAAGGAGCCTGGGCAGTCTCACTCATCCATGGCCAGACCTAGAAGGTCAACTTGGGAATTTTCTGGATCTGATTTCTCCATGCTACTATGTGCATGAGGAAAATCTACTGCCCAATGTCCTTCCTATAGCATCTCAGACAAGGTCTTGTGGGACCAAGATGAGGATTAGGGCATGCTCGGGCCCAGTGACCAGTTCTGCCACATTTGAAACATGGGACTGATGGTTCTCAAGCCCCGGGGGGCAAGGGAGCAGCATGGACAGCACATATCAGGCAGACTGTCACCTCGGCCGGTTGGGAGGTCATGATTAGCACGTGACAGTGATTTTGGGCTTTGTCATTTCTCGCATGGTACATCTTAAAAGCCAACTCTAAGACTTCTGCCTATGGGGTCAAGGCACCTTTCTCCAAAGGTTTAAGCTTAGCCCTAATGTC
This sequence comes from Microtus ochrogaster, assembly GCF_000317375.1. NCBI lineage: Eukaryota > Metazoa > Chordata > Mammalia > Rodentia > Cricetidae > Microtus > Microtus ochrogaster. The sequence continues at coordinate 46,274,410 of NC_022020.1, forward strand.
AAAGTAGCACTGGATAAAAAATGAGTCATGAGGAACTGTCTGCCTTCTGTGGTTTCTGGATCTAAGTTAGTATACTGTAACAGAGCTTTTGTGAGGTATTCTAAAACGAGCTTGATTTTTATTTTTTTATTTTTTTT
>NC_022020.1:46274876-46277821 GCF_000317375.1 Microtus ochrogaster
GCAAGAGTTTGGTGAATCTCATCTGCATGCAGTCTGGCCTGCTCCCAAACTCGCCTGTGTTCTTCAGGAAGTAGGTTATTAGATAGGATCATATAGATGTCATGAAAGATGAGATTATAAGACTGGGTAAGGTATTGCAATTGTTTTATGAAAGTGGTAGAATTAGACAAATAGGACCCCAGTATTTTTTCTATATGGGAGAGTTCTGATGGTGAGAAAGGAACATGTATCCTAATCAATCCATCTACACCAGGCACCTCTCACAATGGGAGAACTGTTGTGGGCTTGGCTTGGTTAGGGTTAGGTTCCATAGAGGCACATGAGCATGTGAGAGGAGGGGTAAAGGTGGGTGCCAGAGCAGGGAGGCTGCTGCAGCCAGGCACCAGAGAAGAAGAATAATCCAGCAGAGCTGCTGAAGCAGGGAGTGGGGGGGAGAGAGAGCTGAAAAGCAGGTGGAGGGAGGTGGTGAGGCAGTGGGAGGTAAAGGTGCAGAAGTATCTGCCTGTTGAGGTCGGGAAGATGTGGGTTCCTTAGCGTGGTCCAGAGCAGTGGGTAAAAGAATTGGCATAGGAACAGGAGTAGGAGCTAAAGGGACAAGGGTAGAAGCTGGGGCTGAAGGGAGAAAAGTAAGAGCTGGGATTGAAGGAGTGACGGCAGGAGCTGAAGAACAGGAGTAGAAACTGGCATTGAAGGAGGAACAGCAGGGGCTGAGGGGACAGGAGCAGAAACAGAGGGGATGGGTGTAATTTCCCACTGAGGTTGAAAAGGCAGGGGTACATTAGCTGGGTCCAGAGCAGAAGTGGAGGGTTCTTCCGGTACAGATGGCGTAGCCAGGAACCTGTGAGCAGGCAAACAGCTTGCAAGGACAGAGGGCTTAGGCTTAGAGCCTAAATAGTAAAATGTATAAGGGCAGAGGAGGGGGAGTTGGGGAAGGAATCAATAACTGAGGGTATCTGGGAACACTATACTGAATCCTACTTTTTTATGTGTGCTTAAGGGGATTAATTGCATGTAGAAGTGAGTGGGTAATGCTCATTCAAGAAGACATAGCTCATCAAACAGAAGCTCAGGGTCAGGTGTGGGATACCTCCCCTTGAGTTGTTGATCAGAGAGGGAGATCACAGAGACTGCCAAGCAATGCAGTCTATTGCTATCATTCTTGGTTCACCAGAATTCGATGGTAGGATTCTATCACTGAAGACACCATACACTTAGTCACATACATTGAGAACTGATGGTACTAGCCAGAGCTTCCTGACATCTGGCTAGCTTTCACAGTATTGGAGGGTGCTATACAGGTTCCTAAGGGAGAGCAGTCATAAACAGTCTTACCTGACTGAGGATTTGTTCAAAGACCAGTCATGTGAGAAGAACACTTGCCTTCCTTTTCTGAAGAAATAATGGCATCTAAATTGACTATCACCCCATGAAATCATTGCCCAAAGACCTACGATGACCTGCCATTTTCAGCTTATTTTATTTTACCTTATCACCTGGCTTTACAGAGCCTAGTCACTACCATGCCCTTATATCCCAGGGTTCAGAGTCACTACTACAGCAAGCCTCATCACTGGGGGTCTCAAATGCTATCTTCTTGGCAGCTATGATTCATGCTGTAATAGAGTCCTGTTCTACCAAGTGTGAGTTTATGGAGCATCCCTTTTCTGTTAGAGACATGTCAGTGCTGTGCTCTGTTCCATACGGACAAAGTTATTACCACATCCTTTCTCCTGGAAATGAGCAACTAGAAATATTGTCTGATTCCACCAACTGGTGTATATACATGTTTGTGTGTGTGTTTGTATGTGTGTTTGTGTGTATATTGTGATTTGTACTGTCCTGAGCTTTAAGAATGAATACAAACCTCAAGTCCTAGTTGCCACAGACCCTAAGCACAGGATCATCACTCCACTGCAGTTTTAAACACATGTGCCCTAGAATGAAGTGTGGCTGTGGTTTCCTGTGGATGACATCATACCTGGACCCTTTAGAAAAGCTGGTGAGGTGAAACAACCATCACTGATTTGTGCAAAATCTTCAAAAGTTCAATATATTGCACATAAAGTTTTATTTACTCCACCCACATGATAGACTTCTAAGAATTTTGTTTTCCTTTTTTTTGCTTGAAATGTACTATTTTCTTTACTATGAGAAAACCAAAAAACAAACAAATAAAAAATGAACCAACCAACCAAACATCATCAACAACAACAAGAGCAACAAAACACATGAGGCACAAATCATTTCCAGTTTTTCAATACTAGAAGAATGGTTGAAAATGGAAAGAAGTCAATTTGGTAGATATAAAGGGAACTTGAATAATCTGGTTCATATGATGGAGTCTTTGCCTGGGAGGCTACACTGGTGTCACAAACACAAGACTACACCACACACTGACTAGATATTTCATCACGTCCAGGCTTCATGGCCATTCATGTTACTCATAAGCTGATCTTATATGGACTCTTAGAGGAAACTACACAAGAGGAAAGGTTTCTTGGTCCTTAGTTAAGACATCATTGTGAGGAATTTTACCTTTGCTTGATACATTGGTTAGCTTTTTTTTATCAACTTGATACAAACCTAGACATGCCTACAGAGGATGAATCATCCTCCCTAATCTACTGGGTTTAGAGGCTTGAGCCACATTGGCTCAGTTGGAAAAGGAACTCTCAACTGAGGAATTCTGTCCATCAGATCGGCATATGGGAATGTCTCTGGGACATTTTCTTGATTGATAAGTGATGTAGGAGGACCCAGCCCACTATGGTGAGACCTATACCTAGGAAAGTGGTCCTGGGATGTGTGAGAAAGCAGGGTGAGCAAGCCCTGGAGAGCAAGGCAGGAAGCAGTGTTCCTTCACAGTCTACTTCAGTTCCTGCCTTGGCAGAACTCTAAATTCCCTCGATGGTGGACTGTAACCTGGCAGCCAATTGAATCCTTTG
>NC_022020.1:46278321-46297287 GCF_000317375.1 Microtus ochrogaster
AGAAAATGGACAGGATTCTTTGTCCCAGCAACACACTAAGATCTACCCTTTTGTGTCTAGTTTGTATTCACATATATCTGAATATGGGATTGAGGGGGCTGATTACATGGACAGCCTCATTTCCAAATGTCAGCACCCATTGTGAAGACAAGACAACCACACCTCCTTAACTCACTTTTGATTCTTACAGTTCCTTTTCAAGGCAGAAATTGTGTTGTACAATCTGCCTAGGGGAAACACAAATGACCCCAGATAGGCACCTATGGTAGACCAAGAAAAACAAACCTTCCGGGTCTAGCTACATGAATGAGTGGGTTTATTAGGGTGAGCGTAACTTAGAGGAGCATTGATCACTCAATGGCAGCTGCATCACTGAATCAGCCTCCCTCAGCAGGGCAATGATTCACCACAGCTGCAGCCATGGAGCCCCCTGCAGGATTGGCTGCTCAGCTGCTCTGAAATCCCCCCACCAAGAATACTTACTAGTTGTATGATGTTGAGAAAAGAATCATGACCCTTTTAACGTTCTGTACTTTTTAAGACATGTTTTTTATTTACCTTTGGAGACTCTCTTTTATATTTAAAATGTGTCTTTATGTGTGCTATGCATGTTCCCATGTGTGTTGGCATGTCAGACTTACGTTGCTCTCCTACCACAATTAATTTCTACCTTTTTCATCAAGGAAGGTCTCTCAATCCTACCCACTACTTGGATGTCTATACAATCTAGCTAGCAAGCTTGCTCCATGGTTCCATATTCTCTGGTTTTTGAGTGTGGGATTATGAGGTGGCTACCACATCCACTCAATATTCATGTGCATTCTGCAGATTGAGCTCTGGTTCTCATATCTGCATGGCAAGTGCCTTATGCACTGTGTGTGTATGTGGTGTGTGTGTGTGTGTGTGTGTGTGTGTGTGTGTGTGCTTGTGTGTATCTTTGTGTGTGTGTGTGTGTGTGTGTGTGTGTGTGTGTGTGTGTGTGTGTGTAGATGCCTGGTAAGGTCAAAGACTTTGGAAACCTGTGAAGCTCTGGGGCTTTGAGTATTTTCCCAGTGTGGGTACAGAGTGACAGTTAAAGTTCAAAGTGTCAGCCTACTAGGAGGTAACTCGCTGATGAGTGACTCCCGGATAGGATAGGCCCTGAGACCACAGACACCAGAATGTCTTTTGCGTCTGCTGTGCCTTTATATATTTGTGGTGTTATTTTTCTCTGGTATTTGATATGGTGTGGATGGGTGTAGGTAGATCTCCACTGGCTATAATGTAGTGTGTTTATCTCATGAAAACATCCTGCTCTTCTGGGTATTTTACCTGTGGGTTATTATGAAGATGATTTCTTCCTAAGCTGTACTGTCTAATTGATAATAATAATGTCAGTTTAAATAGAGCTTTGATGATTAAGAATAAAATAAGGATGTGTCGCACAGCTAGGAACACATGAGTTTCTATTGAAGAGCCATATAGACTGTGATTTAAGTTAATGATTAAGAAAATTAATTGAGTCCCAGTAGCACGACTAGTTTAAATTCTTTTAATCTTAATGTTGGGAGATGTGTTCTCAGGTTTCTGGGTGCACAGCTGAAACAGGCTTTGAAAATAACTTAAAGTTAGACTAAGATGATTCTGTTAAATAGTTTTGAGGTGAAAAATCCAGAAAGACAACTAAGACTCCTTCTGAAGTCTTTGGTAGAGTTGAAGAATAAATAGTTATAGTTTTCCTTAGTTACGATAAAAGATAAGATAGATATAAATATTGTAACTGTAATTCTTGCTTGATAACTGTTTTGTTATATGTGATTTTACTATGTTAAAGTGAAAGCCTTTCTTTTTTGTTTAAACAGAAAAAGGGGAAATGGAGGGCCTTCTGTCTATGTGTTACTTTCATTGGTCAAATAAAGAAACTGCCTTGCCCTTTTGATAGGACAGCAGCTTAGATAGGCAGAGTAGACAGAACAGAATGATGGGAGAAAGGAGGAGAGACAGAGAGCCGCCACCATGAAGCTGCCAGGTTAGACATGCTGAATCTTTCCCGGTAAGCCACGAGCTTGTGGTGACATACAGATTATTAGAAATGTGTTAAATCAATATATGAGAGTTAGCCAATAAGGGGCTGAAGACAATGGGCCAGGCAGTGTTTAAATGAATACAGTTTCTGTGTAATTATTTCAGGTGTAAAGTTGGCGGGAAGCAGCCCGCTGCTCTCCTTTTACAGAATGGCCCCACGTTGGGCACCAAGTGTAAGTGTTGGCATATTAGGTTAGTACGCTAAATAACCAGACCAGCTCAAAACAACAGATATAATTTAATAATTAAAAAACAGGAAAACTCACGCTACCAGAGTGGAAGTTCCGAAGTCCAAATGGGTCCGGCAAACACCGCGTAGAGAGCACACGCACCTATCTACCCTATTTTTCTACCTGGGCTCCAGGTGGCCACACCCTAGCCAGATGTGATTGGCTGAGCTTCCCGATCACATATTAACAATACAGCATAATGGCTTCTGCCTTCCAAATGCAGTCAGGCAGGTTCCTGATTCAGCCGTTAACTTATGTGTATGTGTCAACTCCTTGAGAGAGGACTGTCTTAAATAAGGTCATTAAGTAGCAATGATGCTTGAGTTAATGTCTGACAGGCGACTGAACTAGTCACACATTGCAGAGCACAGGTCCTGATTACGATGACCAGTAGATGTAGCATTAGAGGGCTGATGAAGTAGGGGGACCATCTTAGTCAAATTGGCCAGTGAAAATTTGTTTTGGAGATTTTGTCTATTTCTTTTTGTGATGATCAATTTGGTTGTCAATAGTATGAAAAAAATCAGAGATATTAAATAGCACACTCCAGTAAATTGTTGACAACCAAGATTATGTTTAAGTAACAGGAAGTCTATAGTAGCTCTATTTTGTAGAACAGTTGTCCTCAATCTTCTCATTTCTTGATTAATGTTGGTGAATATTACTGCCGCAATATTAGCAGCATTTGAAATTAGACAGGCTATTTTGGAAACCTCTTGCTGTCTCCTAGGGTTGTTTTTTTTTTTAAAAAAAAAGGCCACAGTGGCAAAAAATTTAGTGGGATCTAATAAATGTAAGGAATCATTGCAATTTTCAGGAAGAGTTCTTGTGATTCTATTAACCGATTGTAAAGATTTCTTGAATAAAATAGGGGTAACACATTTCATCCCATATAAACCCTTATACCCAGCAGAGAGTGAAGAATAAGTATCTTTTTCTTTTTCAGGAAAAGTCTATCCTAAGGGCAATTGTATTAAGGTTGGATGAAGCAGGATCCCCAAAGCAGGTAAAGTGGCAGGATACAAGGTTAATACACAAAAACGAGTAGCCTTACTATATACATATGACATACAATCTGAAATAGAAATTGGGGAAGCAATCCCATTCAAAATAGCTTTACCAAAAAAGAAAAAAGAAAAGAAAAAGAAATGCCTTGGAATACAGCTAACCAAGGCCATGGAAGACTTTACAATGAAACTGAATCATCTAAGAAATACACTAAAGAGACACAGAGAGATGGAAAGCTTCCCCATGCTCGTGGATTAGAAGAAGCAATATTGTGAAAATGGCTATTTTATTGTAAGAAACCTACAGAGTCAATGAAATCCCAATGAAAACTGTCATGCCTTTCTTCACAGAAATAGAAAAACATCGTAAAATTCATATGGAAGTAAAGACACCCCTGACAGTCAAAGAAATCCCGAGTAAAAAGTGTATTGTTGGAGGTTATGCCATGCCTGCTTTCAAGTTACCCTACAGAGCCATAGAAATAAAGACAGCATGATACTGGCACAAAAACAGACTCAGATCTATGCTATAGAGTAAAGGACCCAGCTACAAGGCCATAAACTACAACCATCTGATTTTCAACAAAATCACAAAAGAAAAATTAATTGAAGAAAAGGGTATCTTCAACAAGCAGTGCTGGGAAACTGGACAGTTACGTGTAAGACAACATAATTAGATTCTTGTCTCTCCCCTGCACAAAAATCTACCCCAAATAGACCAAGGACCTCAACATAAAATCAGACACTGCAAATTTATAGGAGAAAACATAGAGTCCACTTAAGACAGAGGCATATGCAAGGACTTTCTGGATCAGATTCTTGTAGCTCAGCAAATAAGGGCAATAATGAATAATTGGGAACTCAAAAACCAAAAATATTTTGTATAAAAAATTGTCAGAAATTGGGAGCATAGGGACCTTGGTAGAAGGTTGAAGGGAAGGTGAGAGGCAGGAAAGGGAACAGAGAAAACTGTAGAGCTCAATAAAATTCAATAAAAAAGTCGTCAAAGAAGAAACACACTAAAGAATGGGAGAAAACTTTGCCAGTTATAAATCTGATAGAGAATTAGCTACAATGTATAAAGTTTTTAAAGTAAACACTAGGAAAACAAACAACCCAATAAAAAATGGGCCATGAAATGGAACAGAGAATTCTCAAAAAATTAAAAAATGGCTAATTAAAAAAATGGCTAATTAGCATTTGAAAAAGTATGTAACATCACTGGCCTCAGAGATATGCAAATTAGAACTACTAAGGTGCTGCAGACCTAATGTCTGTCTCCCATTGTGGGGCTGCTTTCTATCCCTCCTATCTTGTATGCACTTGAGAGAAAAGTATCCCCAGTCCTGCTTGTCCTGTGCAGTCCACAGTCAGCTCGGCATCATCTGAGGAACCAGAGCCTCTCTACTGTGCTAACTGCCCTGTCCAGGCTCACTCAGGCTAGTGCTGTGAGATGCCGAAGCAGGCAAAGATCCTGACCAACAAGGCTGCATTACTGAGTTAGATGCTCTGAACCCTCATGGTGGAAAGATAAAACTGACTAAGCAAGTTCTCCTCTGGCCTTCACATGCACCTGTAAGTTAAATAAAATAAATGCTTTAAATAAAAAATTCCAAATGTCCTTAAGGAATTCAAATTAATTCTAACTTACTATTAATGACTTAAAAAATATGTGATTATTGGTTTTCCACAGACAATTATGTTAAACATTGAAGAACCTATTTCATTTACATTGCCTGTCAAAATTATGACAATATGTAATCTACATTCTATCATTTTTTGTTAGATGAGCAGATACGGCAATTAAATTATATAAGTTCAGAATTTCAGAATAGTCAGACTATTGTCTTACTTAAATCTAAAAGCTTTCACAAGGTGAGGTACATAGTTTAGTGATAAAATGCTTGCCTAGCATCTACAAGGCCTGGGTTGGAGCCCTTGCCTTACAAGTAATTGAATAAACAAGCTATTGTATAATTAACTCATTTGTTTAAACAGTATATATTTGTATTCTTATATAATAAGATTATAATAATCTGAATGTTAAAAAAAATTATTTGGAGATTATACTTCATCCCATGCCCAAAGCCTAAGATAAGACAAAACAAAAAAAACGACCACAAATCCTGTCAAGAACATGAGGAAAGAGTAACACTTATCCACGGTCGGTAGCTCCGGGTGACATGAATTTGAACTAATTTTTGAGTATGTCTCTCTAAGGACAACTTTGGCATCTTCAGTCACTGTGTCAAGGAGAAGAAGTTGTAAGTAAAAGGTTTTCCTAAAGTAGAGACCTGTAGCCAAGAGCCCACCATTAACTGAGGCAAATCTCTCCAAATATTTCAAAAGTTTTTCTTCTAATGTTTCCCTTTTCTTAGTGTCCAACAAATAAGGAGATTTAATGATTTTTTTCAGTTGTTCAGCAGGCACTTGTGAATCCTTAGCAATGACTTGCAGGGATGCATCGTCCACTCCAAAGAGGACTCGATAGTGGTTTAATTTCTCCTTCACCTTCTCCACATCATCCCTGAGGATGCCCACTACAGGAACAGTAGCTAAGAGTCCAGTCTTGAAGGCTTCTAACCAGACAGTCTGCTGCAGAGACTTGTGCTTTTTGTCAATCGTTGCTTCTGTGATATTAGGCAAGGAAAGCATAAAATTGTGGCGCTTTTGAGCAGGAAGAGCCTTTACCAGTGTGTCCATCAGGACTGGAAAATCATAGTCAGATAAATTGCTGTTAGAAATCAAGAAAATCTCTGGTGCATCCAAGCCATTTTCCTTTAAGGTATCTATATAGGAGTTTCGGATCTGCAACAGGATGTTTTTCCTGTCAAAGGTGCGTGCTTTGGATTTCTTCTCATTTTGTAAATCATTGTCCACCTTGGTTCTCACAAAGTAGTAATTCTTTTTCATGAATTTGATTGCTTTGGCAAGGTCTAGTTCAAGTTTTGTAAAACGTGTGGCAGAAACAATAATGAAGAAATCATACTCTTGGAAATTCACTTTCTCCAGATAATCTTTCGGCGGAAAGTTCATAGTTCCAACACCAGGCAGGTCCCATAAAGTCAAAGTTTGAATTTTGGGGTGTTTGTATGCAGTTCTCCTCATAGTTGTCTCAATCACCCCAATGTCAGCTGCACCTTCATCTTCAGGTCCCACCCCCCTCAAGGCATTGATCAAACTGGACTTCCCTGCTCCAGACTCTCCAGTGACAGCAACGTTTATTGGGATGTTATCAATATTTTTTAATGCAGCACTGATTACAGAGTTTGCCCCCTGAATGTTTCCTTTTGTCAGGTGTAACTCAATTGAATCGATGGTTTCCTGGGGAATGATTTTGCTTTCTGTCTTAAATTTCTTGAAATATAAAGTGAAGCTGGACTCCAAATCTCCATGGCATTCTTCCTTAGAGGAGGACTTACCCATAGCTGTGGTGAAAAGGGGCCCTGAAAGAAAGAGGGGAGAGTAAGTTGCAAGAGACTGAAGATGCCTTTGAGCTTAGCTCTGTGTTCTCAATGCTGCAGCTTCAGTGATGTTCTAATGCTAACCAGTTCCCGTATATTTCTGCTTTCTTTTTTGTCAACAAGACACAAACTATAGTCCTTCTGGAGGAGAAATCCTTATCTGAGGAATTGCCTCCATCCGACTGAACTGGGGACACGCCTATGAGGCATTTTCTATACTGAGGATTGATATGGGATTTTCCAATCCAAGGTGGGTAGCACACCCCTGAACAGGTGGTCCTGGGTAATTTAAGAAAGCATTATTTAACTGTAGTTGGACTTTTTCATGGAGACTACCACCTCCCCAATTATGACATGAGGACTTACTGTTAATTATAAAAGTTCATCCAATAGTTTAGGTAGCTCTTGTACCTTAAATTAACCCCGTATCTTTTATCTACATTCTTTTATGTGGCTCAGTTACCTTTACTCTTTACTGTCATGCTGCTTCCTTTTAACTACTGGTGGCTTTTCCTTTCTACCTCCCAGAGTTAGTTTCTCTCTCTCTCTCTCTCTCTCTCTCTCTCTCTCTCTCTCTCTCTCTCTCTCTCTCTCGCTGTCCTAGCTATCTCTCCTGCCTAATTAATGGCCATATAGGTTTGTATTAAACCAATCAGAAGGCGCCTTGCAAAGATACATCTTTACAGTGTACAAAAAGATTATTCCACAACTTTGAACTATGCAGAGCAAGCCAGTAAACAGCATCCTCCCATTGTTCCTGCCTGTATTCCTCAGAGTTTCTGTCCTGGCTTCCTTCAACAATGGACTCTGTTCAGAATGTGTAAGCCCCCAAGACTGTTTTCTTTTCAAAACACTTTTGGTCATGGTGTTTATAAAAGAAATAGAAAGGAAAGTAGAAAAATTTCTACTAGCTCTCAGTTAAACCCTCAAATATGAAAAAATGAAAACTTAAGTAAAGAATGGGAAAATAATATAAAAGATACACAAGTCCTTTAGCCAGCTTCAACAAGTATAATAATATGAACATCTTTGTAGTATCTAAACTAACTGCAATATTCTATATGAAATCATATGTTTTCTCCATCTGTGCACACTTCCTTCAGTGTGTTCCTTCAAGATGAATGGAAATTTAATCAGCATACGCCTGGTTTTACACTCTGAAAAATAAGTAACAATGAATGATACTTGATATCATTATTTAATCAATGACAAACCTCTCTAATAATCACATAAATCTAATTTGTCTGTTTCATTTTTGTTTTCAAAAGATTTCAGTAACGTCAGCTATTGGATTTTGTTGAAATAATTCTTTATTTGCCTAGATATACTTTCCTTATGTCTTTTTCATGACTTAGAACTCATCCGCATAAAGAATATAAATTTGCAATAATATAAAATTCTTTACGCTTAAAGTCCATGTTCAAATCCATTTCTTCAATAAAACATTTCAGTGTTCTCAAGTAATTATTTCAATTCACTATTTTCTCTTAACATTGTATTTTATGAAAACAATATAACTGTGTACTGTAGACACTGGTCAACTGGTAGAGAGCTTTCCCACCATGGATAAGACTTTGGGTTCAATCCCCAACATCTCATCAAATACAGGCATTTACAGATCTCTGTATTTCTGGTGTTCAGGAAGTAGAGGTAAGAAGGTCAGTACTTCCAGGTTAGCCTTGGTACATAGTGAGTTGGAGGCTAGCCTGGGCTACTTAAGACCCTATCTCAAAAAAAAATGAATAGAAAGTCCAGCAGGATGGCTCAGCAGGTAAGTACACTTGCTGTCAGGCCTAAACACCTGAGTTAGATTGTTGAGTATTTAACTACTTCAATCTCATATTTCTGACTTTTGTTCTCCACAAACCTGCCTACAAGACCTCCCATAGCAGCACAATGGGCCTCACCAACAGTTAAGGAGGCAGCAAATCCCCACTGTCTCCCTAGAGCCTCCTCTGTCTGTCTCACCAATATCAAATCAGTTCTCAGACTTAATCTCTATTTCCAAACCCACTCATAACTGATCGTCCCTCCTACATTATCTTCTTCATGACCTCCTCAATTCCAGCTTCGATTATATCAGCAACATTACTATATTTCCTGTGATTGATGTTGTAACAATATAAATAACCATTTGGCCAAATCAAAAACAGTCTCATACAAACCAGGGATCTCCATAGGATCATTCTGAGGATATGGGCCTGCATAAGCACATACAGACTCACTTCAGAGCAAGCAACTGTCCAATCTACAGGACAAACGGGGGCAGCTGTGCAGAAAACCAGAGCTGCAGAAAATTGTTCAGCCTGGCTGCAGGCACAGGACAAAAAAAAGGGGGGGGGGAGAATGTCCGGAAAGAGAGGCTAGAATATGGTTGAATAAACACTGTAGCCAGATTTACTGTTGAGGGGGACAGTCACCCACAGGACACAGACAGAATGTCCCTGAAGCACACAAGCTGTTCTATCTTTTCAGTTTTCCCTTCTCATTTTTTTTTCAGCTCTAGCTCCTGGATCTGTGATGCAGACTCCAGTGATTGTTGTCTGCAAGGTCTTTCCACAGAATATGAACACAGGGAACAAGAAGGCTGTGACACAGCAGGCATTATAAGCTGATGCCTGATTTAATGTCACCACATTCTGACACAGTTCATATTCCTCACAGATGGAGAGAAGATCATTAACAGTCCTGCTTGACAATAAAGAAAATCACCAATAAGAAGATTCTTCAGGCTCAGATTTCCACAGTCAGCTACAACAGAAGCAGCATATGGAGAGAACCCTTCTCCACATGCCAGAGGCCCCTGGATGTAAGGGATAAACACTGACCATGAACTAGAAGGCAAGATGAGTGTGAGATAGGAAAACCTCATGCACACGGCAGAGACATTCCATTACCTGAAAACTATCTATTTATAACCATTTTAGGGAGAGGAAATACAGGACCATCCAAAACAACTGTGTATGTTTTTGCTAAAACCAGTATCAAGATCATTAGCTTTAGGTCTAATTCAACTTTCGTAATTGACTAAGACCATCCACAAGCCTGTGCTGCCTGCCTCCCACCAAAGCTCCTTAACTTCCAACTGAGGCCCCTTACTCAAAGGGTATGTTCCTGAATGCTGTGTTACCTATCAGCTCTAATCAGAAAAGAAATGGTGGGGGTTCAAAGATAGATCTGAAGGCTCCTGCCCACTTACCAAACTGTCCTGTGTCCAAAGGATGCACTCACTGTAGTACAGCTGCAGGAACCACTGTCCACTGCGCTCCAGTCTCTCCCCTTGCAGCCCCTCTCTGCGTCCTCTGTGGAAAGCATCTGGTTCAAGGCAGCAGGGCGGGACTTATCACTCTTCTGACTTCTGCCCCTTCCTTCTCAGTGGGTTTTGGCCAATCATCAAAGCGTATGGGTCTTGCCGTTTTTCAGAATCTCCTGCATTTCCAAGAAGTAGAAAGAGAAAATGAAACTATCAGTTGTTTTTCATTGTGTTCTCTCTTTGGTTTTGGCAGCAAATATTGGACAGTCTTAAAAGCGTCAAGGAGTGGAATGTGGGATTAGCACTGACAATGACCTGTAATGCCCAGGGAACTCACTGGAAAACACCTAAAAAAAAAAATCAAACTACATCCTGGGGCAGGGCTTTTTATTTGCTACCCTGTGGTGTCTAGCAGGGACATTGTTGTCCTAGTGGAGGGCAGCTCCATCTTAACTCTTTCATACATGTGCATAGACTATTTTAGGAAATGTCTGCAGTGGGAGATTTTCATGACTTGTGGGAAATCCTTCAGTGTTCTTTATCCCTCCCACTTTCCTTCCTCTACTTTATCCTCTACCCCCTCACTCCCCATTTTAACCTTTCTTAAAAACATAATTTTCTTTTAAACCTTCCTACCAGTGCCTATTACTTCTCCTCTCTTGCTGGTCCCACCCCACGGCCACATAGTAATACAAAACCTCTGTGGGTGTTCCCAGTGGAACACTCATATTTGAACAGTGATAGCGAACATCCACAAATGAGAGGAATGAAATGATGTTTATCTTCCTGGGCCAGTTTTACCCCATTCAGAATGATGATTCCAGCTCCATCCACTTTCCCTTAGGTTTTACCCCATTCAGAATGATGATTCCAGGTCCATCCACTTTCCCTTAGGTTTTGAAGTTTCGTTTTGCTTAATAGATGAGAAATATTTCATTCTGTAGTGGGGCCACATTGCCATTATCCTTTCCTCAATTGATGCTGTCTAGGCTGTTCCCATTTCCCATCTAGAAATATCTATTGTGGATAGAGCATGAATGAACATGAATGAGGAAGTACCTCTCTGTAGTTGAATACAGAGTCCTTTGCCCTGGAGTGACACAGCTGGATCCTGTGTTAAATCTATTGTCACTGTCTGTGGGTCTTCCTTACCTTAGCGTCTGTACCAGTTTGCCCTCCCACCAGCAGTGACTGAATGCTCTCCTTTCCACATATCCACAGGGCTCAGAAACCTTCTTTATAATCTGGGGAGTCAGTCTACAGTTTATTGATGATATGTGCATATTAAACAGCCCTCTGTGGATGGATGTTGAGAGGAGTATAGAGTTCCCAACTCTTATATTCTTCTCCAGCCTGTTGTTTGACTGCTTGCTGCCATAGTCATGACGTCCATGGACTGACCCTCTGATTCTCTAAGCAAGCACCCAATTAAATGTCTTTTTTTAATATGCTGCCTTGGTCGTGGTGTCTATTCACAGTCAAAGATAATAATCTAAAATACCGATTTTGGGAGGGGGAGGGAAATGGGAGGCGGTAGCGGGGAGGAGGCAGAAATCCTTAATAAATAAATAAATTAAAAAAAATAAAACACCGATTTCAAGTTATACTAGTAAAAATAGCATGGTCCTATCAAAAACACATAATTATCAATGGACTAGGACCAGGAGCCTAGGTATAAATCTGCATACCTACAATCACCTGATTTTTGACATGTATGACAAAGATAAATACTGCAGAATATATACTGTCTCTAAGAAACTGTGTTGTGAAAACTAGATATTTAATGTGAAGAAGTTGAAGCTACATTGCTATCACTCACCTTGTCCAAAATTCACTTTCAAATTAATCAAAGACTTCAAAGTTACACTAAAATTCTGCACCTTCTATTGCAAAATATAAGGAGTACATTTCAGAATATAGGCTCAGTTATGATCTTTCTGTATGGAACCTCTCTACACAGGGAATGCAGTCATCAATCAAGAAGTACAATTTCATGAAGTTAAAATGCTTACAAAGAGCCAGGCGGTGGTGGTGCACGCCTTTAATCCCAGCACTCGGGAGGCAGAGGCAGGTGGATCTCTGGGAGTTCGAGGCCAGCCTGGTCTACAAGAGCTAGTTCCGGGACAGGCACCAAAGCTACAGAGAAACCCTGTTTCGAAAAAAAAATGCTTACAAAGAGTGAAAGAAACTTTTATTCTAGTGTAACAGCATTCATGATAGGGAGAAAATCTTTAAAAGCATTAAATTAGTTAAAGGATTGCTGTAAAGAATATGCAAAAACAGTTTTAAAAACCTCTAAGAAACCAATTCAATTAAAATTGATTATGGCACTGACCAGAGCATTCTCAAAAAGAGAAACACAAACAAGAAATAATGAAGAGTGTGTTCAACATCCTAGCCATCAGGAAACCTCAAATTAAAACTACTTTGAGATTTCATTGAACCCGAATCAAAATAGCACCTTCATCCAGCAACTGCTGGAAGCAAATACAGAGATCTACTGGGCCGAGATTCTGGAGACCAGACTGATGGAGGGAGGAGCGATAATATGAGCAAAGGGGTCAAGACCATGATGGGGATACCCACAGAAACAGCAGACCTGAGTTATAAGAGCTCACTGGCTCTGGATTGATAGCAGGGTAACTTGCATAGGACCAAACTTGATCCACTGAATGTGGGTGACAGTTGTACGGTTGGGCAGTCAGTGGGGTCACTGACAGTGGGACCAGGATTTATCCCTAGTGCTTGGACTAGCCTCTTGGGGCACTTTCTCTTTGGAGGGATACCTTGCTCAGCCTAGATATAAGGGAGAGGGCCTTGGTCTTGCCTCGAACTGTCAGACTTTGTTGACTCCCCACGGGAAGCCTTATCATTTCTGAGGTGTAGATGGGGGAGTGGAGGGAAGGATGGAGTATGAGGGGAGGGAGCAGGCACGGGGATAGCTATGTAAAACAAGAAAAGATTATATTTAAAAATTCTTAATTAATATATATATTGTTAAATATATATTAAATATACTAAATGATTTGTTGAATTTGTGTAGGGAAAAAAGAAAACACACAAGACTCTGGCCAGGGAAGCAGGTGGGCTAACTGTTGATCTTCACCTTTCCCTCCCCTTCTCCAAATGCCGAAAAGTAAAACAAAACAAAACAAAAAAACAGGCCTTTTAGGGATATTAAACCAAATGTAAATAGCAGATTACAATAAGACTAAATACAATCCCTCATATCAATGATATATGAGGCTTTCCAGCAGGAGTAAAAGGGTTCCAAGTGCAGGCAAAAGAGTCAGAGACGCCCCGACTGCCACTGTTAGCAGTCCCACACGAAGTGAAGAAACATCTTAATGGAGGGTATTGTGGTCGATCTTAATGTCAACTGACCACAAATTAGAACCACTTCATAGGAAACCCCAGTTGAAGAAGTTTTCTGATTCTCTTGGTTGGTGTTGGAAGACCCACCCAGATGACAAGGATACAGCAGGGGATCAATCCCTTGCCTTGGGCTGGCTTGGCCTTTCCTCTAACTGCAGGTTGATTAACTTTGTCTCTGCTGCTGGTTCCGTCATTGGTATCAGAACAAACACTTCCAGGAATCCCTCCGGACTCTGGACTCTGCAGAAAGCTTTCAGATTTTCTGTGCCAGATTGGGACTGTGGAGGTACTCTGCCTTGTGCCTGAGCAATCATGTGATTGCTGGTCTGCCTAGTGAGAGACAGTCATGGTGGGGTTCCCCTGACTGCTGAGGCACGCCCCCTCAAGTATGGAGCAATTAGTAAGTTCTCAGCCTCTTAGCTGGTTCCAGCTGTTGATACCATTTCAATGTAATTATATAATTACATATATTACTTAATATATTGTTGTATATTAAGTACCTAATATATATATATATATATATATATATATATATATATATTCACTCCACTGAACCTCATCCTTCAGAGAACCCTAACTAATACCAAGAGGGTTGGAAGAGCAAGAGTGATATGAAGAGTGGAGGTGAATAATGGAGATGAGTTTAAGTGAGGAGGAGGGTGGAAGGGCAGAGGAGGAGGGAGTGGGGGAAGGAATCACTAACTGAGCATGTCTGAAAACACTGTACTGAATCCTACTACTTTATGTGTGCTTAAGGAGCTCAATTGGAGTTACTGTGTAGGAGTGGGTAATGTTCATTCAGGAAGACACAGGTTATCAAATGGAAGCTGAGTGCAAGATGTGGAATACCCATCCCTCGCGTTGTTGATCAGAGGTCCCAGAGATCCTAAACACCCCTGACGTGGTGATCAGAGGTCCCAGAGATCCTAAACACCCCTGACGTGGTGATCAGGGAGATCCCAGAGATCCTTTCTTTTTTTTTTTTTTTTTTTTTTTTTTTTTTTTTCAAGACAGGGTTTCTCTGTAGCCCCAGAGATCCTAAACAATACAGGCTACTACGCTACTACTATTTCTCTTGATTCACCAGAACCCAGTGGTAAGATTCTATTGCTGAAGACACCATACATGTTAGTGATAGGATATAGAGAATTTTTGGTACTGACCAGAAAGCTTCCTGCCTTCTAACAAGCACTCTGTGTTGGAGAGTCCTGTGCAGGCTGCTGAGGGAGAACGGTCATCAATATTCTTACCTGAGTGACCCCTGACTTTTTTCCAAATCCAGTCCCCGTGGGAAGAACAATTAGATTCCTCTCCTGCAGAAATCTTGGCATCTAAATTGACTACTGCCCCATGACCTCAAGACCCAAGGCCCAGCTCTGCCATTTCCAGCTTACTTCCCCTACCTTATACTTGGCTTTACAGAGATGAGTGACTGCCTTCTCCTTCAATCTCAGCGTTCAGTCACAGCTGTCGCATGCCTGCCACTGTGGGTCTGAAATGCTGTCTTGTTAGCAATGATGACTCATGTTGGACTAGAGTCCTGTTCTACCAAGTGTGCATCTCTGGAGCATCCCTTTCCTATCAGAGCCATGCCAGTGCTGTGCTCTGTTCCATGGGAATGAAGTTATTGCCACATCCCTTCTCCTGGAAATGAGCTACTGAGTCATTTTTAGAATCCAAGATTTTGTGTGTGTGTGTGTGTGTGTGTGTGTGTGTGTGTGTGTGTGTGTGTGTGTGTGTGTAAATGTATATGAGATCTGCACTCTCCTGTGCCACAAGAATAAATATGAGCCCGGGTCCTATGTGACATGGCCCCTGAGCCAAGGACGCTCACTTCTGCAGCTCCAAACACATCTGCCTAGCTGGAGTTTCCATCCCAGTTGTACTAGAAGAATGACCGAGTGACAGAATGTAATGAATATATGGGGAACTGGAATAACCTAGGACATGTGGTGGTGACTTAGGCCAGGGAGGCTTTGACATGAACACAGTCATACCTAGTAATGGGGAATCACTAGAGTGATGGGATTAGAGGCATGATCCACATTGACTCACTTGGAAGAGGAACTCTCAATTTGGAATTGCCTCCATCAGATCTGGTTGTTCATATGTCTGTGGGGGCATTCTCTTAATTGATTAATTGATATAGGAGGAGCCAGCCCACTGTGGTGAGTCCCAATCCCTAGGAATGTGGTCCTGGGTAAGAAAGCAGGGTGAGCGAGCCCTGGAGAGCAAGTCAGTAAGCAGTGTTCCTTCCCAGTCTACTTCAGTTCCTGCCTCGACTTCCCTTGACGGTGGACTGTAACCTGCCAGTCAATGAAATCATTTCCTCCCTAGGTTCCATTTGGTTAGGTTTAATCACATCATATGAATGCATATATTCCCTAAATGTAGCCTGTTCAGCCTGTGTAATCTTAGTTGTACGTATGCTCTCATGACTGACCATTTGGACTGGGCAACCAATAGGTGTGCTCTGTCTGGGAAGATGGGCTCTCAGTTTTCATTTGGGGCTATAATTTTTCATGAAGGGTTGAGTCCTCACAGACTTTTCCTTGTCAAGTTTGACATGTTCATCGGTCATCCTTTCTCAGATCACATCTAGGCAGTGAAACAATAGCCCACTAAGTCGAACTGGTGCTGCCCACATGCCCGTGGTTGAAGGTAGAATTCATGGGAACATGGGTGACTACCATGGGCCATCCTCTTAAAAAAAAACTGACTCTCCTCCCTCAGCATCCATCAACTGCCTATGGCTCCTCCGATAAAAGGGGGGTTCCATTTCTCTTTCTCTTCAATGCTGGCTTGAATGTGTGTGGGTTGGTACCCAGCAACCACTGCTTCTGGGAGCTCATGACCACAACTGCTCTGCCATGCAAGGAAGACACTAGTGCACAGCTTATCTGATCTCTGGCTTTGACGTTTTTTCTTCCTCTACTTTGCTGTGCTCTTTAGGCTTTGTGGGTGAAAGCTGAACGGTACAGATGCCCTATTTAAGGCTGGACACGCCACTGTTATCTTCTGTCAGAGCCTCTGTCAGCTGCCCTGTGCATTTATTCAGGGTTTTGCTTGTACTCAGTGGGAGAGACAGTGTGAGTACTCATATCTCACATTTCTTGTTAGAAGAACACTGACTCTATATAATTTGATTTATTGTTTTTAGGGGGCTATATATTTTTCTCCACTCCCCACCCTTCCACTCACCTCCCCTTCTACCTTATCCCATGGTCACCATGCTCCCAATTTACTCAGGAGATCTTGTCTTTTTCTACTTCCCATGTAGATTAGATTCATGTACGTCTCTCTTAGGGTCCTCATTGTTGTCTAGGTTCCCTGGGATTGTGATTTGTAGGCTGGTTTTTCTTTGCTTTATATCTAAAAGCTACTTATAAGAGAGTATATATGATGATTGTCTTTCTGAGTCTGGGTTACCTCACTCAAAATTATATTTTCAAGCTCCATCCATTGCCTGCAAATTTCAAGGCATCATTGTTTCTTTCTGCTGTGTAGAACTCCATTGTATAAATGTACCACATTTTCCTTATCCATTCTTTGGTCAAGGGGCATTAGGTTGTTTCCACATTCTGGCTATGACAAACAATGCTGCTATGAACATAGTTGAGCACATGTTCTTGTGGTGTGGTTGAGCATCCTTTGGGTAAATACCCAAAAGTGCTATTGCTGGGTCTTGAGGAAGATTGCTTCCTAATTTTCTGAGAAATAATCATAATGAAATCCAAAGCAGTTATACCAGTTTGCACTCCCACCAGCAATGCAAAAGTGTTCCCTTTACCCCACATCCTCTCCAGCATAAGTTGTCATCAGTGCCTTTGATATTAGCCATTCTTACAAGTATAAGACAGAATCTCAGAGTTGTTTTGATTTGCATTTCTCTGATGGCTAAGGATATTGAGCATTTCCTTAAGTGTCTTTTAGCCATTTAAGATTCCTCTGTTGAGAGTTCTCTGTTCAGGTCTATATTCCATTTTTTGTTGGACTATTTGTTCTTTTGATGACCAATTTTTTGAGTTCTTTCTATATTTTGAAGATCAGCCCTCTGTCCGATGTGGGGTTGGTGAAGATATTTTTTTCTGTTTTGTCTTGTTGACTGTGTCCTTTGCTTTACAGAAGCTTCTCAGTTTCAGGAGGTCACATTTATTAATTGCTTTTTACAGTGTCTGTGCCACTGGGGTTATATTTAGGAAGTAGTCTCCTGTGCCAATGTGTTCAAGTATACTTCCTACTTTCTCTTCTATAAGGATCAGTGTGGTTGGTTTTATTTTAAGGTCTTTAATCCATTTGAACTTGAGTTTTGTGCATGGGGATAGATGTGGATCTATTTTCATTCTTCTACATGTTGACAACCAGTTATGCCAGCACCGTTTGTTGAATATGTTTTCTTTTTCCATTTTATATTTTAAGTGTCATTATTTTATTCTATTAATATTTATCTGATTTGGTTATGAGTTTTTCCATGGTTAGGAAATTTTTTTTTAGTTTTTTCTAATCTCTTGCTCTTCTCTCTTCCCCTCCATGACTTCTCCACTCTCTCCTTTGTTCCTTCATTTATTTAACTTTGTTTCTCAAATTTTTTTCTCTTTCCTTGCCCCTTTCCTTTGTCACAAGGGGAAGAGAAAGAATAAAAGCTTCTTGCTCTGTTTAACACAGAGGCACTTCCTGCTCTTTTGGAGCTGGCAGTGTTCCAACAGAAGCCCTTTATTTTGTCCCAAAAAGCAGCGCCAGGCAGCTAAGCTGAGGGAGCAAGCAGCATTTGTGTCTGGCCACAGAACTGAGTACAAACAGCAGGAAGCCCCGTTTTTTTTCCTCTCCGTGTCCCAAGTCTCTATTAAGTCCAGATGCTTAAGCTTTGGTTTCTATTTCTAGAACCAGGAAAGGGGCACCGGACAAAAGAAGGTGTTTCGGAACCAGTCATGAGAAGGGGGTTGAAGGAAAAAAATTCCAGAAGGTTGTCCAAGGCCAGCGGGGCTCAGCCCAAGCTAGATGCTCCCGCTCTTTCCATAAACAGGATGTACATACCAAGAGCTTTGAAAAGTGTGGAATAGGCTGGCCGCGCTGGTATAAAGCTGTCCACTAGATGGAGCAAGCTTGAACCAGCTTTCACTAGCACGGGCAAGGCTTGGGAAATAGTGATTCTGCCGGCACCAAATAGCACACATCAGGCAGAAAAGGAAAAGAAAAAAACAAAACAAAACAAAAAAGTGTTTTTCATTGGGGCATAATAATCAAAACTTCCAGAAGACCATTCAAAACCGCCATTCTCATGAAGACATAGCAAGGGCAATCAAAACATCTCTCAGAGAAACAGGAAGTTAAAAGACCTGTCAAATTTTGCTTTAAAAATAAGTTGGTAAAATGAAAAAGACATATTACTGTCTTGGAAAAAATATTTACAAATTAAAGACTCAGACCTTATGCTACTGAGAGAACTCAGTGCGGGGTAGGAGGGGAGCAGACCAGGCTCTCCTAGTAGCCTGATGGAGATCTAAGCCTTAGTTTCGGTTGACTAAAACGGGACAGATCTAAACGACAGCCCTCCGAGAAACCACAGCCTTCTG
>NC_022020.1:46297432-46323857 GCF_000317375.1 Microtus ochrogaster
CCTAACCACTAGGACCATCCATCAATCAGTCCCCATACTAATCTTTCCTCCACCAATCAGCCCCAGATTAATCTCTTCCCTGTGGAATTCCCCTAACGCCACTTAAAAGGGGCTTCTGATCTTCTTTGGGGGTTGCCAAGTGCCACCCCAACACTGGAATTAATAAAGTGCTCTTATTATTGCATAAATGAGTGCTGGTCTTCTTTGGAGGCTTCTCTTGGACCCTAGCAGGGACTTTTGCTCAATTGTGTTCACAGCAGCATTATTTGTAATAGCCAGAACCTGGAAACAACCTAGGCGCCCCTCAACCGAAGAATGAATAAAGAAAATGTGGTACATTTACACAATGGAGTACTACTCAGTGAT
Organism: Microtus ochrogaster; assembly: GCF_000317375.1. Classification (NCBI taxonomy): domain Eukaryota; kingdom Metazoa; phylum Chordata; class Mammalia; order Rodentia; family Cricetidae; genus Microtus; species Microtus ochrogaster. The sequence goes on from NC_022020.1 coordinate 46,297,799, forward strand.
TAAAAACAATGACCCTTGAAATTTGCATGCAAATGAATGGAACTAGAAAAACCATTCTGAGTGAGGTAACCCAGATCCAGACAGACGAACACGGAATGTACTCACTCATAAGTGGATATAAGACATAAAGCAAAGGATAATCGGCCTATAGTCCACGATCCCAGAGAAGCTAGAACCTTCATCCAGCAACTGATGGAAGCAGATAGAGACTTCCAAGCAAAGCACTGAGTCAAGCTTCCAGAGACCAGACCAAAAGAGGGAGAAACGATAATATGAGCAAAGGGGACAAGACGGTGATGGTGATACCCACAGAAAACAGCTGACCTGAGCTAGTGAGAGCTCACTGACTCTGAACTGAAAACTGGGGGAACCTGCATAGGACCAAACTAGACCCACGGAGGCTTGGACAGTCTGTGCGGTCACTGGCAGTGGGACCAGGATTTATCCCTAATGCTTGAACTGGCATCTTGGAGAACATTCTCTTTGGAGGGATACCTTGCTCAGCCTAGATATAGGGGGAGGGACTTGGTCCTGTCTCAAAGTGATGTGTCAGACTTTGTTAATTCCCCATGGAAAGCCTTACCCTTAAAGAGGAGTGGATGGGAGGACAGAGGAGAGGTTGGGCGGGAAAAGAGGAGGGAGTAGCAACAGGAATAACTATATAAAATGAGAAAAGATTGTATTAAAAAAATTCTTACATCAAAAAAAAAAGAATCAGACCTTATGCACAACATATAAAGATTTCCTAAAACTCAATAGTAAGAAAACAAGCAACTCGATTTTCTAAACAGGGCTAAAACGTAAATAGACACATTAGCAAAAAGAAACACCAATGTCATCATTGAGAGACGCTGTGTCAGGGCAATGAGTTAGAGAATGACAGAGGACAAACACACCAAGCCATCTCTGCCCCCTAAATATTCACACATACTCACATGCATGCACCATGCACAAATACAACACACACACACACACACAATTTAAAAAACCTCTGCATACGTAATGGTCATACGTTCCTAAATTCAGAAGAAGAATTTGAAAGCAATCCAAAGACACATCTGTTAGGTAAGCAGGATATGGCACAAGCCTGTAACAGAACAGAAACCAGTGGATACACAGAATAAAGTACATCTGAATACATACGCTTTCAAAGAAACAAGCCTCAAAACCACGCACACTCCAACACTGACCTAACATTCCAGAAAAGGCCAAACTACACTGCCCAAGAATAGATAGGTGGTAGCTCTGAATCAGGAAGATAGGCGATTCTACAGTCAGAAAGAGCACACAGTGTCTTAGGGTGGCAGAACTCCTCTGTTCCCCGCTTCCTCATCAAAGCCATGGGAACAGCTGTCCCTGATAATCCCCCTACAACATTTGAAACTAACTCTTCCATACTTCCCCTGATGATGAGCTGAAACTGAGCCAAAAGAAACTTTTCCTCCTTCCCGCTGGGTCAGGTGCTTTGGTGACAGGAGTGTAACAGTACCCAACACCCAGCCCAAGTGGACAAGACACATACATTTCCCTGCCAGTCTCCCCACGCCCCTTCGGCTTTTGCCTCTTTACTACAGTGCTCTCCCTGGGAAGCTTTGTTCTCTCTCTCTTTTTGGCTTCCCGGTAGCCTGCTCAGTCCTCAGCCCGTGTGACTGTACCCTTCCTTCATATTGCATGGGCCTTTCCATCTCCTTGATTCTGTCCTTTTCTTCACCGCCCCTTACACTCCTACTTAGCAACCTTCAGCCTCTAGACCTCACTCCACACTGTGTAGAGTGATCCTGGCCACCACACTGATAACCCGATGGGCCCGCATTCGAGAGATGCTGACTGCAGTGGCCAGGCGCAGAAACAAGGAGGTCATGATGACAATGGTAGCCAGGATGAGGAGGACAGGATCACACTTCATATCTTCCAAACCATAACTACAACTGCAAAAATCCAAGAAACTGCATCCTGAAGGAAGGGCCCAGAGCTCTGCGGGAAAGCTGCTGCCTAACATGAACAAAACCCTGAACTGATACCAGAACTGAGAAAGTAAAACACAGCTGAGTTGAATTCTTTCATCTAGCTCTAAGTTCAGGTAGATGTTCTTCAAAGAAAATCTCAGACATGCTCAGTGAGGCACTTTATTGGAAAATGGATGCATACATCAATGAAGTAAAATCAAAGTAAGCATCATTTGACACAATAACATCCTAATATCTATGCTATCTTCTTACATAACAATAAATCCCAAGATACCCCTGACTTGGGTATCAAAGGACAAGTTTTAATGGTCTAGAAATATCTCCATATAAATATAAACCATAGCATCTAAAATAACCATCGCTGTTTTGAGTCGGGTTCAAGAGTCCTGGGAAATCTCGTAAAATAATAAGTACTTTAGATGGCTGCTGGAGCTACAAGGGCTGGGGACATAGCTCAGTGGCAGAACATGGCCCTATGTTCTCCATTGACACAAGAAATTAACAAAAACATGAAGCTAACAATAACAAAGTTCAGACAGAGGAAAATTCTCTACTGTGTGATACATAAAGGGGCTGGAATGCTGGGCAGAAAACTCAGCCACCCTGCACTTCCAACACTGCTTGAGTGGCAAAGCTAACAGACGTGAGGCTCGATGCAGAAAGCAGGTCATCACGTCACCTCTTTTGGCATTGTTAAATTAAGGCAAAGCTCTCCTTCCGGTTACACAGGGCAGAAACTGGCAGAGAGGTTTTTGAAACTTGTGCTCATCTCTTTCCCCCGCCATACTAGCTCCCTCTCCCCAACTGAGAAAAATGGAAGAAGAGTCACAAAATGAAAAAAGTTTGGTTTGCTGAGGATGGCGTACACTTTGCATCGTTTGGAGAGGCACGGGACTGGCCAAAGCTGCTCTTTCCCAGTCTCCCTCCCCTCCTGCACCGTCAGCAGCTCCAAGGGTCTTTGGTTCTTCAAAGCATCTTATCGCACGGTACAACATCTGTGTGGCTTCACTGCTTACAAACAGCTGTCACCTCCGCTAAGTCACATGGTTCTCAACCCTGTGAAGTAGGATGGAGGGATCATGACCCCTAGTTGAAAGCTAAGGAGCCTGGTACCCACAGAGTTAGGTCCCTTGATCAAACCCACACTGTTGGCCAGCTGCAGAATCAAAACTAAAATGCAAGTCCAACTCCTCGGTCTTTCTGAGAACAGTCTGGGGGAGACTTGTGTCCTCATCACGTGCCATCCCACTCTCAAGGGTCTCAGACAGCCCCATTGAGAACCGGATGAGTCCGCATTCGATAGATGATGACTGCAGTGGCCGGGCACAGAAACAAGGAGGTCATGATGACAACGGTAGCCAGGATGATGAGGACAATGGCCCAGATATCCAGGATGTGCTTGGGAAGCAGGACATCCACAGGTGACTGGCTGATCGCATCCATGTTGGCCCTGGAATGGACAGGAAAGGAGAGTCAGTTGCGTGCACCCTCTCCCTGCCTTCCTCCTAGGAAGGCGATCTCCAGGAGTCAGAGTTACTGTGATCAATCATTAGTGGTGATAATGGCATCATTTGCTGGGGTGTCCTATTACCAAGAACTCTTCTTAATATTTTATTACATGTGAGTGTGCATATAAGTGCACACTTCTACAATCATACGGTTGCCTGCAGATACCAAAAGATGATGTCAGGTTCCCTGCAGCTGGAGCTATAAGTGGTTATGAGCTGCCTGACCGGTATTCTGTGTCCTCTGCAAAAGCAGCAAGTGCTCTTAACCACAGTTATCTTTCCTGCCCATTAAGCAGGTCACTTTGTATCTATTAACTCATTATATCCCATTAACCACCAATCCAATGGAGTCCAATAACTGTTCATTTAATATTTCTAAGTGTTTATCTTCAGTTATTACCAGGATTCCCATATTCCAATGATTTAAAATGGAAATCAAACCATGTAGATGTCATGAAGTAGGCCTACAAAATAAACCGAGATAGATAAGGATTTTTTATGCTTATTGTTTAAACTACCACTCTGTTTCCCTCGTCCATAAAATGATAATTCACTATTTTTGCTGTGTCCCATTGCTTATTCTTTTGGGGGTGTGAGGGAACATGTGTGTACAAATGCACATGAACATGTATGATGTCATTCCTCAGGTGTTATCCATCTTGCATTAGGGTGGGTTTTTTTTTAAATACATAGCCATATTTTTTAATTGGGTGTGAAGTAGAAAAGAAAGACCCTATACTGGGCCTTATTCAAGGCATCTTTGGGTTCTACAGGGTTAACTAAAGCAAGATATTCCTTGAGGAAAGATCTAGGTGACCCCTGGATTTGCATACTGTGGCCCCGCACAGCCTCTATCTCGACAGAAGCTAGTATACTGTGTTCTGGAACCCTGGGGCAGGAAAAAGACCACTTTCATTCCTGCTTCTTAAAATTATTGACAGCAACATGGTGACGGAGAAACACAAGCAAGAAAGATGGCACACCAAGCTCTGTGGTGCAGATGGCAAAGTGCATATCCATAATCACCGCAACCACTCAGTTCCAGCTACCAGTGCGCAACCTGGTTTCCGAGTCGGGGTCTAGCTCTTCTAGACCAGGCTGGCCTCGAACTCACAGAGATCTGCCTGCCTCTGCCTCCCGAGTACTGGGATTAAAGGCGTGCGCCACCACCGCCCAGCAGGCCTCTCACTCTTAATGTCATTATATGCACAACACTGGGCCCATCAACATCCTGCCATGGATGAGTGGGAGTTCATGGAGTCTCTCCCTTCCTAGAGAATCACTGGGCAGCCAATGGCTGCAGGAATAACACTTTCTCCAGTGGTACGGCCATTAATTTCCGCCCATGTCCCCAAAACAGCTGCAATGAAGCTCGATGGGTCACTGAAAATAGAGGGGTGTGGTGGGGTGGCTCAGCAGGTAAAGAAACTTCCCCTCACCCCTGACCATCTGAGTTCAGTCCTTGGGATTCACACAATGGAAGGAGAGAAATGAGTCACCTAAGTTGTCATCTGACCCACATAAATGGTGTCCTCAAGTGAACACACACACAGACAAAGTAAGCATTTTTTTATTTTTTCTTAAAGACATGAATGTAGAAAATAGGGGTTAGTTAGGAAGAGGATCAAAGGAAGCAAGAGGGAAACAAGAGAATAAGAAATGTGATCAAAACAGAGTATACATATATATAAGAATGCAATAATTAAACCTATTATTATGTATGATTATATATTGCAATAAAAACAAAATAAAGTCTAGCATGTGCACAGAAATATATTAAGGAACCTACAGCACCCCTGTTTTTCCTCCAGTGAGTTGACTATGACTCCGCAGGTCACCTCACTGCACAGCTCAAGACCCACAATGTAGTACATTCTGTGTTCAGGCAACATGAGGCTGGCACAACTCCTATAGCCCATCTAATCTAGCATCTATGACCCTAGGTTCCAGTAAAATTCCCAATTCCATTCTTATTTCCTTTCCCGAACCACCAGCTTTTCTTTCCTAATGCCTTTGATTCAGTGCCTCTGTTAGCACTCTGAGTTAGTAGCCATCACACCCAGGACCAGTAGAGTACCCAACATATACATACAAGCACGTTTCTGCATTCTCTGCTGTAGTGATGGATACAATTAAACTGTTCACTAATAATAAGATAAACAAGAAATATCCATATGCTGTGGTTTAGATATAGATTGGGTGTGTCCTCCATGCATCCCTGTTTAATCTAATCTCCATTTCAAGATATTCAGCAGGAAGAAGTTAATTCAACGGTGGTGCTTTGAAGTGAAGCCCTTGACAGCTGGGCATGTAAGCATAGGCCTGTAACTCAGTGTTTTGGAGAGAGACACAAGAGAAACCCAAGTGTGAAGCCAGCCTAAGCAACATAGAGAAATTATTTGAGAGAGGGGTTGGAAAAGAAGGAAAAAGAAAGAGATAAGGAAGGAGAGGTGTAATAATCTGACATTGGTGAACTCCAAAATATTTTTTTAAGATTTTTAATTTTATATGTATGAGTGTTCTGGTTACATGTATGTCTGTGTACCACCTGTGTGCTGTGCCCACGGAGGTCAGAAGACAGAGCAGGATCCCCTGAACTGGAGTTATAGGCATTTGTGAGCCACCATGTGGATGCTGGGGAAATCAAACCCAGGTCCTCTATAAGAGCAACAAGTGCTCTTAACTGCTGAGTCATCTATCCAGCTCCACCCACCCTGACCTGTTGCCAATATTTTCTTAAAATGAGGTCTCTCAGTGACCTAGGCTGCCTTGAACCTACTATGTAGCCAAAGATGACCATGAACTTCTGATCCTCTTGCCTCCACCTCCCAAGTGCTAGGCTCACAAGTGTGCACGATGCTCAATTTATGCCGTGCTAGAGAACAAACCCGGGGTTTCAGACTTGCTAGGCAAACACTTGGCCTGCTGAGCTACATCCTCAGTCCCCACCAAAGTAATTTAAGTGGGGAAAAAGGGACAAATGAAGTACAAGATAGTGTGTATAGGGTGATTCCTTCAGTTCGGATTTTGTGGATTGAGTAGATAGGAAAGTAAGGACACAACCGTGGAAAATATCTGCAAGAGTAATCCATCCAAAGAAAGGGTTAATAGTCATCACCTTCCGGTAGAGTTCACCAACAATTCAAGATGCTTTTGCTTCTCATTTTTTGTACTATTAGGCCACTTGAATTTTCTAAACATGAGCATTATTATAATCTCTTTATCTTGACTGAGTAGAGGGGAAAATAGAATTGGAGGGGAAGTTCTTTAAGGTTTTCTGTATTGAAAAGGATAACTATATCTATAATTTTTAAATAAAATTAAGATTTGAGATGATCAAGAGTCATCAAATTTTATACACTATAGGAAGTAAGAATCACTTTCAGATAAAATAACAACCAGAACACTGCTTCCTGAGCCTCGACCTTGACTTACAGAGAGATTCAAGAATGATGGAGACAGCTTGTCCTGTTCCCCAGGTGATGTGAATACACAGCCAGGTTTGGGAAGCTCCGGACTCAACAGTCTCAGGAGTCTTAGGCCTTTCTAGCACTAAGGCTTGAGAATCGGTGCCTGTGTGCCCTGCAGCCAGGCTGCTCAGACTTGCTCAGACCAGGACGTCAGGCCAGGGCCTGCAGAGAAGGGAGAGGCATAGGCTGCTTGACTCAGCCCTAGCGATGTTGTCACTTTCTCCAAAGTCAAAGACACAGAAGCTTGACTCACAGCAGACACAAACTGTTCAGGACGCAAGGGGGCGGGAGAAATCGCTCTGTGGTCTCCTGATTGCATCAACAGCTAGCCTGCCTCAGGCCTGAGGAACCCCACAAAAGTCTTCCAGGAAGTCCATTAACATCAAACAGTCTCTGGAACTTCAGATGCCAGGAACACAACTCCCCTGACAGATCTTTCATAAGCAAAACCTGTCATTTACAGTAAAACAGGCTTTGGAGCTCATCCACACTAAGAAATCATGGACATGAAAGCTTGAGTCAGTCCTGTTTCACAGAACGTGTGAAGTAGGAGGCCTTCGGCACTTTCGCTCCTACCCTTCTGAAGTAAGCATTGAATCCCACTCCACAGAGGAGAAACCATGCCTGGTATTATATCCTCAGTTAAACACACATTCTCATCATAACCCTGCTCCTACAAAACTAAGCAAGCAAGATGTGTAAATAAACACTTTTTATAACCCGCATCCAAGACTATCCAGGCACTGTTCTGGTGCAAATGAATGGATCATGGGAGTTGTGTACATTGGAGTACACGTGCACACATGGATGTGGGGAGGCAGTGGGGAGGCGAGAGGTCCATGTCATACATCTTCTTCTATCCGTCTCCATCTTATTTTTTAAAACAAGGTCTCTCACTAAAATTGGAGCTCACAATTTTGACTAGACAGTCTGGCCAATAGACTCCCAGATCCTCCTGGCTCCACCTCTTGGCTCTGGGATTACACACATGTAATGCCACACCCAGCAATTTTGCCTCGGCGCTAGGGATCTGAACTCAGATCCTCACACTTCTATGGCAAGCACTTTATTTAGCCAATGAACCTTCTCCCCAACACAAATGAAAGTATTTTTAAAACTCAGAGTGTGGGTGGGAGATGTGGCTCTGCTGGAGTCCCTGCCTTGTGAGAGCAAAGCCCTGTTTGACCCCAGCATAAACTGGGTACCGAGGAGATACCTGCAGTCTCGGAGGGGGAGACAGGAGGGTCAGAAGTCCCTTGTCTTACCAGGCAAGTGAATTAGAAGCCTGAGTTACATGAAACACTGTCTCAAAACAAACAAAAAGAAAACTGAAGGGTGGAAACAGAACAGAGAAAAGGCTTCAGTAGAAGACAGAGGATGAGCAACTTGAGTTTCTGTCCACTCTGAAGGGTTGAATAAATATCCTTGAGACCCTAAGTACATAAACACAATATAAATTAAAGGGGATTCTAGCCAAGCAGTATTGGCACAGGACTTTAACTCCAGCACTCAGAAGGTAGAGGCAGACAGACCTCTGTGAGTTCGAGGCCAGCCTGATCTACAGAGCAAGTTCCAGGACAGCCAGGGCTACACAGAAAAAAAAAAAAAAAAAAAAACCTCTCTCAAAAAAAAACAACAAAATAAATAAATAAAAAACAAAAAAGCGATACTAAAACAAAACACAAAATTTACATGTTCTAAAATTAAAGGTTTTTCTCCTTCTAATAAAAACTGCCATGTTCTCCCTGAGCCTCAGGGTCAGCTCTGTCTACATTTCACTCTTCTTTGTCCTTCAGCAGGCTGTTTCTTCCCAGGTAACAAGCTCCAAATACAATGAAAGGAAAAATTTGTCCCCTGAATAGGAACTAAACATCAGCATCTTTGATTTCATGGTTTAAAAACTTGAAGAAAAGCAGGGCCCTCAGCCTCTGCGGCTGGCTTCTGTTTGGCCTCATTTTAACATCCGGGTGCATCGGTCCCTTATCACTACATAAAAACGTGTATCTTGGCACATCTAATGAATAGTAATAAATCAACCTCTTTATCACTGACTTCACAGACAAACTGCTTGTAATTTCTGATTAACTGTTCATGTTAGAATTTGGCCCCAACCATTTACGTCATAATTTTAATCCTACCACTGATAAAAATATGAAGTTTCTATGACTACAGGCAGTAAACAGCAGTCAGTCTGAACCTCTGTCATTTTGAACTAGCACACTTGATTTACCTCATGATTGAACAGTAAACTTCAACATGCATTCCAGAGCTGTATTACCAGCCAGGCACAGTGGCACACAACTACAATGCCTGCCCTGGAGACAGAGGCTGAAGGGTTAGAAGTTCAAAGTCAGCCTAGGAAACACGAAAGCCTGTCTCAGAAACTCAGAAGGGGGTGAAATGGACAAGCACAGAGACTAGAGCTGATTGCACACAGCACTCTTCTAATAACGTATTTGGTAGTCTGAGACCCTTGCCTGCACTTACTATGTGCACCCTTCTGCAAAAGTGCACCTGACAACCTGTTTTCAGCCTAGGACTCCTACCTGCATCGAGCTACACACACACTGGACATTGGGATAAGTTTCCCCCTTGGACAATATGCAGTCAAACGTATTCCCAATACATCTAGGTAAGAAAGCAGGAGGGGTGACCCAGCCTGAACTGATTTGGGTGCATGTGCAATAAAGTAAACTGTGTCCTCTAAGAGAATATTTAAAGGGAATTTCCCATTTGCCATCTTTTGCCAATGTATAAGTAGTTAAAATTAAATGCACTGTGGGAGGAATATGTAGAACAAAGAAATGGATTTAAGATTTATGAAGACATCTACAACACATTCCCATATCCAAGGCTCAATATGTGGAAGGGGGCAGAAAAACTAAGAGCCAGGAGATCAGAGAGTTTGCTGTGAGATGTGCCTCCTAGTAACATCAGAAGCTATATTCATTGAGTCTAACCAACATACCAGCCCAAAGGTGAGCTGAACAAGGATGACATCAATCAATGGATATGCCAAATTGGACAGGGAAGGCCCACAGGGCCTTAACACTACACAGAGGACTACAGGCAACTGAGGAAAGTCTGGAAGGTAAGAGAACACCAATTAGTTGTCCAGTACCAAAAAGTCAGCTCTGAAAACACACGTGCAGGTAACATTAGCATTATATGAACTCAACAGGTTATATTTAAGAATAAAAAGTGAAGCAAGGCAATGCACACAGCTACAATCGCAGCGCTGTGGGAAGTAGACAGAGGGCAATTGCTGGAACTTGCCAGCTGCCGTCCTAGCTCTAAATTCAATTAATGATCCTGTCTCAGGAAATAAGGTGCAGAGGAACAGAGCAGATGATTCGGCATCCTCCTCCAGCCTCACATGCACATGTGTGCACATCACATGCATGCAATACATACAACATCACACAGACACACCAACACAAACTGACAGACAGAGAGAAGGAGCGGGGAGGGAAGGAAGAAGAAGAGGAGGAGGAGGAAATGGCCTAACTCCTCCCCAGGCCTGCAGCTCCTAGGTGGGGGATGATAGGAGGACTGAATTGATTTAGCCAATTTACTGAAAGTCAATAATCTCAAAATAACTACTGAATTTTGTGTTCATTAACAAGAGTAACTTACAGCTTTTTTTAAAAAAAAAATGTAGTTTCTCTTGTTTATTTTGTACAAAGAGAAAGAAGGCATGGAGCTGGATGGGTGGGAGGAGATGAAAGAAGGGAAATAGTGGTCAAAGTACATTGTATGAAAAAAACATTTTCTTAGCCAGGCAGTGATGGCACACACCTTTAATCCCAGCACTCAGGAGGCAGAGACAGCTGGATCTCTGTGAGTTCAAGGCCAGCCTGGTCTACAAGAGCCCAGCAGAACTATTTTCTTAAGCAGCCAAGTTCTTTGACAAAAGACAAGATCAATGTGCTCAACTAATATCATCACATAACACATTTAAGTGACCTAATTTTCATAAATTAAAATTTCTCAGATGTTGACTGTCAAATGGCTTTTTTCCTTTAGTTTAAAATGGACAAGATAAAAACATTTTTTTAAAAAACGGCTTTGGCTGTTCCTATGGAGGACTCAGGTTCAATTCCCAGCACCCAGCATGGCATCTTACAATCATCTGTAACTCCAGTTCTAGGGGATCTGATGCCCTCTTCTGGCCTCCACCCAGCATGGCATCTAACAATCATCTGTAACTCCAGTTCTAGGGGATCTGATGCCCTCTTCTGGCCTCCACTATGTGCCCCACTAAGTACTAATGTGGGGCACAGACATATGTACGGGTAAAACACAAAACATAAAATTTATTTTTAAATGCTGCCTTTGAAATAACTTAATTACTCTGTGATTCTTTTGCCCCCAAGAAGCATAGAGAGGTGAGGTTTCCCTTCAGACTTCTCAAACATATAATCATAAACAAACTGTATTTGTTTAAAAAAATACTGTAGCAAGTTTATATAGTGTTTGTATTTGCTTAGTGAATGCAAATATTGAGTTTTATCTAACCTGGTCCCATGTGTTCACAAAACCTCCCCAACAATCCTGTACAGGATGTATCTGGTTCCTGCTGTGGAAAGCAGAAGTTAATCAGGAGGGGTCTCGAAGCTCTGAAGTATGAAGGATTTTGCTAAAATACCTAGAAGTTTTACAGCTAGCCTTTCTCCAGTCCTTCTACAGAGGGACCTACAGCCTTTTACAAGGGTAACTGTACACAGGGGGGAAGGAAACAGACTTTCCGGGGTCTGCTGGATACTGTTTCAGAATTAACACTGATTCCAGGAGACCCCAAGAAGCATGTGGCCTTCCTTTTAAAGTTGGGCCTTGGCTTATGGAGGTAGGGTGATTAATGGAGTTCTGGCTGACATCCGACTCACAGTAGGTCCAGTGGGTCCCCACACTCATCCTGGGATTATTTCTGTAGTTCCAAAATGTGCAATTAGGATCAACACACTTAGAAGACAGCAAAATCCCCACATTGGTCCCCACTCCTGTAGTCACCATTGCACTAAAGCTCCTTTCAGAATCCACACAGCCTAGCACACAAGCTGGCATGGCCCAGTGGTATAAGCCAGCACTGCCCGGCTTACAAGCTGGCCCACGTCAGTCCCACCGCTCTCTTCCCAGTGCAGGGCAGATTCTTCCTGTTTCTGACCAAAGGTCTTTTCAGATGTAGAGAATGAAGATATGTGCAACCTAAAACTATCCAGAGTTCCAGTTCTGATGATGGTAAAGCAAACAATGAACCAATCCTTTGTCTAGACACAACTAGAATGGCAGGGGAGCAAAAACCAACAAATAATGAAGCATTACAAGGAGACCATTTGGGAGAGGTCAGAAAGCAAAGAGGGCAAGCTTGGCAATTAGGGGCAGCGTTTTCCTTCATGGAAATGGAGACTGAGCAGTGCTTCTGGCAGATGCAAGAGGGTAAGGGAGCCAAGACTGCCGAGATGGACAGGGGGAATGGGCCTTGGAATTGGAACTAGAGCACTCAGTGCTACTTCTGCGTTGGAAGTACACCAGGTCTCCCAGTACAACGTGGCCTCTGTGAGTTAGCCAAGTCCCTAAAATCAAATTCCTGCAAATCTGGATTTCAAGCATCTCCAGGTACCTGACCCAAGAAAATGTGTCTTCTTGGAGGCAAGAGCATCAAACATGCTAAGTTTCAGGTTGTCGTTAACATACCGTGTACAGCATAAAACCAAAATGACCAGGAATGCAAAAAGGACAGTATAGCACACACAAAACTATCAAAACAAGAGAAAACAGAGAGCCAGGTCAGGTGCGGTGGCGTGCCTATAACCCAGCACTTGAGAGACAAGACAGGAGGGGCAAGTGTTCAAGAGTGGTTTTACCGATGTATGTTCAGGCCAGCCTGGGCTCCATGAGACACACTAACACTGCTCATTACTATGTTTTTTAAAAAAATTCAAGATTGTAAGTTTGCCGGAGAATATGAAAGAAAAAGAACATACTAGATTTCCATATCGGAATACTGGACCTAATACACTGTCAGGAACGAAAAGGCAGCAACACACACAGTTAAAGAGGTGACTGAAGATTCATCATCAGGGAAAATTACTTAAAATGGAACAGAGAAAAAACAAAGGATGGACCACAAACACCAAGCCAGTAAGTGACTCAGGACACACTCGGGTCACTGTGATAAGATACAAAGACTACAAAGCACAGGTAACTGGAGATTGGGGGATGGGGGGAGATGTGCAGAAACAAGGCTGGAATAAACAATAAGGCTGAGGAAAGACATCAGTTCACAAACTAAAGCTCCTGAGACCCTATGAAGACAAGTAAAATAAAGTGTGTTACAGAGAATCTGCTGAAATTCAAAAATAAAGAAAAATAAGAAGTTATCATCAAATGAGAAACAGTTGACTGGTTGCCAGCTTTGTAATAGAAACAACACTTAGAAATAGTGGTGTTTAAACAGGTGAAAAGACATGACTCCCATGACTTATGGTGAAGCAGGATATTTCCAGACAAAAATACAGAAATAAAATATTCAACAGCAATAATGAACAGCAAAAGAAACCAAAGTAATGTACTTTGATTTTCTGACACTGTCTGGGAAAGAAAAAAAGAAAAACAATAGTAGACTTGGCTTTAATCAAGAATAAATGCCATCCTTGGAGTAGCCATTAAGGAAATTTAAGTATATGAGGGGGAGTGGCAGACACTACTTCATTTTTCTCTTCCCCAAACAGTATCAGAAAAATCAAAGTTCATATGTATTATCACACAAAGTAGACTTCCAGGCAAAAAGGCAGGATGGCAAATCCATAAAGATAAAATGATTTTTAATTTCTATGTACATAATCTCAGAATTTTAAGGGGAAATAGCCAAATTCATAGAGTGGGAGGTTATAACACAGCTCTCTCAATCAATGATAAAACCAAGATATTTTTTAAATATTTATTTATTTATTATGTATACAATATTCTGTCTGTGTGTCTGCCTGCAGGCCAGAAGAGGGCACCAGACCCCATTACAGATGGTTGTGAGCCACCATGTGGTTGCTGGGAATTGAACTCAGGACCTTTGGAAGAGCAGGCAATGCTCTTAAATTCTGAGCCATCTCTCCAGCTCCCCAAGATATTTTTTAAATAGCTATGGGACAGATGTCTTAAGTTATTAGCTTTCTATAATATATTATTTCAAAGAGGAAAATAAGGCTAGGGCACTGCTCAGCTATAGAGTGGTTGGCCTGCATGAAGCCTAGGTTCTATCCCTAGCACAGAAACAAGGGAGGAAGGAGGATCAGAAGGAAAAAGGAAGAAGAAAAGGGGGAAGGCAGGAAGGAGAGGGAAAATAACTGAATAATTGCATTAGAAAACAAGAAAATACAATATATATAAATAGGATGTTGCTACAAGGTAGTCATCCCAAAGAGAATTCTAAATTGATCTCCACAAATTCTATCTCCTAAGAGCATCCCAATGACGCAGCAACGTGACCTAAGGTTCCATCACATCACTGATGAATGCAATCCTGTCCTTGCTATTTCAGCCCTTTGGCTTTAGTCCCAGATGCAAATAAAGTTAATGAAGACAATAAATAGGTAAAACTTGAAGGTTATTCATTTTCATTTAAGTAAGGCTCTAGAGAACTTGGGGCTAATAAAATTATCACAGTGAGCTTAATACAGTCAATAAGAAGCCCTTTAAAAAGAGGGTTTAGGACAACCGCCAAGAGGAGGCTCTCCTCCAGGGCCTATGACCTCTCCAGCCATGGATAGTTGGCTAAGTTACAAGGCACAGATTCCTTCCTAATGAATGATTCTTAAGTCTAATTAGATACTGTTGGTTACCCCCAAGATAAAAGTGCCACTATTACATATTACACCACTGGGGAGATAGGTAGATAGATAGATAGATAGATAGATAGATAGATAGATAGATAGATAGATAGATAGATTTAATTTTATGTGTATGTATGAGTACCAAGTGCATGCCAGGTGCACACAGAGACCAGAAGAGGGCATCATATCTCCTGGAATTGAAATTATAAGCTACCATGGAAGTGCTGGGAACAAAGACCAGGTCCACTAGAGGAACAGCAAGAACTCTTAACTGCTAAGCCATCCCTCCAGCATATACCTCCCCTTGGGGATATTGTGTCATGATGGTCACTGTTGTGGTTCATGAACTTTATAGCTGGGAAGAATTATCGACTGTTTTTCTCTCTTGGCAGTTTGCATAGCACTTTCAGATCCTATGAGAGCTAATCCTCAGGAAAAAGGCTTCCAGGTCGGTTCCAGTTCAATTCCTCAAAATCCTGTGTCCAAAGCATGTGGTGTATTTAGTAACAGGGTCTTATTTTCAAGTTCTGGGCAATGGCCATAGCCTATATTGTTTGGGGAGTCTACTGGATTCCCCTGACCAACAACTCTGCCATTTTCCTAACCAATGAAATCTCTAACTATATTCTAAATATTAATCCTTATGCTCACAGATAAGTTGAACCCTTACCCTCATCAAAGAAGCTGTTTTTTGAAAGAAAAAAGGGGGGAAACTATTACAGAGAGCTACAATTGGTAAAAATGAAGAGAATAAGTAACCATAGAGTTCCCAGCCTCCACTGGTACATCTACAGTGCCATCCCTACTCCTAAGGTCAAAGAAGAGCACAGAGCAAGCGGAAAGATTGTAAGAAGATTCAGGATTTCTCTGAAGCAAGGCACTATTTCTACAGCAGAAGGTCACCAAAGACAGCTTGGATTACTAACCTATTGAAGCTAAGATAATAAATTTGCTGCTTATCAACACCAAGTTTGTAATAATCTGTTATATATCCAATATACCATATAAACAATATGGTAATACTACATCCACCAGATTGTTCTCTAGAAATGAAATGACTGGGTTCTAGACATGTGCACAGACTTTAGAAACCACACCGTATGAAACATATAACCTATCATCCATTGCACACAGGGCAAAATAATAGCTGAAGAAATTAAATGGGCCCAGCCTGGTTGTTCATGCTTGTAATTTCAGCACTCAGTGGCAAAAGCAGGAAGATTATAGAAAGTCCAAGTCAGTCTTGTGTATTTAGCAAGTTCCAGTTCCAGGATAGTCAAAGCTACATAGCAAAACATTCTCAAAAAAATAAATAAAATCCCCGCTACTCAGTAGATATTGAATAAACATTCGAACTGAACAAAGTCACAAGATTTTCTATTTAGATGAAGCTATGGGAACTCTTCCAAGTGAGGGAATACTTTAACAACCAAAGGGAATATAGAAAGACCCTTTTCTTTATTTTTACACTACAGATGAATGTTAAAAACCCAGACTCTAAGGCCAGGAAGCTTGTGTTTGAAATGCAGGCCCACTACCTTCTGGCTAAGCAACCTTAAGAACGCTAATTGAACTTTCTCGTGCTTCTATTTACTTAGCTGAAAACAAAACCAAATATGGGGGGAAAGTATCTGCCTCAGGATTAAAAGAATTATCTGAGATAATCACACACAGCACATAATACTGCTCTCACAAAGTAAGAGCTCTACAAATAATAACTCTTATCATGATTGGAAATTCCTGTCTGCAAAGAACATTAACCTAAGCAAACATCTTCCCCTCCTTCAGCTAAAGTCTGTTAGCATCCTAGACTTGGAAAGAAATTCTACTTTATTAACAAAGACCACAAATGGTGCTGTGGTTCAGATGTAGTCTGCCTCCCAAGGTTTCTCAGTGGAACAGCACTGAGTGGTGGTACTGCCTGGGGGCATATAATAAATAAGGTCATGGGAGACCACCTTTGAGTGATAAGGCCAGTGTTACAGAGTGAGTTCTTGCCATGAAACCAGGTTATTACATAGCAAGGTCATGTCACATGCTTCTTTATTAGCCTCTTGGTACATACATCTGTTTTTCCTTTACCATGAGTCGTGTGTCACCATAAAGCCCTCATCAGAAGCCAGTGTCATGCTCTCAAACCTCTAGGGCAGTGATCCCAATAAACCTCTTTTACAACCAATACAGCCTTGAATATTTTACCAATATAAAGCCTTCTAAGACAGATGATTATCCAAACCAAAAATTTTTTAAATCAACTGACACAGTTAATAAGCTGACTACTTCTCTGGTCCAACGATGAAGTTGATAGTCATTCAATCTGACTAGATAAATAGAGATGGCACTCTGACTACCACTAGAGACAAGGGAGTATGGCTAGATATATCAACAAATAAAAGGTTTTGCCCTTAAGGAGGCAAGCCGACAAGTTGGGCATATTTGACCCCCAACTTGTTTCACACACCTTTAACTCCCAGTTAAATGGAAGAGGTGGGTGAATCTCTGTGAGTCTCAGGCCAGCCAGGAAAACACAGTAAGACCCAATCTCAAAAAAAAAAAGAAAAGAAAAAGTTCATTATCAGACTGGGGGTGTAGGTCAGTGGTAGAGCACCTGCTTAGCATATTAGACCCTGGATTCAATTGTAGTACTGCAACTAAGAAATAAAGCAGGCTGAGAAATAGTTTAATAAGTAAAGTACTTGTTTCATAAGCATGAAGACCCAAGTTCAATCCCCAGTACTCAGAAAAAAAGCCAAGCATGGTGGCACTTGCTTGTACTCCCATTGCTTTGGAGATGTTGGCAAGAAGATGCGTGGGGCTGGTTCCAGTCAGCGAAGCCTATTGAGCAAGTTCCAGGCCATCGAGAGATGCTGTCTCAACAAAACAAGATGAGGGTGGCAAGATGGCTCATCAGGTAAAGTCATTTGCCACACAAACCTGGTAACCTGAGTTCAATCCATGGAACCCACATCAAGGTGAAGGAAAAAAAATGACAAAGTTGTCCTCTGATCTCCACACATGCACACCCCATAGCAAACACACAAATGCGCATGCACACACACACACACACACACACACACGTGCGAGCGCACACACACACACACACAACAAGGTGATGGTGCCTGGGATGCACTACTTCATGTCATCTTCACACGAGAATACAGGGAAGCCACAGAGAGACTCCTAGAACAAAAAGGCAGTGACCCTCATCCTTCCACTCGGCCTAAGAAAAAGAGAACTACGGGCAAGGGATTTTTATATGGGTTGGAAGGACAGGTGGAGAGTCAAGAGAAAGGAAAGGAGAGAAGCGGGCTGAGCAGAGCAGATCACAAAGCCCCGAAGTGCTGAGCTGCAAGCTGTGCTGGGACACGTGGAGTCCTGGCAGCTTCAGCAAAGGCTTAGCCTCTCCCAGCATGAGTTCCACTTGCCGAAGGGGGCGAGGCATAACACCTGTGGGAGTCAAATGAACTAGTGGGCCTAAAATAGCACTGCAGTTTGTCGTGGGATATTTAGTTTGTTGTGGGATATTTGATCACACTGTGTGAAAGGCACCTTCTGGTCGGTTTAATAAAGAGCTGAATGTCAAATAGCTAGGCAGGAGCAATTAGTCAGGAAGATGTAAGTACCAGAGAGACACAGAGCAAGTCGGACATGCAGAATAAAATAAAGGTTTTTAAAATAATAATATTATGGCAGAACTTGGATTAATAGAGATTATAGAAACAGGTTGGTTTGAGTTATAAGACTAGTCGAGAACAAACCTAAGCTAAAGGCCAAGGTTTCATAATTAATTAGTCTCTGTGTCATTAGTAGAGCAGTGCACAGTGCCATAGAATTTAATCGATTAAATGAACATGAGGGGAGGGGCGACACTCTTTAAAACGAGGTCAGCAGCCCTAACAACTAGGAGGCATTGGTAGTCTAAACTGATCTGAATCCAGTGGAGGCAACCACAGTGATAACTTTGGTAGCCTTTCATGGCCTATCCCAAGCTTTGACCTTCCTCTGAAGCAGCTCACCAGAGCTCCATACCAGAACTGAAGGGAAGAGTTAGGGTTTAAGAGGTTGCCAGTGGTCATCCAACTGGTTTTACCACAAGGACCTACTGAGGAAGGAGGCAATAAAAGAAATGACTTCCTGCTAGCAGGCAAGCCTAATTACCCCACAGCAGGAGAAAAGGCAGATAGGGGCAGGTGGCATCCTGCAGATGTGGCCCTTATCCAGCTCTGCCAGCAGTCTGAGCAGATAGTGGGGCAGCTGCTTCTACACCAGACACAGGGCAGAGAGGAGCAGCTCTGAGTCATGGGCACTGTGGGTGTCTGAAGATGTGTGACTCCAAATATCTTCCAGAAAGTGAATCACGGCCAGGCATGGTAGCACATGCCTTAAACCCCAGCACTTTGAAGGCAGACGCAGGTGGATCTATGTGAGTCTGTGGCTAACCTGGTCTATAACAGTGAATCCCAGGACAGAAAAGGCTATATAGAGAGACCCTGTCCCAAAAGAAAAAACACACAACAAAACAGAAAGGGAACCATAAAGGCAGGGAACCAGAAAACCACTACAATGATTTGCCAGTATCATGCCTCTTATTAATTTTTATTGAGCTCTACATTTTTCTCTGCTCCCCTCCCTGCCTCTCCCCTCCACTTAAACACTCTCCCAAGGTCCCCATGCTCCCAATTTACTCAGGAGATCTTGTCTTTTTCTACTTCCATGTAGATTAGATCCATGTATGTCTCTCTTAGTGTCCTCATTGTTGTCTAAGTTCTCTGGGATTGTGATTTGTAGGCTGGTTTTCTTTGCTTTATGTTTAAAAACCAACTATGAGTGAGTACATGTGATAATTGTCTTTCTGGGTTACCTCCCTCAAAATTATGTTTTCTAGCTCCATCCACTTGCCTGCAAATTTCAAGATGTCGTTATGCTTTTCTGCTGTGTAGTACTCCATTGTGTAAATGTACCACATTTTCCTTATCCATTCTTTGATCAAAGGGCATTTAGGTTGTTTCCAGGTTCTGGCTATGACAAACAATGCTGCTATGAACATAGATGAGTACATGTCCTTGTGGCACGATTAAGCATCCTTTGGATATACACCCAAAAGTGGTATTGCTGGGTCTTGAGGAAGACTGTTTTCTAATTTTCTGAGATATCTCCACACTGATATCCAAAGGGGATGTACCAGATTGCATTCCCACCAGCAATGTAATTTCTCTGTTTACGTCCATACTCTATATTTTTATTGGATTATTTGTTCTTTTGATGACCAGTTTCTTGAGTTCTTTGTAAATTTGGGGGATCAGACCTCTGTCTGGTGTGGGGTTAGTGAAGATCTATTCCCATCCTGTAGGCTGTCGTTTTGTTTTGTTGACCTGTCCTTTGCTTTACAGAAGCTTCTCATTTCAGGAGGTCCCATTTATTAATTGTTTCTCTCAGAGTCTGTGCTACTGAGGTTATATTTAGGAAGTGGTCTCCTGTACCAATGCGTTCAAGTGTACTTCCCACTTTCTCTTCTATGAGGTGTTCTTGGATTCAATTTGCCAGTATTTTATTTAGTACTTTTGCATCAATGTTCTTGGGTGAGATTGGTCTGTAATTCTCTTTCTTAGCCAGGCGGTGGTGGCGCACGCCTTTAATCCCAGCACTCGGGAGGCAGAGGCAGGCGGATCTCTGTGAGTTCAAGGCCAGCCTGGTCTACAAGAGCTAGTTCCAGGACAGGAACCAAAAGCTACGGAGAAACCCTGTCTCGAAAAATCAAAAAAAAAAATCTCTTTCTCAGTAATGTCTTTATATGATTTGGGTATCAGGGTAATTGTAGCCTCATAAAAAGAGTTTGGGAATGTTCCTTCTGTTTCTATTGTGTGGAACAATTTGAGGAGTATTGATATTAGTTCTTCTTTGAAAATCTTGTAGAATTCTGAGCTGAAATGATCTGGTCCTGGGATTTTTTTGGTTGGGAGACTTTTGATGACTGTTTCTATTTCTTCAGCAGTTATATGTCTGTTTAATTTGCTTATCTGGTCTTGATTTAATTATGGTAAGTTATATTTATCCAGAAAGTTGATCATTTCCTTTAAGTTTTCCAATTTTGTGGAGTACAGGTTTTTGAAATATGACCTAATGATTCTCTGTATTTCCTCCGTGTCTGTTGTTATGTCCCTTTTCATTTCTGATTTTGTTAATTTGGATATTCTTTCTCTGCCTTTTGGTTAGTTTGGATAAAGGTTTGTCTATTTTGTTGATTTTCTCGAAGAACCAACTCTTTGTCTCATTAATTCTTGTGTTGTTTTCTTTGTTTCTATTTTGTTGATTTCAGCTCTCAAATTGATTATTTCCTGCCTTCTAGTTCTCTTGGGTGAGTTTGCTTCTTTTTGTTCTAAAGTTTTTAAATGTTCTGTTAATTTACTAGTGTGGGATTTTTCCAGCTTCTTTATGTAGGCATTTATTGCTATGAACTTTCCTCTTAATACAGCTTTTATTGTATCCCATAAATTTGGGTATGTTGTGTGGTCATTTTCATTGAATTTTAGGAAGTCTTTAATTTCTCCCTTTATTTTTTCCTTGACCCATTGATGATTCAGCTGAGCATTGTTTAATTTCCATGTATTTGTGGGCTCTCTGGATTTGTATTGCTGTTGAATTCTAGTTTAAGCCACAGTGATCTGATAAGGTACATTGGGGTTATTTCAATTTTTTTTTTATCTGCTGAGGTTTGTTTTGTTACCGAGTATGTGGTCAATTTTTGAGAAGATTCCATGAGGTGCTGAGAAGAAAGTATATTCTTTTCTATTTGGATGGAATAGTCTATAGATGTCCGTTAAGTCCATTTGAGTCATAACATCTATCAGTTCCCTTACTTCTCTGTTCATTTTTTTTTGTCTGACTGACCTGTCCAGTGGTAAGAGTAGAGTGTTGAAGTCTCCCATTATTAGTGTGTGGGCTTTAATGTATTAAGCTTTAGAAATGTTTCTTTTACATATAAGGGTGCCCTTGTATTTGGGGCATAGATGATCAGTATTAAGATTTCCTCTTGATGAATTCTTCCTGTGACTAATATGAAATGTCCTTCTTTGTCTCTTTTGATTGATTTTAGTTTAAAGTCTACTTTGTTAGATATTAGGATACCTATATCAGCTTGTTTCTTAAGTCCATTTGATTGGAAATTTTTTTCCCAACCCTTTATTCTGAGGCAACAGATCATGCCTCTTACAAGACCTCTAAGGCTCTATCCTCTATCAAAGTTGAGATTGTAATGGAAGAATGCAGTGTCTAAAATGGAGAAAGCAACCCAGCTACCAGGAGGTTTACCACCACTGCCTTCAGCCTAAAGCACCAAATGCCTGAGACCCACTTAACCCACTTGCAGTCTCATTCCTCTCTTCTTAGAGTGCTCAATACTGGTTTCTATGGCAATGCCCTGGAGTTTTTTTTCTAGACTTACTTTATTAAAATACCACTTACATCCACCGGCCATTCTTGTACCTCATCGTGTTTTATCTTCTTCACCCAACTTCTGGAGAGGCTGTTTGGTTGGCTGGTTGTTTCGTGTGTGCGCACACATGACGGGGTATTGTGCCTTGGTGATCACATAGAGATCACAGAAGAACTTGGTGGACTCTGTTCTCTCCTTCCACCTTATGCAGGTTCCAGGCACTGAACTCAGACTGCAAGGCATGCCCAACAAGCTCATTTAACCAATGAACCATCCCAGAAGCCTTGTGTTGTTTTTGTGAGACAGGGTCTCACATAGCCTGGTCTTAAGACTTAAACTCACTGGCCTTTTTCAAGGTCATCCTTCTGCCTACTTAGTGCTAGGATTGCAGGCGAGTGCCATTAAACCTAGTTTATGTGTTACAAGGGTATCTATGTGTTACAGGGCTTCTATAGCCTAAGTCCTTTGATCCCCTCAAATGAAAGCCTGTGAGAATGGAAGCCCTGTGTTTTGTCTATTGCCTCATCTCCAGGGTCTACCACAGGACCCAGCACATCACAGCACCAATGATGGAAGACGGAAGAGAGACTAGAATGAGAATGCTGGGCATATCACCTTTGGCCTCAATCCGTGGAATTAGCAGAGGGGTCGAGAAATAACCCTGACTCCTGCACAAGTCTCAATAACCATCAAAGTTGAACTGTCTCCAGAATAAAATTCAGCCTCTGATTGCACCACTTTCTGGGCTCTGTGAATTCAAGGATTACAGGGGGCTCCTTTCTCTCCTAGTTCACCTTGTACCCAACACAGGATTGGTCTTTTAGAATCAAGTCCTCTAGGATTTCCTCTTGTTGACATGCTTGGACTGATGCGCATAAATTCCAGTTTAATTCCATTTATAACAGTGGGTAGGTGCGGCTGGAGAGTACCCACAGTGTGAGCTGTTCTCCGCTCTCAGAAAAGAACAGGGAGGCTGGGCAAAGAGGAGTTCCTGATGCCATGTCCAGCATGAGGACATTCCGGCCACCCATTAAGTCTTGGAAATGGCAGCTCCCTTCCCATTGTATAACAGCCTCAAACCTTTGCCAGCCTGGCATAATCATTTCACAAGGGAAATGTATTCCAAATAAATGGGCCAAAAGAAGAAAGGAACACGGCAGACAAGATATCAAAAATGGGATATGAATCAAATCAGAAACCTTTCTCTAATGTCCCAAGATACTGAAGGGGCACTCTGTTCTCATCTCACCCTGACTGATTTTACTTCTCCAAAATTCCTAATGGATACAGACTTGTTCATTGCTTGAGTTTCTGCTCCTCTGTGGCTAGAAAATGGAAAAACACAGGCTATTTATTTCAGACACCAGAAAAGCAGCCAGAGCCCTTTGAGACTGCCTTTAGACGGCGTTTGACTGGCTAGGCACACAGTTTCGGAAACCAGCAGCATGCCAGCAGAAGAGAAAACACAGGCCAAATCCACAGCATCCTGTTTAAGGCAGTACCATCCATCATTGCTCACCAGTGGTTTGAATACTGTGTGCTAGCTGACAAAGGAGACTTCCCACAGATGCAGAGACTCTCGCACAGCCACAGAGCACAGAATGAAGGTGCTAAGCCTCTGCCTCCCCATAATAGTAAACCAGCCACTCTCCCAAAGATTGCTTCACATGTGTGGCCTGCAGAAAAAAATGGCCCCAAAAGATATCCATGTCTTGGTCCCCTTGGAAAGGAATCGTGACTTGCAGGGTAAGACCAAGAGAACACAGGTAAAAGTTTTCAGATGTGGTTCATGTTAAGGGTGCTTCTACAGGGAGAGCACCCTGGAATATACAGATAGATCCAGCCCACCACAGGAACCTCTAAAATTCAAGTGGAAGGTTAGAGAAGGGGTGGTACTCAGCCTCCCTAATGCTGTGACCCTTCATGTTGTGGTGACCCCTAACCATAAAATTATTTTCATTGTTACTTCATAACTGTATTTTTGCTACTGTTATGAACTGTAATGTAAATATTTGTTATTTCCATGACCCCTGTGAAAGGGTCAGTCATCCTGGGTTCGCAACCCACAGGTTGGGAACTACCAGGTTAAAAGGCTGTGGGAAGGATTGATTCATTGCTGATTTGAATGAGGAAGGCAGCTGATAGCCAAAGACTGCAGCACCTGTCAGGAGCTGAAGGTGGTCCTCTGTTTACAGCCCAAAAGAAAATGGTAACCTTGGGCCCACAACCAAAGGGAATGAATTCTGCCAACAACTCCAAGAAGGAAACATTTCTACCCTCCAGTCTCGAGAACGGCAGCTCTATGATGTCTGATTATACATACTCTCATGCCACCCAGACAGATGCTAATCTGTGGAGCTCTCCCAGAATAAAAGTGTTCAAAGCTGCCAAATTGAAGTCTGATAAATTGGGTTTGGAGGATTTGGGTTCTGTTGGGGTTTTGTTGTTATGCTGTTCTTGCAGAGGACCTGAGTTCAGTTCCCAGCACCCACATCAGGCTGCTCAAAACCACCTATAACTCCAGCTCCAAGGTACCCACATATAAGCGCACAAAGACACATATATAAATAAAAAAGTTAAGTACTTTAAAGACAAATTGCATGTCTTCTCTCATGTGTGGATACTAGACTCTATACATTACATGTGCACAGATGCTATGAAAGCAGAAGCGAAGCTACCTAAGACAGTAAAGGAAACGGGGGGGGGGGTGTAAGGACAGGATAGTGAGTGTGGGAAAGAATGCACACGTGCATGAAAATAGTTTTATTTAACCCAATGTGAAACTTTCAGCAACTTTTAAATGTTAAAAATAAAATTAAAGAAACAAAGGGTAATCATTTCAGAAGCCCCGGGCTATCTCCAAAGGTGATGGACAGAGAGGGCTTTTGTCACTTCCAACATCGCTAGCCGCACCTCAGAGCAATTAAATGAAGTCTGGGACAAAAAGGAAATCCCACCACTGAGTTAAGGTTTTGGGGACCTGAGAAGAAGTACAACATGCTGATTAGCAATGTCTGCCTGCAGCAGGTGTCACAGGTAGCAACACCTACCAGGCACTTGTCATTATTGATTCAAACTAATTCAGGAAGTATGGAGTTTGCTTTTCTCCTTTCTCCTCCTCCCTCTGCTAGTCCATTTATAACGGGTCACCAGCAAGTCATATCCAGTCAGGCAATCAGAATCCAAATCAATGGATAATGAAGCTATATCGATATACAACAAAAATTGTAAGCATACAGTTTGAATCAGGCTTGCCAGTATCTAATGTGCAGGCAAGTATCATCTGTGTCTCCCCCCCCCTCCCCCGGCTCCTGGCTACCCTGCACTTAGCCTTTAACATCTTGGTCCTTCTTGAGGTTCACCTTCTACCTTTAAAAAGAACTTCAAGGTATCTAGGGGTCCCTGGTGATCCACA
The DNA here is from genome assembly GCF_000317375.1 of Microtus ochrogaster. Classification (NCBI taxonomy): domain Eukaryota; kingdom Metazoa; phylum Chordata; class Mammalia; order Rodentia; family Cricetidae; genus Microtus; species Microtus ochrogaster. The sequence continues at coordinate 46,323,417 of NC_022020.1, forward strand.
AGCATAATGGCTGATGAATTCTCACTTAATCTCTCCCATGTCATCCTGCAGCTTATACAAGATTTGATCCCTGTTTCTGCAGGGTTTGGAGAAATTTGGAGGCTATATACTGAAGCCACTGTATCAGCATCGCACTGTGCCCTGCCACTGACTTCCTGTGTGACCATGGATGAGTTATTTTCTCCAGAGCTCAGTTCGCTCATTTATTAAGTGGAAGAAATGGCAGTCCTTCCCTAATAGGATTATAGTAGAGACTAGATGAAATAGTGCGTGTAAACGCTCAGAACTATGCCTGTATCACGGGAAGCACCAATCAACATCAAGTACAATTATCATTCAGAATATGTGGCCAGGATGGTGGGCTGGGGTATCAGAAGAAGAAAGAAAGAAAGAGAGAAAGAAAGAAAGAAAGAAAGAAAGAAAGAAAGAAAGAAAGAAGAG
>NC_022020.1:46324012-46331080 GCF_000317375.1 Microtus ochrogaster
AGAAAGCTTTTAATTGGGGGCTGGCTTACAGTTGCAGAGGATTAGTCCATAGTCACCAGGGTGGGAAGCAGGCAGGCCTGCTGAGAGCTTTACATTCTAATCCACAGGGGGGGGGGTTGCAACCTCAAAGCCCACTCCCAGTGACACACTACTTCCTCCAACAAGGCCACACCTACTCCAATCCTCTTAATCCTTCTAATCCTTTGCAAACAGTTCAACTCCCTGGTGACTAAGTATTCAAATATATGGGCCTATGAAGGCCATTCTCTTCAAACCACCACACTCCTATAAACCATGGGAATGGGGAGTTTACTGGTGTCTATCTTTATAATGTGATAGAAGTAAAACCAGTGTAAGGCCAAGCAAAGCAAAGATCCTGTTTCTTTGGAGACATCGAGTTCATTTGTATGTTTTAATCCATACGGAAGAAACAGAAGCACATTTTAAGACGAGATCAGAGCACGGTTGGGAAAGCAGCTGAAGTTGGCTTGGCCCCTCACCACCTTGTCATGTCACCCACTGGGGACCGGCAACTGACCCAGCCACAGAGTTTACATTTCAGTTCGTGTCTCTGACACCTTGCCACAGCTTTGCACGGAGTTCTCTAGCTACACCACAGGAAGGAGGGGGAATCCCCAGACTTTTTGTACAACAGAGCCTACGGTTCTGAGGTTCTGAGGGGTCAGCTTCAGGAACTCCCGATAGCTTGACTTGTCACCCTATGGGTGACTCACAACCCCAGGGTGGCTGCAACAGAGAAACACTTGCGGCTTTTTCAGTTCTCACCACAGAAGTCTGTAATAGCCTAAAACTCAGCTGGGCTTTCTTACGTGCATTCAGACAGTGGTGAGTGTCTTACACAATCCAAAGAACACATGCTATGGTTACCACAGACAAATAGGCGTCTGTCCCACTCTACATCCTTATTTTACATATGAGGAAGACTGGGTACAGAGAAGGGAAATGCCCCAGTCATGGCAACTCTGAGATCTCCACTCCCCAGAAATGCTCTTCCCATTCCACTCTGGGAGGCCTTGTTCTCCCCCAGAAGACTTCTCTCCTGAATGGCACAGCAGATCACAGCGGATGCTCTGGTGATCTTTCATTGGTGAATGACAGCAGCTCTACCACAACAGCCCTGGGCTTTGAGTAATTTGGTATTCACTGTCTGCCCACAGACCAGAGAACTGCCAGCCACAGGATTCTGCTAGTCACGGAAGAAAAAAAAAAAAGGAAAAAAAAAAAAACCCGGCTGCATAAAAGCCCATCCAGACTGCTCGATCAGAAAAGTCCCTGACATTTGCACAGATTCTGAGGGTTCACACCTTCCATCCTTTACTCGGTGAACTACCCGGAGCACTTACTATCTAACAGACCCTGGTCTACAAGAGCTAGTTCCAGGACCGGGTTCAAAACCCACGGAAAACCCTGTCATCAAAAAAAAAAAAAAAAAAAAAAAAAAGGAAAAAAAAACCCGGCTGCATAAAAGCCCATCCAGACTGCTCGATCAGAAAAGTCCCTGACATTTGCACAGATTCTGAGGGTTCACACCTTCCATCCTTTACTCGGTGAACTACCCGGAGCACTTACTATCTAACAGACCCTGTGCCAGGTCCTGGGCATGCCTCAGAAACGAGGACAGATGGGCTGTCCCTACAAAGAACTGAAGAAGGGCTGAGGGGTACAAAGGAACTAGTAAGGCAGAAACTAAGTTCTAACTAACAACAGATAACCTGGAGAAGTGGAAGAAGGGTCCCTTTCCAAGATACTTTCACCGTGTTTTCATTTCTAGTCTGAAAGGATATTTGCCCCATTCCACTGTGAACAGTTCATTGAGACGATGATAAAGTAACGAGAGGCAGCACCTAGGTTAGAAGCCAGCAGTCCTCAGGACAAACTGCCGGCTCCAGACATTCCGGACTCTCATGACCTGTTGTTTCTGTGGATGCCCAACCCCTGCGCTTGCTCAGGCACACCAGGGCTCAGGAGCTGAGCTGGGACACCCAGCCCGGAGGGCAGGAGCCGCGAAGTCTGAGGGAGAACGGAAAGGCAGAAGTAGAGAAATCGTAGAGAAGTCCATCTGCGAGTGAGCGGGGGTTCTCCACGGCCTGCTGAGAGGCCCAAGACTCTGGGCAGAAGGTGGCTGGAGCTTAAGTGGCTGACAGTGGAGGTAAAGGACAAGGATGGGAAAAAGAAACTCCAAGGTAGCAAGGCAGGAGACGGCAAGGGGTAAGGGCTAAGTAGGGTAGTCTCCAATCCGGAGAGCCCCGCTCAGCTGGAGCCCCACAACAAAAGACATCTTTCGGTCTCACTCACCCTCAATCTGATCCCGATCCGCGTTTAGGCTTTATAGCAGCTACCGGTGCTTTTCCGGGTCCCGAGCAGCTTCAAGCTACCCCAACTCTGGAACCTCAGCCCTGCTAGCCGGGAACGTGCTCCGGCTCCGAGTCCGGGAGCGCGCAGGAGTGGCAGGGATGCGTGCTGAGCTCTGAGAGCTCCACGCGCCGCACACGGATGACTCTGGAATGCACAGCCGCTAGGGACCGCCCCGGAAAGACTGAGCCCCCAGCCTCAGCGCAAAGCTTGCTCTGCTCCTCCTCCCAGCCTCTCCAGGACTGCTGTGAAGAAATGAACCCGGACAGACTCAAGAACTGTGTGGCTCCCCTGGCTCAATACTCTCAACCTGTAGCCTTAAACAAGTCTCTTCATTCCGGGAAGGGGGGGGGGACTTCCGCCCTCTGCGATAAACAGAGGGGCGAGCCTACAGCATGTCCCCAAGATCCTTTCCAACAATGTTTGGATTCAGGCCGTACCATGTCCTGGACATAAGATCTTAAGTAGGACTTTGCTTGCCTCTCTGTTAAACTGGGATAGCAGCACTAACCCTCTTTGTGAAGGCAGACTTAAAAGGACCAGTGTGAAGCTAGTTGGTGGCCTGCCATAACACACCTCCATGTATTGTTTATTTTGTGATAACATCAAAGTCCAAGGTGATCAACACCCCATTAGAATTCAGATCTGAGAGGCTGCCACTCCCTCTTTGTTAGTGATCCACTTTCCACCAGGGCAGTGCCAACTCTGCAGTCTCCTGCCCCACTCTACAATGGGATGAACCGGGACCTCCATTCATCTTTTTTTTTAATTTATTTGTTTTTGAGACAGGCTTCCTCTACATTGACTGTCCTCTGTTCCTGTATGTACCAGCTGGCCTTGAACTCACAGATCTGACTGCCTCTGCCCGGAATTAAAGACGCCGGATTTCCATTCATCGTCTAATTGCATAGCATTTCCTTCCATCTTACTCTTATGGAGGGTGGGGCTCACAGGCAGAGGCTACCAGCACCTTAAAAAGTTGTGTTTCTCCCCTTTTCTAAGGCATATAGCAGCCATGCTGACTTGCCCAGGCTGACATTTGATCTGGTGTAAGCCTTGCCTTTTATCTCCCCACACAAACACACTGTTTCCTCCCACTCAGAGATGAGGTCAGCAGAAATGACAAGTCATTACCAGAAGCTTTAGAGCCAGCACCATGAGGACGAAGGGGATAAGCACAGAAAATAACTGGAGGAAATTCTAAGAGTGCAGTCCAATTCTAAGTGTTAAAGGGAGGCATGTCATATAGAATGAACAGGATGGGGTGATCCTTCAGGTGGGCAACTAGTAACTGAATGTGTCCTGCCATGACTGTTGGCTTCACTCTTTGAGACAATGTAAGACCCAGGGCTGGAGCCAGCAATCAGGTGGTATCTTTTCCATTTAGCAGGGTATCAGAATCTTTAATATTTATTTGTCCTGAGACCCAAACAGGGGGCTAAAAAAGAAAAAGTCCTGAATTCTGTAGCAGAGGCATATGGCATGTCTGTTGCCCATCTGAACTGCTCTTGAGTAACACTTACACAACTGATCTAAATAACACTGTGTCCTTTCACACACACATGGATACTCCATCATGGGGATAACAAGGGATATTTGTTTGGAAATTAGACAATTCCATTTCTGAGTATGTCACTCTTTAGCTAAAGGACCAAACATGTCTTGCTTGCTTTCTCCACTTGTAAAGTAGTAAAATAAGAACTACTCACCCATCCTGTCTGATACAGATATGAATAAAGAATCTATTCATGTATCTCTTTACTTAAAACTTGACTATCTCAACGCTCTAGACATAAAGAAGATGAACTCTTTACACACATCTTGCTAAGAAACAGATCAAATGAGATCTCCACAACAGAACGCTGCTGTCACATCATCTTGTTTATGGTCTTTGTGGTTTCACAAACTGATACCATCCCGTTCATTTATTTCTTAGGAAACTAAAATACAAAAACATTGTTCAACAAGCAAAGCACATGCACACACACACACACACACACACACACACACACACCTTTGTATACTGGTTTTTGATGCTTGAAAAATCTTTACTTTTTTTCTATGTATCTGTTCTATTTAGCACCTTATAAAATGCAAGAGAAACATGTTATATTCCTTCCATAGGAAGTTATATTACAGTTGTACAGTTGTTTTTAACTTTTGCTGGCCAACTAAATGTTTCCATATTTCATACACATTGCTTGCCCAGAGTTAGCTCTGTGAGGAAACAAGAGCTAGAGACACTCACTGGTTTTGTGCTTTATATGGATTAGTGAACCAAACTAAAAATGGAAACATGGATATTATATTTGTATATGTGATACATATAGTTTGATTTATCAATTAAACCATCCGCAATTTTGTCTGTGAATATGTCATAATGTGAATGATAAGTAAAAGACAAAAACTTAATGAGTGACTTGTAGAAGCTTGAGAAAAAGAAAATTCTGTTTCTACTAATTAGCTTTTAAGGTTTTTAGTTGGGTCTAGAGGTGCACACCTTTAATGCCAAGAGTTAGAAAGATTTCTGTGAGTTCAAGGCCAATCTGGTCTACACAGTCAGAACCACAAAGACCCTGTCTCAGAAAAAAAAAAAAAAAACTAAACACTTTAAAGGAAGTGAATTCTTTATTGTCAATTGCTATATTAATGTAAGAGTAGGATTTTTTTTCTCTGTTATAAATGACAAAACTTGATATGGTAATGCATGTCCTATACCATAGTGCTCAGGTGGTTGAAGCAGAAGGAGTGCCAAGAGCTGGGTACCAGCCTGGTCTATTGAGTTCCAGGCAGTCTGGACTACAGAGAGGGACTTCATCCCCCCAAAATGAAAACTTACAGGAATAAAGAAAGAGAGAGAAAGTGACCCTGTGCTGTTCACCTTGCTATTAACAAGAGACCATAACAACTGTTCTTTACATTCCGCATAATCTGATCAAATAGGAGTAAGTCTGTGCTCTTTCTGCTGACTTTGTCACACCTTTGATTATTTAAAACAAACAACAGAAAACAGCAGCCCAGGTCCCTCATTTCAGAAATAATTGATGCTCTTATAATTACCACTTCAGCCACATTTACCTAACAATAGGATGTCATTAGTCTTATTAACAGTTTCTGTAGCTGCAGCCATTCTTTGTTCCCAGGCATCCATGCTTCTGTCTCATAGTAGTGACTGTTCTCTTCTGAAAACTATTTTATGTTGCTTTCCCAAGATCAGCTCCTGGTTAGAGGTGTTGCTCAGTGTCTAGCATGCATGTTGCCCTGGATTCTATCCAAATACTACAAAAAATAAAAAACCCTCAATGCCCAAGATCAGTTGCAGAATTTAGAAAGACATAATTGTGAATGTGTTTTTATATGCCAGCTATCTTTGGGGCTTCCTTCCTGGATGAATAAATTACTAAGTGTTGTGGAATATTAATTTAAGATGTGTTACATTTATTTATGCTGTGGAAAATTTGTTTAATAATACAAAGATGTGTTGCATTCTTTTATATTGCATTTGTTTAACTCTATGAAGCTGTGTTACTTTGCCTGTTGAAAAAGCCTGGTTGGGCTAATAAAGAACTGAAAAGGCAATAGAGAGACATGAGAAAGGACAGGCAGAGCTGGCAGGCAGAGAAAATAAATAGAAGGAACAAGAAAAGGAGAGAAGAACTCCAGGGTCCAGCCACCCAGCTACATAGTAAACCATTGAGTAAGAAGTAAAGAAAGGTATGCAGAAAATGAGAACGATAAAAGCTCAGAGGCAAAAGATAAACAAGATAATTTAAGTTAAGAAAAACTGGCTAGAAACAAGCCAAGCTAAGGCCAGGCATTCATAAGTAAGAATAAGTCTACATGTATATATTTATTTGGGAGCCGGGTGGTGGGCCCTCCAAAGAACAAAGAGCCAAAAGAAAAAAAAAAAAAACCTACAACTAAGTGCTTGTTGTTATTTCTACCATATGCTATATAACTCACAAGCAGCAGCGATGCTGGAATTTATCATGCATGTTTGATATACATTAATATTCATTTATTAGCTTAATAATCCCAGAATGACATTATGTATTAATCGCATGAGATGGTACAAGCCATCCAACTAAAGAAGTAAATTTGCTCTCCCTATGTTACTTTTGTGTATGTGTATGTAGTAGAGACTGAATGAGCCCACAGGACCTCACACACACTAGGCAAGTACTCTATTAGTAAGCTACATATCCTGGCCCCCTGTGTTACTCTTTGAAGTTATCATTATCAACTCTGTAGTATGTTCTTGTCCTTGAGCAAACACTGTCAAATTCTACAACCCAATAGAGAATGTCATACTCTTCTAGTCTAATATAGTTGTCTCTTGACATAAACTCTTGAACTTTTAGTTTGGTCAAACCAGATGGCTTTCAGTGGCTTCCCCTACTATCCTGAAGATCAATGCTGTATACTAAATAGTCTTCAACGGGGAAAAACAACCTCAGTGTCACAGTAGCACTTTTCACTGGAATAGACTTAAGAGTTAAGTTTCTCAGTATTGTGGCCAAAGGCAGACATCCATGAACTAAAACACAGGACTACATCAGGATTGCTAAGACACTTCCTGGTCAGAAGCACACTGCTAACATATGAAGCAAGCATAAATCACATACACCTAGTAATCCAATGAGGGAAATCAAATGATAGCTGTTTTGGAATACTGCTAGATTTGTTTTGAAATGC
>NC_022020.1:46332373-46349447 GCF_000317375.1 Microtus ochrogaster
AACACTGTGGTCCTGCACTAGCATCCCTTACAGAAGTATCACACTAACACTGGCTCCTACAGTTCCCCTTTAAACACAACAGCTGCCTTTTTTGGATTTTTTAGCAGAGAACTCCAAAAGAAGCAGCATTTCTAGATTCTGCCAAATTTTTCCCTTCTTCATAACTGATTACCCTTTCCATACACAAGTCTAAGAAAATTTATTGTGCTTTTCCCACCACATCCAACAATTTATCAAAGGTAACATTAACCACTTCAACTTTGGGTCAATGTAACAATCCACAGACATATATTGATCAATAGCTATGAAGTATGTTTGAGAGAAATGGGCTCATCATCCTGCCCAGCTGGGTCTGCAAGTTAAAGATGGAAGTCTTGGTCCATTTACTGTGATCAGCTTTAGGGAAGTGCTTTCTATTATTGGATTGTATGAGTCAATAATCACATTCCACAAACTGAACTGTCCATGATGATGTCCCTGGCCTTGTTTCTTACAAAGAAAAACCAGACACTGATGTTCCAAGATGCCTTTTTCTTCCCCTCAATACTCTGGCCATCAGCAGTTATCTAGAGGGCTTCTCAACAGGCCTCCCCTGAACAGGGACTCACCCAGAGTCTTCATTACTTTTCTGTTGGTGTGGTAAACACCATGACCAAAAGCAACTTTGAGAGGTAAGGGTTTATTTGGCTTCCCTGTCCCCGTCACAGTCCATCATTCAGGCAAGCAATGGCAGGGACTCAAGCAGTGCAAAAACCTAGAAGCAGAAACTAAAGCAAAAGACATGGAGGAATGCTGTTTACTGGCTTTCTCTCCATGGCTTGCTCAGTTTGCTTACTTAGACAACCTAGGACCACTTGTCCAAGGCTGGCACCTTCTACAGTAAGCTGGGCCCTACCACAACAATCATTAAACTAGACAATACCCCCCACAGACTTGTCTACAGACCATTCTGGAGGAGGCATTTTCTTAATTAAAAGTCTCTCCTCCAAGCTATGTCTAGGTTTTTGTCAAGTTGGCTTGTAAGTAACTAACAAAGTCACAAAAGTTTCTTGTCCTGCCAAACTTCCACAGACAGGTCCAGGACTGCAATCTTCCTGAACCTGAACTACAGCTTCTTGACAGCCTCTTCAGCCTTGGTCCAAATACATCAGAGGTAGCAGGGCACCTCCTGCTGTGTGTAGGCGAGTAGTACACAAAGCAGATTGGAGGGGGCATCTGAAATTTTAATGACCATGCTCACTAAACTCAGAATTGATGAGTAAATGTGTTTGCTGAGTTCCTGGATATATTGCTGCCTGCATAAACTCAGAGATTCTGTTCTCTCTATCAGTATATAGTGGGCAAATTTATTTTATAATCAAAGCCTCCACAGACTTTTATACCTGAATAAATGTCATTTTATTGAGTATTATCATTTAATTCCTAAGGAATAATTGTACTTCTAATGTGGAAGCAAGGCTGCAAAGACCTCCAGGGAAATAACTCCAGTGTCTATTCTGCGGTTTATATAAGGTTCCAGCAGGCACTAACAGACAGTCGTGAAGTTCATTTGCTAAAGAGCCAGCAGTATTAGCAGATGGTGAGAACCCAGAGAAAAGAGAAATCCACTCACTTTTAGAGACTTAATACAAGACTTACTGGAGATCAGTATGCTCTAATGGCAGGGAAGGAATGAACTTGCCATCAAGAGTGAAGGCAAGCAGGCAAAGGGCAAGCACTTCTTTCTCCCATGTCCTTTATATAGGCTGCTACTAGAAGATGTGGCCCAGATTTAAGGATTGTGCCACCTCAAAAGATCCAGGCTTAGGGTGGGTCTTCTCACTCCAAATAATTCAACCAAGAAAAATCCCTCACAGGTGTACCCAGACTCTTGGGTCTTAGCTAATTCCAAACAAAGTAGAGTTGACAACCAAGAATAGCCACCACAGTGGTTAAGAGCAATTACTGCTTTTGCAAGGACCTGAGTTCAGTTCCCAGCACCCAGATAGTGGCCCAACATCACCTGTAACTCCATTTGCAAGAGATCCCTGTTCCGACCACCTTGGACTCCTTCCTGCACACACTTGGTGCAAATGCATGCACTCAGGCACACACAAACAAACATAAACATAAAAATTAAATTAAATTTTTAAAAAACCCAGAACCAGATGATTTCACAGACCAATGTACTAAACATTTGAAAAATTACAATGCTAGGTGACCCTTGGATATACTTCATTCTTTCCCTCAACACTCTTTCATCCTCTTAATCCCTCTGATTAAAACTATATTAAAAATGTCCCTCAATAAACTTTAACTCTGATTAATATAAAAATACTATGATATATCAGTTTTTCCAAAAGACAGAAGTGAGTACTTAGGATCTGCTTACTTTTCTTATTGCTATGACCAGATACCTGGCAATCTAAAGGCTTCTTTGGGCTCCTTGCTTGAAGATCCAGCTAGTCCAACAATATCTTTCCATCCAGCCCTGGAGGGAATCATGGCACAAAGCTGTGGCAGCAGGGACAGACAATTATTAAGCTGCATCCACAGCCAGGAAGCAGAGAAATACTGGTGTCCAGCAGATTTTCTTATACCTCTGTCCTCTTTTATTCAGTTCTGAGTTTGGCCATTTAACCTGGAAAGTAATGGAAAAGGGTTCATCACTTCTATTGTATGGTTCAATTTTATTATATTTTAAAAATTCATTCTGTGCACCTGTGCTTTGTATATAGGAGAAAGCATGAAAAGGCTTAACGGTAGGTCAGAGGACAACTTTCAGCAATCAGTTCTCTCCTACTCTGGGTCCTGGGGATTGAACTTGGTTGTCAGAATTGGCAGTAGGTGCCTTTCCCTCCTGAGTCATCTCTCTGGCCCTTTGTGATCATATTTTTTTTCAAAGATTTGGGACAGAGTCTTAGGAGACCAACACTGTCCTTGAACTCTTTGATCCACCTACTACTACCTCCCAAGTGTCCGGATTGCAAGCATGTACTACCAGGCCTGGCTCACAAATACCTTTTGAAGTTTGTCATTCTAGAAGTATACCGTTAGGAGAAAACATTCAGAAAAAAACCAGAGGATACCCAGCTTTCCCATCTACCTCATACTAAAGCATGTCATAAAGACCATCTGACTCTAGAAAGACAGCTTTTGCTATTTACCATTTACTATCAATTAAGAGTCAGACAATTTACAGCCCCATAAAGTTAGCTGCTAACTTGTAGACAGCTGAGGGCAGTACAAGTGGATTTTTGTCTGTTCTTTCCAGTAAAGATTCAGATGATTTCTGTCAGATACCAAAAATCACCAAGGGTTATGTTCCTATTGCTCTGAACTCAGGCCATTTTTCACAAATGTCAAAAATCTCTAAGTAAACACAAAACAAAGGTGTGATTCAGAATTTTTGAAAAGTGATTTCTGAATGCTTCTTCCACATTAACCTCACTGCCATGGACACATACTTGATGTCTGTGAGCTTCAGTTTTTCCTTCTGTAAAATGTGAATGTTAATGTCTATCTAGGGGGTTGTAATAGGACAAAAGAAGGACAGTGAAACCACAATGGTTAAAGAGCGCATAGCTAGAAAATATTATTTACAGGTGGACATAATACATATGAATAACAGCCCTGAAGTAGATCTGAACTAGGTAATGGTCTGGCTAGAACACAAAGTGCCTCAACAACAAGAAGAAACAGAACAGAATTGATAGAGCTGTAAGAAAGTGGGATGTTGGATCTAAAGTGGGAGTGGGAGTCATACCAGTTTCTAAACTCTAAACAACCCTATGTGGTATGTTCTGAGCAGAAAGGGACAATTAGAACCAGGTCAGTGGAAAAGGGGCAGATGACTGGATGAAAAAAAATTCAAGATTACCCCCTGAAAATGCAGAGTGGGGTTTCCTGGGCTGGTCTAGGTTCTCTGCCATGGGTTCCCTGCTATGAAAGTTATGCAAGCTTGTAATACTGCACAGTGCATGACCCTAAACAGTACTAACCCTTGACTCCTTTTTCTCTAGTTTGCTCCTCCCTTTTCTAAGTCTTTAGGCTCTAGTGATGAATAGAATGTGAAGTTGAATTAGATGATATTCTCTGGTGGAACTTGTAACTCCACAATTCCTTTAAAGTTAAGGCTCAAGGGTCTTAAGACTGTTACAATCTGAATTTACCTTTTGGAAAATTATTTTTATTATGGGGGCTATATGTGTATTGGTATGCCACATGACTGCAGGACCAAAAGAGGGCATCAGATCCCCTGGGACTGGAGTCATAGACAGTTGTAAGCTGCCATGTAGGTGCTAGGGATCAGACTCAGGTCCTCGGGAAGAGAAGCCTATGCTCTGAATTATTGATCCATTGCTCCAGTCTTGAGTTTACCATCTGTGGACAGAGATCCATCTTGTCCCACTAACCCACTGTATTGGTTACTTTTCTATTGCTGTGATCCAGCAACCAAAGCAACTTATTTGGACTTACAGTTTGAGAGGGTTAGAGTCCATGATGGTGCAGGGAAGGAAGAGCATCAGGATCAGGAAGCTGAGGGCTCTCATACTGAACTCCAAGCAGGAACCACGAGCTCAAACTAGAACTGGTGAGTCTTCCAACTCTCAAAGCCCTCCCCAGTGACACATGTCCTCCAGCTGGGACATAATTCCTAAGCCTATGCAAACAGTGACACCAATGGGGGACCTAGTCTTTAAACACCACACCCACTTACAGCTCCATCCTGGTTCAGACATCAGCTTCTTCCACTATCGTTCTTCCAACAGAGTCAGAGAGCTGGCCTTAGAACTCCCAAGAGTCTCCTCTCTTCCCATCTCACCCTGGACTTCCTTTGCCCCACAGACCCTCAGGCAAAATGTCCTCTTCTGCTCTCAAAGGACATCGCTTCTTGCCTGAAAGCTGCATGCAGAAATTTACTTTAACTGAAACTTTGTTTTGTGGCTAAAATACTCCATCCAGTTAACAATTAGGAAGGATTTGAAGGAAAGAAGATGCCAAAAAGGAAATGGGAAGATTCCATCTTCTAGGTCAGAAATGGAGAGATGGTCACACGGTCTCATTAATGTAATTCTTTGAATGAACTCTCATCGCTTAATTTCAAAGTGTTCGACCGCACAGTTGTAGAGCTAGGAGGACAGAAAGACTGTCACCGGCACATTGTCTGTTTGCCTTTCTCATTTTTCAAGAAAACTGTGACACTAAAATAATAGCACTTCTATTTAGTTTTTCATAAAATATTCTTTTTTTATTTTTATGGTTTTTTGAGACAGGGTTTCACTGTGTGGCCCTGGCTGTCCTGGAACTCACTGTAGACCAGGCTGGTCTTGAAGTCACCGAGATCCATCTGTCTCTGCTGGGATTACAGACCTGTGTCACCATGTCTGGCTTTAAGGACACTTTTTAGCAGGACTTAGTGGCTCACACCTATAATCCTATAAACCAATTGAGAGACTGAACAAAATATAATACAATAACTTCTTATTTCTTAATTTAACTTGCCCAGGATCACCCACTCTATATGGTCAGCACTTGTTTGCTGGTTGGTTGGTTGGTTGGTTGGTTGGTTGGTTGGTTGGTTGATTGGTGTGGTAATGGGAGCTGAGCCCAGAGCCTTCCACATGCTAAATAAGCACTCTACCACTGAGCTAAACCCCCTCTCTTGACATTTTTATTTTAAGACAGGGCCTCACTGAGATGACTGGGCAGTTCTTGAACTTAAAGACTTCCTGTTTTACCTTCCCAAGTAGCTGGTTAAGTGTCCTGTGCCCAACTAACTGCCTTCTACCAAGCCAGTACTCCTCTTTGTGCCTCTGCTTCTTAAAAGCTCTGTGAAACGAGCTCCTTCCTGCCTGTCGAACCAGAGCAGAGAAACACGATCAGAATGTGCAGCAAACAAGTACAATGCAGCTTTGACAGTTCAAATCCTAGCTAGGGGAGAAGGCCAAGGAGTGTCACCATGGTAATGAGAAGGAACAATCATTGTGAAGCCTATTGAACATTAAAGCACAGTTGTCAACTTGTTTCCTTAAAATATGCAGCTAAAGCATTGTTTGTCATGGCCAGAACCTGGAAACAACCTAGATACCCCTTGGCTGAAGAATGGATAAGGAAAATGTGGTACAGTTACACAATGGAGTACTACAGCAGAAAAAAATAATGACATCTTGAAAATTGTAGGCAAATGGATGGACCTAGAAAACATCATATTGAGTGAGATAACCCAGACCCAGAAAGACAAATATAATACATACTCACTCTTAAGTGGCTTTTAGACATAAAGCAAAGAAAAACCAGCCTACAATTCATAATCCCAGAGAACTTAGACAACAATGAGAACCCTAAGAGAGACATACATGGATCTAATCTACATGGGAAGTAGAAAAGGACAAGATATCCTAAGTAAACTGGGAGCGTGGGGATCATGGGAGAGGGTTGAAAGGGAGGGAGAGAAAGGAAGGGGAGCAGAGAAAAATATATAGCTCGATAAAAACAATAAATAAAAAAGGAAAAATATGCAGACAAGTTGTATCTGTATTTCCTTCTTGCTATGAGGATGGAAGTACTTCTGTGTTTACTACACCACTAGGCCCCAGAGAAGACTATCAGTGTCCCCTTTCAGGACCTCACAGATTTCCAGTTGCCAGTACCTTTGTATCTATGGGTTTTCTCAGAGCCAAAGAAAAGCAGACTGTCAGTCAAAGTACCCAGTAATTAACACATACACACACACACACACACATTCTCTCTCTCTCTCTCTCTCTCTCTCTCTCTCTCTCTCTCTCTCTGTCTCTCTCTCTTTCTCTCCAAGTCTTCAAGGATATAAATATCCCTAACTCCCTACCAATTATAATTGGCAGAATAATTTCTGAGAAACATGTTATATTGTTTCCCAGAGTGTCTCTGTGGACCTAGGTCTGAGAACCAGCTTACTCAGCTTCCAGGAACACTCTCTACTGGCATACCCTGAACCTCTCAACTCCCAACTCTTGCTCATTTTCTGCTTCCTCGATGTCTGGCTGCTATCAGGTTCAGCTTATAGAGAAGCTCCGGCAAGAGCTCAGGGGTTTCATTCTACCCTCGGCCTCCCCATCATCCCCTGAGCTTCCTGATGGTAATGGCTGGCTTGACAACTGATTCTTCCCCTGGGACTTCAGGTCTCAGACTTCACAGAGCACCACACCCTTACTAGTCATGGAGTGCCATAATGTTCCTTTAGATACACACACACACACACACACACACACACACCTTCAGTCAGCAGCTTGTAAAACCAGGAACTGGAGCTACAAGACCCTAAGTGCTAGCCAAAAAGAATGAGATCTGAGTTGTGTTTTGTGCCCTGGGTAGAGAAGAACTGCCCAAAAGATCCTAAGGCTCCTATTTGCAGGGAGACTTTCTCATAAAGAATGAAGACACACAGTGTACCCTTTTCTAAAAAGTTAATCCAAACAGGCCTGCCAATGACCTGAACAGGGAAATGCCCCATTGGGGAAGCTGTCTAGTCTAGAGATTTAAGAAACAGCAAAAAGCCTACCTAAAAAGTACGAGAGTACAATGGTCCTTTGCCAATGTCCACTCTTACAACTAAAGAGTATACTCTACACAGAATGGCCCCTTTGGCTATCGGCCACTCTCACTCTTGAAAGTGTTTCACTTCACGCTGTAATACACATGGCCTATCTTCAGCACCATGCACCATGCACCATGCACCATGCACCATGCACCACAAGTCTTGTCTGAATTCTTTCAATGAACACTGGACTCAGAGAGGATAGTTGAAGAGGACAGGAAACCAAGAAAATGAGGAGCACAAGGTGAAGCAGACAGAGTGACAGAGTCACCAGTCACGGCACCAGTCACAGGAGGGAAGGTGTTGTGCTGGCTACAGGTGGGTCATAAGACATTCTAAAGGAAGTTCTTGCCTGGATGGGTCTAGCCAGTATCTCCCAGGAAATCAAATGAAACCACTCTGCCTACAAACATTTCAGGTAGGCGTTATTGTTTCTCAAGGTTCTAGAATAGACAGCTTCCCTGAGGGGGCATTTCCCTGATCAGGTGATTGACAGGCCAATTTAGATTAACTCAATGCCGGAATAGAGTTGGAGCCTCTGTTTTTAGCTTACTTTCTAGCTACCAGCCAAAGACAACAGCTTCTTTCCACAATAGGCCTCATCATATAGCTAGCACTCTTAAGATCCAGCTGGGGGAGGGGTATGCTTATATTTTGTTTTGGTTTTAGTTTTGGTTTTATTGTCTATAGCCCAAGCTGGTCTGAAACTCAAGGCAATTCTTCTGCCTCAGCCTCACAAATACTAGCATTACAAATAGGGGTCATAAAAGTAACTTCTTTTTTTCATTTCAAACTTTACTATTTAAAAAAAGGTCATAAGCCAAAAATAACCTGATCCAAAAACTATAGAACTTAGTGAACATCTATATAGTTAGAGTAACCTTTTGGAACAGAAGCTGTAGACCTTCACATTAGATTTTGTACTTTCACCATCAAATATATTTTTATTCATTTACCCATCACCAAAAATTAAAAAAATCTATGAGTTAGAACTAAAAAAATATACTATTTCATAATTTATGTTCATTATTGAATCCAATCATTATCCCCTAATATTTAGCTATTTTTGTTATCTTCATGTTTCTTCATAGTATACTATACCCCCATGTACATTTGTTTACATCTATACATGTATTTATTTTATTATTGGCTAGATGCTACACTTGAGAGAAAACATGTGATCTCACTTAATATTAAGCATTCCAAGTCCATCCAATTTCTTGCAAATTAACATTTTCATAATCACTTTTGGAAGTGTCATCTTATCACTTCTGTCTGCTGAGGGATAATGCCCTTGTACCCTGTAAAAATTTGTCACTTGTATTGATTTGATAAGATGCTGAAATAATGTAAGAACTAGTTAATAATACACCTGAGCTAGTAGGCCAATCAGTGTTTTATTAAACCAATACAAGTTACAAATTTTTTACAGGGTACAAAGGCATTATCCCACAACATCTATCAAATGCTCCTAGTTACCAGGCTGTGAATACTAATGAGTATTGACCTCCAAAGAAAACTTCACAGACCGGCTCAGTAGTAACCAAACATCAGGCTGAACTTCCCTGTGAGGGCAAAAAGTTGCTCAGACATGAAGGGACTCTGGCCAGCCTGAGCATGAGAGCTTGGCTCTAGCAAGCCTTGCTCTTCTTCCCAATTCCCTCTACCTTGCTAAAAACTGTTAAAGTTAGCCACCAAAGTCTATTCCCTTATTTGGCCACTTCCTCCTCCCAAAGCTGACTACCAAGGTCCAACTATCAAAGTACTGAAAACCAGCAATCAAAAAAAAAAAAAAAAGCCCCCTTTGGCTCAGTTAATTAACAAGCTCAGTTACAAATAAACACTTTATCCTAGCATGGGTTTCCCCTCGTACTTTTATAAACGGCCATCTTCCTATGTGCCATGTCTGTCTCATCCAGAGCCAGTTATCCCTGTCCCTTTTCCTTTTTCCTCTCCCCTTCTCCCTTGTCCTCCATCTCCTGTCTTTGTCTCCTATCCCCTGCCCTCTGCCCTATGGGGCAGATAAATCTCCTTGGTGCTGAGAACTTGGTCTTGGAGGTCCTGAGCAGATACATTTCCTTTCAAGACAACATAGTTCAAAGTTCAAAAGAACTTTCTAGAAATGAACAGTAAGAGACACCAAAATGAACAGATGGAAATATAAACACTTAGGAAATGTCAGTCGCCTGAAGTAACCAAAGAAGCAAACATAACATCCCAAAGTAAGCTGGGGATGAGTCTAACTTCATTCACACAGGGCACTCTCCCTCTGAACTCCTTCTCTGCTGGCAAACGAGGAGCCTGGAGCACACTGAGAGCACTGACAGAGTGCTGGTTTTTCCAGCGTTCTTCCCTGAACTCATCTTACTGACATGGCAAAGAGTAAAGCTTATTTGGAAGAGCCTTTGGCACCATTACAAATAGACTGGGTTCTCACACAGCAGCAGCAGCAAACTCTCAGCCCAAGTTGGAGCTCGGAAGATCTGATTAATGTGTTTAACAAGTGACTGGCTCTTTCCAGGGGCCTCTTGTGAAATATGCTTTCCTGTCTGGTAACCATCATGCTTTGTGAGTTGGAACGAAGTAAACCCGAAGCTGAACAAGACAGCGCCAACCCATTCTCTTATACATTAAAAACTCTCATTTTCTCCCTGTCTAGTATTACTAGTTGTTTATGAGGAAATAAACTTGCAGTGAGTGAATTCAGTCAAGGCATTAAACAAATCGTCCCATGGCCTATCCAGAGCCTCACTGCATGTTTTCCAAGCTACACCCTCCGTGTGATATGCATACTGCCTAAAGAAAACCCACAGGCTCAACTTTCAAAATATGTCAGGATCACTATTCCTGGTACTGCCCCCCCTCTCAAGATCACTGTAGCAATCTATTAACAACCTCTGCTTCTCTCCTTTTCTGTGTCTTCTTCCTAAAAACTTCACAGAGTGACACTTTAAAACATAGATCACTGCTCCTTTTCAAAACACACTGTCCTGGGGGCTGGAGAGATGGCTCAGAGGTTAAGAGCACTGCTCTTCCAAAGATCATGAGTTCAATTCCCAGCAACCACGTGGTGGCTCACAACCATCTATAATGGGATCTGGTGCCCTCTTCTGGCCTGCAGACACACATGCAAACAGAATACTGTATACATAATAAATAAAATTTTAAAAAACCAAAACACTGTCCTAGTAGGTTTTATGTCAACTTGACACACGGTCGAATCATCAGGGAAAGGAGCCTCAATTGAGAAAACGCCTGGACTGTAGGCAATCCTGTAGGACATTTTCTTGATTGATGTGGGAGTACCTAGCACAGTGTGAATGGTGCTATCCCTGGACAAGGTGGTCCTGTGTTATACAAGAGAGCAGTCTGAGCAAGCCATAGAGAGCAGACCCTTAAAGCAGCATTACCCCATGGTGTCTCTTTCAGTTCCTGCCTCCGGGTTCCTGTCCTGCTTGAGTTCCTGTCTTGGCTTCCTCTGATGGCAGACTGTGACCAGTAAGTCAAATCAACCCTTTCCTACCCCAACTTGCTTTTGATCATAGTGTTTATCACAGCAAGAAAAAGAAAATGAAGACATATGCAATGGCCCCCATGTCCCATACAATAAAATCCAATATCTTAAATGCTTTTCAAGATCCCACAAAAGCTGTCCTCATTACTTCTGGTGCCTCATTCCCAACGGCTCTCCCCCATTTACCCTGTAATAGTTCTCTCACCTCTTTGCTATTGTTCCTTTGGATCAGCCTCTGCATAGAACACCCTTTCCCTGTTATCTACATGTCTCAACTCCCTATTTTCTTCTACCTTTGCTCAAATCTAACCTTTTCCGAAGGTCTATCTTGTCACTCTATGTAAAATTTAAGGTTCCTTCCTTCCATTTCTTGTTCTACCTTCTACAGAAAATAAGAACTCCTCAAAGATGAAAACGAAGTATCATTTGCTGGGTCAGAGTCAGTGTGAAATCACAGGCTAAAAGAACAGAGGATGTGTGCCCATGGGATATCATCCAAGATACATTATTTGAGAAGACAGGATCTTATTCTAAATGTAAGCAACTGTTAGATGGCAACTGCCATGGTTAGCCTGAGGATGCTGTGCATCCTTCTACTGAAAGAGGATGCTGAGACACATCCCTGCTGCCTTGACAGAAACAAAGGAAGCATTCTTCAAAGCACCACAGAATTGGTACTGGGTTCGTTTTAAGTCTAGCAGGAGGACATGAGGGGAAACACTTGGAGGGGCAAGTGTGCTTGAGAGACTCCTGTTGAGGACAGAGAGGGAGCACTCTAGAAACGTGAGACTCCTGTGTCCTGTCCAGAGCGGGAAGGAGGTCACCCAACACATTTCCATGGCAAAATAAACAGGCTCTCTGCTACCACTGGCTTTCTCTTACATTGGCTTGTTTTCTTTCTTTTTTTTCTAAAGATTCATTTATTTATTATGTACACAGTGTTCAGCCTCCATGTATACCTGCACGCCAGAAGAGGGCGCCAGATCTCATTGTAGATGGTTGTGAGCCACCATGTGGTTGCTAGGAATTGAACTCAGGACCTTTGGAAGAGCAGTCAGTGCTCTTAACCTCTGACTTTTTCTTTTTAAATGTTAAAAGAGAAAATAGATTTTTCACTCTGTTGCAGACATTGATTAGCCAGTTGCTATGAACTGGGGAGTTTATAGGATTAGAAAACAGAAACCAAAACAAGAAACCTAAGGGAAGCAAGTGGGCCACACAACTCTAACATCAGCACTCCAGAGACAAAATGATGGTTAAGTTTGAAGCTAGCCTAGACTAGAGAGACTCTCTCAAAAACAAACCAACCCATGGAAATGTCCTTTGCTTGTTGTTTTGTGTTCCATCTGAAAAAAAACAGGGATGTGAACAAGATTCTTGGGAGTTCATATTGATTCTTAATCACATCCATCCTACTAAACCAGAAGACTAGAGTGGGCATCTACCAACTCCAAATTCAGAGACAATGCAACAACTGACTTGGTCTGTGGAGCCTGAAAATACCACTCAAGAAGCTGGCCCTGCAGAGCCTGAGACACCAAGCCAGGTGTCTTCAAGGTCTGTTTCTCCCTCTGCTTCTTTGCTGGGCCGAAGCTTCACTGCTGACAAGGGCTCATGCTAGTCGCCATCTACATTCAGGGAATTCCACTGTTGGCAGCTGGTGATGCCAAATGTCTTAAAGGTGCTGCTTGACACAGCTCACAGTGCTAGGACAACTTGGACTGACCCATCACTGCCCCTGGTGGAAACTGCTGCACAACTCTATGTCTTTGACATGTCTAATGTTTGAATTCCTTGCTGTTAAGGGTCTCTCACTGAAGGCTAGAACTGGAATAATGTAACAATTCTTATGAAAGCTGATGATAATAAGAAAATAACTTACGGTGATTCCCTGGGAGAATTGGCTATGCAAGAAACTGAGTCTTCTATAAAGTGGAATTAGTAAGCATAAGACAATGGTTTGGGGGAAAAAACCATTAAAGAAGAAAAACTTAGGGAAATTTTAGAAGCTGACAAACTATAACTGAATCATTAGATTTTCATGTTCTGCCACAGAAACACAGAACTAGCATAGACAAGAAAAAGATTTTGATTATAAAATTAATGACAGGCCTTAGTAAAGCAAGCAGTTTTAGGAATCTTGATGCTCTTCTACTCTTTGCAGGATTGTAATAAAGATAGAGACCATATTGGGACAAGAGCTTATGACAGAGACACAAAAGAAAAACATGTCGGCTCAGTGAACTCCCTGGCTTCCTGAGCAGACTTGCAGATCTCTGACTGTAGGAGGAACAAAGAGAAGAGGTCAGCATTTCAGAGGTCAAGGGAAAGGATGGTGGACTTAAGACAGATACAAAAGAAAGAATTTAAACAAGGGACTGAGGAATAGATTTCCATACAAAGATCAAATATTCATTATAGTAGATTAATAGACTAATACAGGAGAAGCTTAGGTATAACAGGAGGAGGAAATGACTCTTGATTTATTAACTTAGTCAAACTTAAATAGAGACATCCTGTCTACTATTTCTGTAACTGCAAGGCTTTATGACACCAATTTTAAGGAAAAAGATACTGAGTTAAAATAATTGATTTTATCATAATGTTAGATTTTAGTTCTCATAAAATTTGCTGTTTGCTCATATTGTTTTTCACTTTGATATGTTTATGTAATCAAGGAAGACTTTAGAAGTATATACCATGAAAAGACTGTAATCAATGATTAAAGTCTATAAGGAAATGATTTTGTATATAAATAAAGCTTGTAAGAGATGCAGATTGTCAGAGTAGGTCACATGATACCGAGATGAGCTTTCTCTCTGTCCATCTCCTGTAAAACGAAGCTAAGTGTCCCATGTCTGATGCCACTCTCACATCCACCCACTTCAGACCCTGCCATCCGGAGCTGGAGTCTGGCAGGCAACTGCAATAGAAACTCAGTCTATCAAAATGGAAACAGCCACGCACTATAGGCAAACAGAAGAGCATTGAGAAAAAAGCTGAGCTGACTCTGCCTTGTGGGGTCTTGTGTATACATACCTGTCAGACAATGTTAGCAAATATAGTAGCATGTGTGTAATATGTTCAGATGCAAAAGTTATTGAATACAATTGACTGTCTACCTACTCTGGAGCAAGCCTTCTCTCAGGACTGTCTACCGACTCTGGAGCAAGCATTCTCTCAGGACTGTTTACCTACTCTGGGTTAAGTCTTTGTCAGGTCTGCATCCACAGAGCCCATGCTTTAGAAAGAAGACATCTTTGTTTTAAAAACGAAGGCAATACCACATGCAAGTTGCCCTAACAGGTCACAGTTGTAGGAAATAGGGAGAGCATGGTCAATTCCTCTATTTTAATGTTTGGCAAGTTTTCATAGAGGAAAATACCCTGGAACTAACAAGGAGAAAAAGTTCCAGGCTGAGGAAACTGAATTTACAGAGTCCCAAAGGGATAAAAGAACCCAGAATAACCTCATTCCTGGGTCAGAGTTGGAGTTACATAGGACATGAAAGCAAGTGAGGCTGGGGATATGAAACCAAAGAGGTAGGCAGGTTCCAGGTTCTGAAAGGCTTATCCATTATTCTAAGAGTTTGGGGGTTTGTCTTGTATGTAACAGAGAGCCAATGAAGGAAGATAAACAATAGAAAATAAATAAATAAATAAATAAATAAATAAATAAATAAATAAATAGGACTGAAGTTTGGTTTTTATAAAGACTAGTCTAACTCAATATTTTGGTTTTTTTGTTGTTTTGAGACAAGGTTGTTATGGGATAGCTGTACAGTGTGAAAATATATTGCCGTGATTGGTGTAATAAGAAGCTGAACGACCAAGAGTTAGGCAAGAGGTACAGGCAGAACTTCTGAACACAGAGAGAGGAAGTAGGAGAAGACAATCAAGGCACAGTGAGACACCAATAAGACATGGAAGGAGTCAACATACAGAATGAAAGAAAGAAAAAAAGTCACGAGGCAAAATGTAGACTAATATAAATGTGTTAGTTTAAGTTTTAAGAGCTAGCCAGCACTCAGGAGGCAGAGGCAGGCGGATCTCTGTGAGTTCGAGACCAGCCTGGTCTACAGAGCTTGTTCCAGGACAGGCTCCAAAGCCACAGAGAAACCCTGTCTCGAAAAACAAAAAAAAAAAAAGTTTTAAGAGCTAGTAGGGCAAGCCTAAGCTAAGGCCAAATTTTCATAATTAATAAGAAGTCTCCATGTTGTAATTTGTGAGCTGCAGGCCCAAAACAAGGTCCTCCTATCTAGTTCTGGCTGGCCTGGAACTCGAAATACTGACCACACTCACAGAGATCCACCTGTTTCCGCCTCCATGCGAGTTCAATCTAGCTTAATGCAGAGGACAGAGCAGGGGGCTGTTGGGAGAAAGCAGTGAGCCCAGGAAGAAAACAGTCCAACTCTGAACTGAAGTGTTCGGGTTTGTGGCTAAGGCCGGAGGGTGCTGGTGAAGCCTCTAGTACCATCAGAGGGGCAAGCCTGAGGAACATAAGCTTTGAGACAAACACACAGTTCAGGCTGTGGAGGTTTGCTAGGATGGCAGCATCCTGCTGCCCTTTGCCATGTTTACATTTGGGAAACAGCCTTTAGGCGGCAGCAGCACATTTCCTGGGAGGGGCTCCCAGGAGGGCCAGGAATGGAGAGCTGTTGAGACATGAATTTTTTTTTTCTTTCCCTTCTGTGTACCTGCTACGATGTTTGGACAAACCGGCAGGCTATAAACAGGAAAGCCTGTGATCAGTGTAGAGTTCAAGCAGGAAGCCCAAAGTGGGGAAAGCAGCCTTGGCAGACGGCCAACTATGGTTGGCACAGTTCCAGGGGTCTCAGAAGTTGCTTGGGAGCTCACTGGGCCAAAGCCTAACTCCAAGCTCTTTCTGTTGTGCATTTGTTCTGAAGAACTTCTGAGAGGAACTCATAATAGGATTTCCACATTTGGGGTTTGGGACCTTCCTTTCATTTGCCCAGCACTTCACAGTTTACAAAATGCTTACACTTATGGTAACTTTTTTTCCACCAAGACATGTAGCATTCTTCCCAATCTATGCATTTTCAAACAATACTTGAGAGCTATAAGTGATTTTTTTTTCATAAGTGCATAGCTAGGAAGTGCCAAAACCACTGACCTAAATTAGATATTTTATGTTGGCGAAACAATAGGGAAGTGGATGTCTTACTCTGGATGAGAATACAAATTGAGCTAGCTTTTCATAACACATTGTCAGTATGTTAAATGTGGTTGGCCTTTCATCTGGCAGTTCTTATTCTGGTCCCTGTGCTAGCCTTATGCTCATCCTAAAAAGCAAAGCTCAAAGTGAATCCAACATTAAAATGTGACCCCAGTGGCCTTAGGGAAGAGTGAAAAGGACACCAAACTGCCCCCATTGTGTGCAAAGAGGATCTGATCCTACTAGAACCCTCTAAGGAACACAGAGAATTCTGGAAGACAGAGGAGGGAATGTATTCATAGGTTCTCACCTACATTACTTTCTCCACAGATGGTTAACTCATTCTTCATGGCTTACCAAATGTGTTCCCAGAAGTATCCCAAAATGTATTCACACATTGGCTATGTAGTTAAAAATAAGGCTAGAGGTAACCTGGGACCGATGCTGGTGTTGTCATTAGAACACAGATCTCTGAAAAGTCCAGTTTTCAGAATCTAGAAGCTATAGCTCTATGGAATTAACAAGAACAGGATCCAGACCCCTTGGAGGTTTAAAGGGAACCTATAAATAAATTAACCTACCAATTATTTAAAAATTATCAAAATTAACCTATTAACTTATCAATAAATTAACGAGGTGTTTTGATTCTCTGCCATAGGAGACTTTACCTGTTCCATAGCACAATGACCTCATAATGCCAGATATTCTGTTGGGCAGGGCGACAGAGGACAACAGAGAAGGCTCTCTGTGCCCAGCATCAAGCCTGAAGAGAGCGAAAAACAAATGATAATCAAAAATCCAGTTCTTGGGGCTGGAGAGATGGCTCAGTG
>NC_022020.1:46349547-46354113 GCF_000317375.1 Microtus ochrogaster
TTAAGAGCACTGCCTGTTCTTCCAAAGGTCCTGAGTTCAATTCCCAGCAACCACATGGTGGCTCACAACCATCTGTAATGAGATCTGGTGTCTTCTTCTGGCCTGCAGGCATACATGCAGGCAGAATACTGAGACTACTGATACATAATAAATAAATCTTGAAAAAAAATCCAGTTCTTCTTAACTGTTCTAGTTATAGGATTCATCTGAGAATCCACCGTAAAGTGAAATTCCTGGGCCCCACCTAGAAATTCCAATTTGTGTCTATATAATAATCTACCTAAATAAACCTAAATTTCCAATTTTAAATCCCTCGAGCAATTTTTCTGTAGGTGATCCAGGAGCACACTTTGAAAGGCACTGGCCCTGAACCTAGACCCTGAACCCCAAGAGGGGAAAACGTGTCTCTTCCTGGTTCCCTATTCAATACTGGGTACATCTAGGCACCCAAGATTTGTTCAGAACCAATCCTCTAAAAATCGTGTTTCAAATGCGGTCAGCTCAAATCTGTAGCCTCTCTGCAGCATTAGGCTATGGGACTCTATGGCAGTAGTCTAGGAAAGGGGATTCAAGCTCACTAAAGACTACATGATAATCCATGAAGCCAAAGAAACCCATCTATGGGATCTAGTGCCAGGCTGTTTGCCTGCCAAGAGGAGTAAAGGGCCCTTGAGCACGATAGCTCTGGCAGCCCGTAAGAATCATACCTGCACTGTAGGTCGTTCTCTGGATAAAATTCCTCCCTGCCTTAAAGTAAAAAGAGTAAATGTAATTTAATAAATTTTAGACTTAAACTATTAACGTGACAAAATTTATGGGATAATATGGATCAAATACTGTATAACTGAAAACCATATATAAAGCAAGTTACTATCATCTTGGAGAATTGGCTCAAGATGCTTCATATGGGGGTAAATGTGTACAAGCTCCGCTGTCAAATACAAGAGAAAACGGAAAGCAAATCACTGTGCTTCCCCAAGCCCAGGTTTTCTGCTCTCTAAAACAGAAATAATGCTAATATCTACCTTTGAAGTTTCGTGAGAATTGAGGCAGTGTATGTTTTCCATTTCCTCTATTCCCATTCTCAATATTAATAGATTGGTTCCTTTTCTGCTCCCATCCTGGGCTCTAAAGCCAGACCTTTTTTTTTTTCATTTATGTATTTATTATGTATACAGTGTTCCGCCTGCATGTGTGCCTGCAGGCCAGAAGAGGGCACCAGATCTCATTACGGATGAGTTGTGAGCCATCATGTGGTTGCGGGAACTTGAACTCAGGACCTCTGGAAGAATAGCCAGTGCTCTTAACCTCTGGGCCATTTCTTCAAGCCCTAATGTCAGACACTGAATACACTAGGACAAGCACATGGTGGCAGGCAGCATGCGCCTGTCAAAATGCTCTGGGACACATGTCACTTTACGCATCCAAGCCTTGGTGTATACAGGAGAATACAGTTGATTCACGGACCTCCTGTCAACTATTGATTCACCGTTCCCAGACCTATCGCTAACTCCTTAAACTTAGAAGTGAATGGTACGAGCCGGGCGATGGTGGCGCACGCCTTTAATCCCAGCACTCGGGAGGCAGAGGCAGGCGGATCTCTGTGAGTTCGAGACCAGCCTGGTCTACAGAGCTAGTTCCAGGACAGGCTCCAAAGCCACAGAGAAACCCTGTCTCGAAAATCCAAAAAAAAAAAAAAAGAAGTGAATGGTACGGCCAAAGCGCGGATCTTAACGAAGAAGTTTGAAAAGAGATAATGTGGATGTTTCCTGAGGTCCGTGGCAAGAGCGGCAGAAGAATAAATGTGCCTAACTGGAAATAATATGCCTAACTGGAATAAATGTGCCTAACTGGTGTTTTCCAGTTAGGATGGAATATTAGCCTGGACGGTGGAGTAGGAGGGGACCGGTGTGAGAAGACAAAACAGTAGCCTTACTTTCCGGAAGACGCAAAGAGCACTGAGCCTGCCTGGCCTTGCACCAGGTCAGAGCGTCTCGAGGAGGGTCCCAGCGGCCAAAGCGCCCGGAAATGGGACCAAACCCGGAGAAGCGCACGCGCACTGAAGTCGCAAAGCCCCTCTGGGTCGGCTACCTTACGTCAACGTCTACGTGGAAGACGTAAGGAGCGCGGGGTGGGAGACGCCGGGCCGAGTCACGTGACATGTGCTCCGGGCGTTGGCTCCTCCCTTCCGAAGATGGCGTCCCTGCTGCAGTCGGAGCGGGTTCTCTATCTCGTCC
Organism: Microtus ochrogaster; assembly: GCF_000317375.1. Taxonomy (NCBI): domain Eukaryota; kingdom Metazoa; phylum Chordata; class Mammalia; order Rodentia; family Cricetidae; genus Microtus; species Microtus ochrogaster. Next base: position 46,351,785 of record NC_022020.1, read on the forward strand.
AAGGAGAAAAGAAGGTTCGGGCCCCGCTCTCGCAGCTCTACTTCTGCCGCTACTGCAGCGAGCTGCGATCGCTGGAATGTGTGTCGCACGAGGTAACTGGGCCGTTCCGCGGGGACTGCGCGCCGGGGCGGGGGTGCTCTTCCCTGTCACTGCGGCTGGCGGGAAGTTCCGCCGGGAGAGGCGGGGAAATCTTGTATCTAGCCTTCCGATTGGCCAAGTGCCCCATCATTCATCTGAGTTTGCGATTTCATTTGCTTGTAAATTGTCACTTAGGAAAGGGGCGGCCCCGGGTGGGGCTGAGCAGATCCTCTTGTTCTAGAGCTGCCTGTAGCTGGACTGGTTTGCCCTGGACTCTGGGGTCCGCTGTGGGACTTGAGAATTGAGACCCTAGAGATTGGTCGGGGGCTGGCTAACACAAGCCACTGAAAAGCAGAGAAAACTTTTCTCGTCGTTAGTGGAAGGAGGGCAGCCGTTCTCGCTCGTGGCCCTCCCTTCTGGGAAGGCCTGACCCTCCGTTAAGCAGAACTGGGCCCTGTCCAAACAGCTGACCCGGTTTCCTGAGCCAGGCCAAGGACTGAAGCGAGAAGGCTGGGATAGGTTGACTTGAGGAGAAAACGCATAGCGTAGTCTGTGGTCAAAGCAGCTCAGAGTTCTCTTCACGGGCCCAGATGGTCATTGAAATAGAATTGTTCAGTTTGGAAATTAAAAGGCACCTAATAACCAAGTCCCAAACCTTTTGCAGCTTTTGACAAAAGTTGTTTAGCTACTGCAGTGCTCTTGGGAATCTCACAGTCTGGTGGAAAAGCCCATAGAAATGATGGCAGCTTTATTCTGTATTTAGCTGTGTGACAAAGGCTTTGCATAATCTTTCCAGATAATGAAGGCGGAGGCTTGGGTTTGGGAGCTTTTGGATGGGGTGAGGGGTTGTTGAGTCAGGGTTTCATTAAGCCCAAGCTTACTGTGTAGCCAGTGCTGGCCTTTTAACTCCTGATTCCCCTTTTAATCCTTCACCTCCCAAGTGCCAGGATTATAAGTGTAATCCACTATATCCAGCTATTGAAGGTGCTTGTTGTTGCAAAAAAAAAAAAAAGAAGAAGAAGAAGAAGAAGCCGTATTGCAGTGACCCAGGCTTATAATCCTAACACTCGGAAGGCTGAAGCAAGAGGAACACTGTAAATTCAGAGCAAGCATGGGCTGCTTGGTAATTTCTAGGACAGTCAGTCAGCTACAGTGTGACTTCTCACGAGCTTTCTCGAGGCTCACACCCCTCCCCCAAATGGACAGGTTAAGAAGCAAACACGGAATGTTTCCTGTAGGTCACAGAGTCGCTTAGAAGTGAGAAGGAAGATCTGTATCAGAGACGAAATCCTGGGAAGAAATGCTTGTGAAAACGTGTCCGTGGTTCTTATCTTAATGGGGCTACTTCCCAAAATATTAAGAATGGTTAAGACCAAGAATATAAGAAATCCAGTCCTAGTCATACATACTTACATATTTATGTCATGTATGTGATTTTTCTTGGAATTTGCATTAGCGCTTTGTGTGATAGCTAGAATTGTGTAATTATCAAATAGAAGCTACTTATTATATAAAGTACTTTTTATTTATTTATTTGGTTTTTCAAGAAAAGGTTTGTCTGTGTAGTTTTGAAGCCTATCCTGGAACTTGCTCTGTAGACCAGGTTGGCCTCGAACTCACAGAGATCCACCTATCTCTGACTCCCAAGTGCTGGGATTAAAGGCATGTGCCACCACCCGGCATAAAGTGCTTTTTTATGAGATCTTTTTTAAAAGGAGCAGATCTAATATTTAGACTGTGTTTTGAGTAAAATACAGTAAGGTTATTTTGTTGTTCAGTTTGTTATTGAAAAAGACTGTACTGGGGAACTGAAGAAGTGGCTCAGCAAGTAAAGGCTGAGTTGGGATCAGAACCTACGTGGTGGAAAGACAGAACCCTTTCCTGGGAGATACACACACACACACACACACACACCGTGAGATGAGCTGTGGTGCCTACCTGCAGGCCACCTACCTCATCATATGGACACAAAACAAATGTAAGATAAATAAATGAAAATCTCTCTTTTGGGGACTGAGGTCATGAGTTTAGTCCCAGAATCACAGAACACACATACATAAAGCTAAGCACTGTGACACATAATCCAGGCCAGCCAACTTTATCTACTTGGTAAACCCCAGGCCAATGAGAAACCCTTTCTTACAAAAGAAAAAAGCAGGAAAGTAGCCAGGTGATGGTGCTTGAAGTTGTAGCACCTGAGTTTCCTCTGATCTCCACACACATGCACATACAACATACAAAAAAAAAAAAA
>NC_022020.1:46354553-46358864 GCF_000317375.1 Microtus ochrogaster
CTCTGCAACAGCAGCAGATGCCCTTCTCACAAGCCACCTCTTCAGACCCAACTTAATGTCTCTTAACACAGGGACTGCTGGGTTATTGTAGTGACATCAAGCCAAACTCGATGGGAGGCTGTTGACCACGGCTTTACATTTGCATTATTAATTGATTCAGTAGACCATAGAGTTATTCATTTGGGAGCTTTGACCTATCAGATAGACAAGTCTTGGACAGCTGACACATAAACCTTGGTGATAGGGAACAGAAAATATGAGAAAGGAAAAGGATTAAGAGAGGAAAAAAATGAAAGATGTCTACAGACAGGGAATTACTTAGTTGGAAACAGTCCAGGTGTTTTTGTCTGTTTCCCCCGGGTCAGTAATTTCTTATCTTCTGGTGAGGTGGAGCATATTTTAATAATAAATTTCTTTCTCTGATATTTTTATTTCTTCATAGGTGGATTCACATTATTGTCCGAGCTGCTTAGAAAACATGCCATCAGCTGAAGCCAAATTAAAAAAGAATAGGTAAGAACTGGGCAAATCTTTCTGATTCCCATTTGTTATTGGTTTTGTGAGCACTAAGGCCAAAACAGGGTCTTTTTTTTTTTTTTTTTTTGGTTTTTCGAGACAGGGTTTCTCTGTGGCTTTGGAGCCTGTCCTGGCACTAGCTCTGTAGACCAGGCTGGTCTCGAACTCACAGAGATCCATCTGCCTCTGCCTCCCGAGTGCTGGGATTAAAGGCGTGCGCCACCATCGCCCGGCCAAAACAGGCTCTTATTTCATAGACCAGACCTCAAATTTTGTTTTTTTGAGACAGGATTTCCCTGTTTGACCCTGGCTAGCCTAGAGCTCACTCGGTAGACTAGGCTGACTTTGAACTCAGAGATCCACCTGCCTCTGCCTCCCGAGTGCTGGGATTAAAGGTGTAAGACACCACTACCTGAGTTTAATTGTTGGGGGGGTTGGGTTTTGAGACAGAGTTTCTCTTTGTAACCATCCTGACTGTCCTAGAACTCTCTTTATAAACTAAGCTGGCCTTGAACTCACTGAGGTACACCTGCCTCTGCCTCCCAAGCACTGGGATTAAAGGTGTGTGCCGCCACTGCCCAGCATTGATTTTATTTTTTAATAAAGTACCTTTATTAGAGACTTCTAAGAATTGTTCTGAAAATAGTGCAGTCTCCTCCCCCTTTGTTAAGAGACAGTATTGATTTAGTTATGTCACCATAGGCTTCTTGTGGTTGGGACTGTCTCTTAGACTTTCTCTGGTCATGAGGTTAAAGGTACCAAGGCTTCCTGGTGCAGTATCATATAGACTGCCCTTCAGTGTCTGTTGATGTTTCCTCTTTCAGACAGGAGACTGGGTAAGAGTAGGGAGTTAGACCACCCTCTCAAAGTCTAATTACATAAATGGTTTAGGACTTTTTTCTTATTCTGCCTCTTTTCTCTATTTAATCATTACTCATGAATATTTATTTTGTTGGTTAGGCTGTGATATTGCTTTATCTTGTTGGTTTTCTCCCTTGTGTGTTCTATCTTTGGCCCCGGGAACTCTTACTTTTCCCCTGAGCCCCTGTAGCCTCTATCATTGGAAAAGAGAGTATGTTGTCTTGTTCCATTATTTGAGCAGTTTCTTACCAGTATAGTACTATAAGGTATTTTAGTGTGTATATTTTCTGCCTCTAGGAATTTGTTATTTCTTGAAGAAACTTGGTTCTTTTTACTGGAGGATATTAAGAACTAAAACCCAGCACATGGTGACACATTCTTTTTTTTCCCGGCTCATGGCTTTAATGCCAGCACATGGGAGGCAGAGGCAGGTGGATCTCTCTGAGTTTCAGGCCAGCCTGGTCTACAGAGTGAGTTCCAGGACAGCTAAGGCTACACACACACACACACACACACACGCACACACCCCAGCTACTGCTGGGTTTTTAGTTGTGAAAATTCTTGTTTCCCGCCTTATTCCTGTTCATTTGTGGTTGTGAGCCCCTAGTTTTGTCTTTCCTGTTCCAGGAAGTAGCTCCTGAGAATTAGATGCTGCGTTGTATGCTTTCTGTACATTCATGTTCACTTGGCTTTTCAAGTGAATCTGTAAGGTAGGTGGTATTGTTTCTCTTATTGAAGACAGCAGTTTATTATTATAACAGATGTTCAATATTGTGGAAGACTACAGGTGAAATCTGGATATCCTCGGGCTGTGGGAGTGCTGAATGCACCGGGTGTGGTTGCTCACTTAGAGCCAGGAGCCGAAGAATCACAAATCTAAGACCAGTCTGAGCTAAATAGGCTTTGTTTCAAACAAACAACAAAAGACACCAGGGTCTAGCGCTCCCAAAGGGAAATGCTACATGATGCATCTCAGGAGAGAACAGAAAGCTAGTGCCCCTTGCATGGTATCTGTTCCTTGCTGGTGCCCCATTCTGACCACGCTCCTCCATTGTGGTGTGTTTCAGATCCCTGGCACAGTGGTCAAACAATAATTTTCTAAATCCAGTTTCACAGTTGTTTATGTTGTTGAGACTGAATTTTTTGTCACACAGTACTCTGCCCTCTCTAGCAGCATAAACTGTGCCATTTCCTTAAAAATCTGTGTCCTATATAGGCATAAAAATGTGGAATCGTAAACCCTACCTAGAAACAGTGATTTTTCTCTGTATAGGAGGTAGAATTGGGTTCTGATTTGTTACAAGCTTTGCTGATAATTGTTTTGTTTTGTTTTTAAATGAACATATAGTACTTCTGAAGTGCTAAACTTGGTAAAAGTACCCAGAAAAAAGTTATATTTTTCCCCTTGAGAGTCTTTGAATTCCTACCATTTGGACCATGGTTTCCTAAACTGCATTGTGACCGTGTCCCTAGATGTAAACACTTTAAAATGATGACAGAGGTAAAAGGTTTCTGAAACGAAATCTAATTCAGAGTCAGACATGTAGTAAATGAGGTGTTTATGGTGGCGTGTGCCCGTGTCCCGTTGTATACCTCATTATAACCTTGGCTCTGAACACAGCCTGTGTGTGGACTTGGCACTCCTGGTGCCGCAGTGGGTGCTGCCTAAAACAGTTGAGACTATTATAGCTGATGAATTGGATTTTTTTTCGACACATGCAAAGTTCTTTGCTATAATACAAATATTAGCTTGATCATAGACAGCAAAGTCTATGATTTTTCTGTCATCATTCCTCGGCATGTATCAGATTATACTTCTTTGGTTTCTATTGTATAAGAGTGTTTGCTTTTAAAAGAGTGTTGGCTTGGGATTGGGACAGAATTTCCAGAAATATCTGAAATTACCGTAAAGACACTTATGTCATTTTAGATTACATATTTATTGTAATTTATTGTAAAGTATTGGCAATTACAAAATATCAGCTCTGAAAAGCATTGAAGATTCTCTCTCCTGCATTATCAACTATTTAGCAAAGATTTAATTCATTATATAAAAATAAATATGCATCTTTGTTAGCATAGAAATTTGCTTTTTTAAAACTTGGTTTTTTGATACAGGGGTTCTCTGTAGCTTTGGAGCCTGACCTGGAAATCACTCTGTAGACCAGGCTGGCCTTGAGATCACAGAGCTCCACCTGCCTCTGCCTCCCTAGTGCTGGGATTGGGATTAAAGGCGTGCGCCACCACCACCCGGCTGCTTCTACCTTTAATAAATGGCAAATTACATGTATAACAATAAATTGTTCTTAAGTTTTTCTTGACTTATTAACAGTAAATGTTTTATTTGTATACTTGTTTTACAAAAAAAATCCTAGAGATTATGTGAAAAACTTCTCAAAAGTAAAAAAAAAATTAGGAGACCTTGAACTAAACCAATGTCTAGCACGTAGTAGGTACTTGTAAGTATTAGTTGAATGAATGGTTGTGTTTGCCATGTCACAGATGTGCCAACTGCTTTGACTGTCCTGGGTGCATGCACACTCTTTCCACCCGGGCCACCAGCATCTCCACACAGCTTCCAGATGACCCAGCCAAAACCACCATGAAGAAAGCCTACTACTTGGCCTGTGGATTTTGTCGATGGACTTCTAGAGACGTGGGCATGGCAGACAAATCTGTAGGTGAGTATACTTGAACGTGGGGTTTGCTCTGCCATCAGTGCTGTAATTCTCCATAAACTATCAGCTCTGTATGTGCTGGGCTGTAGAACCTAAGTTGAGAACAGTTGTCAATAAGTCTTCTGTGCACCCATTTTCTCGCATTTATGGATCATAGTTTCTCATCTCAGACTAATACCATTCCATTTTCTTAGAGTTGGTAAAGTAACTTTTATGAATCTAATACTACAGCCAAACTTAATACCATTTATTTTAA
>NC_022020.1:46359089-46370346 GCF_000317375.1 Microtus ochrogaster
CAGAAAAAAAATATGCTCTGTGCTCCATTTCAGGTCCCTGATGCAGACACCGTGCGTGTATAATCCCAGCATTTCAGGGTCATTCTCACCTGCCTATGGAGCTCAAAGTCATCCTGGGTTATGTGATACCCTACCTCAAAAACAACTTTTTTATCTGAAATTTAAATATCGTGGACAAAATTAAAAATGATAAATTTAGAAAAGCAGAACTCAGTAATAACAGACTAACCAAATTGAAGAACCCGATAGGTCAATTTTAGGAGAATCAGAAGGAACACAGCAAAGAATTTGAACGGGTGTCATAGCTGAAGATAAAAGTGATCATCTTCAAAAGTGTTCATTTAGCTACAAATTAGGAAAATGTTATTCCTCAAATTTTTTTTGAATCTGATTATATCATGTTAGATACAGGCTAATTCTCAAATACTGTCATCTTGGAGAACAGTTTGATGATCCCTATTTACTTTTATTTTTTTTTGTGTGTGTACATGCCTGTTTGGAGGCCTGAGGACAATTCCGGGAAGTTGATGCGCTCCCCAATGTGGGTTCTGGTGATCGAACTCAGGTCCTTGGGCTTAGTGTCAAGTGCCTTTAATTGCTGAGCCATCCTGCCAGCCTTATTTATTTACTTTTTTTTTTTTTTTCTCGAGACAGGGTTTCTCTGTGGTTTTGGAGCCTGTCCTGGAACTAGCTCTTGTAGACCAGGCTGGTCTCGAACTCACAGAGATCCGCCTGCCTCTGCCTCCCGAGTGCTGGGATTAAAGGCGTGCGCCACCACCGCCCGGCCATTTATTTACTTTTTGAGGCATGTCTCACTCTGGCAGAAAAGGATTAGATCCCCTGAACTGGAGTTACAGATGGTTGTGAGCCACGACGTGGGTGCTGGAAATCAAACATGGATGCTCTGGAAGAGTAAGTAGCCAGTGCTCCTACCTGCTGAGCCATATCTCCAGCCCCTCTTTATATGTTGTGCATTTGGGTATTTTGCCTGCATGTATCACATTCATGCAGTGCCCATGAAGGCCAAAAGAGGTGTTTGATCTTCTAGAAATGGAGTTACAGACAGTTGCAAGCCTCCACGTGGGTGCTAAGAACTGAGCCCAGCTCCTCTGCAAGAGCAACAAATGGTCTCAACTGCTAAACTATCTTTTAGTTTGTATTTTATTTTGTTTTTGTAGCCCAGGCTGATCTTGAAATGTTGATTCTTGGGTCTGCACCAGGCCTTCTGAGTATGCATTAGGGATTCCAGTTTAGTGTTTTTACAGGATTCCCGTGTGTACGGACAAGTGGATCTCTGATTATTGTGCCTTTTCTTGGGCTCTTTTCCTTCTGCTTATTTGTTTTGTCCAATTCTGATGTGTTAGTTTTTGTTTTACCTTATTATACTTTCTTTTTATTATTAAAAAAAAATAAAGAAATGGCGAATCTTGTACCTAAACCTCCAGTGTTTTAGGATACAGATCCGAGCCACCACACCTGGCTAGTGTGTGTTTTCTTTATTATCTGTCACACAGAAAGCATCTACAGTAAAATATCTACAAGTCTTTTATCCCTTTTTAAGAGGATAAAAGTCTCATGCCCAGGCTGGTCTTGAACTCCTGTTCATCTCACCTCCACCTCTTACGTGCTGGTATTATAGACACATACTACAATATATGGTTCCTTTTGCCTACTTATTGTTCCTTGTGTTTATACTTTGTTTTCCTGTTGAAGAGACTTTAATCCAGCTTTGCTAAAATCTACTCTGTATACTTATAGACATGCAAGTTTTAACCCTTAGGTTTCAGCCTATAGTCTATCTCTCAGGTAAGTTCTGTACATTTTTTAATGGTCAAGGGTTTTGAAGTTTGTATGGGTTTGAGTTTGGGGGATTTTGTTTTGCATGTGCAGATCCAGTTGCTACAGCAGTACTTGTTCGGAATTTGGATCGTGCTACAGATGAGAGCAGGGTTTCCAGATCGTGCCTACTTCCTGAGTTGATTCCTATCTCCTTCACTTACTATCTGTGTAACTTTAGGTCTGTTAGCCATTCTGAGCTTTGAATTTCTCATCTATAAAATGGGATCAATCAGAATGCCTTACCTCAGAACATACTATGAGAACAGAAAAAAAATATGCTCTGTGCTCCATTTCAGGTGCCTGATGCAGACACCGTGCGTGTATTCTTGGTGCTGCTGAGGGTCAGCATCACCCTCATTATATTTAAAGAAATAATGTTGTATTGGGCTTGATAGCCTAGGCCTGTGATCCTAGCTACTTGGGAAGCTGAGACAGGAGGATTACAAACTCAAAGTTTGTCTGGGATACAGAACAAGGCCAGCTTTGGCAACTAAACAAGATTATGTCTCAAACATTTTAGAAACAAGATTGGTGAAATGACTCAGTGGGTAGATGCTCTTGCTCTACAAACTTGACTACCTGAGTTGTTTTTAAAGGCTTGGAATATAGCTCAGTGTACAATATGGGTAGAGCCCTAGGTTCAGTCCCTAGTACTGGAAAGAAAGGGAAGGCAAAGGGAGTAGGGAAAGAGAAAGGGTGTGTGTGTTGCTCTTCAGTTCTGCTGGTCCATAAGTGTTCTTTCTTGGAAATTCTATGTTTTTAATTTATGTCCTACAGGTGACAATTTTGAAAATAAAAAGATAAAATTACTGTTTGATATTTGTTTTCTAGCGAGTGGCGGTTGGCAAGAACCAGAAAATCCTCACACACAACGGGTAAGTACAAGAACATAGGCCACAGAGGAAGAAACCAGAAAGGCAGTGGGTGTGGCCCATTCCTAGAAGTGCCTGTATCTTTGCTGTGGGTCAGTTACACACAAAGAGGCTTTAAGTCGGTGCCACTTCTTCTCTCTTGACTGAAGTTGCGGAAAACACTTGTAGTTTTGGTTCTGTGTTCCAGTTGTGTTTCAGAAGAGGATTGAAATAACTTTGTTGTTTTCTTCACATGCCCAACAGTAGCTAATAAAAGTTTCGTTCACTATCAGATACTCTTAGAAATACATGCACATAGACCTTTCAGTCCTAGAGACACTAATAATTTTGAAGGTACCTTTGGACCAGTAATGACTTCCTGCAGAAGCATGATAGAGCGTTTTTGCAGTACGTGTTGCAGTTGGCTTTCTAACCCCTGCATTAGAACAGTGTGAGGAACTGATGATCTGTTATCAGCATGCACACTATACTGTCCAGATGAAAACTAAACAGGAATTTACAGTTTTCACCTATAACATCAGCAAAAATTAAAAATGCTGAAAGTGTCCAGAGTGAGAGTGTAGGGAAATGGTTTTCTCACATGTATTGTGTATAGTATGGGTTGATACAGGTTTTTGGAATTCTTTGTTGTGTGTACTTCATAGATGCTCACCTACAGAATTGCATGGATATACGAACAAGTGCTTGCACATAGCCATATATGTTCGTGTGTGTGTGTGTGTGTGTGTGTGTGAAATCTTCAGCGTGTCTGATAGGGAAGGGAAAAATTGTCTCCAGGTAAAGTAGAAACTGAAGTAAGTAATGTGAGGGAGAATTTGTGCCTTGTCGACATTTCTTGGAAATTTCAACTAATGAGGTCAGCGTGAGCATTGTGCTGCTGTCTGGAGATGCTAGACACAGGGGAAAGAGTTGAAACAGGCGAGCAGCCTGTAGGTGGAGGAAACAAAGCGTGTAGTAGCTGAGAGAGTGGTTCAAGTGGAGTGTGGTATCGGCAAATGGAGAAGGGTGTTGAGGGTTGACCTTTTAGATCAAGAAATTTGAGAAGCCTTTAAATGTTTAAAAATAAGGAGATAACAGGATCACATTAATGTTAAAAAAATAATCAATTGCATGGGCTGGAGAGTTGGCTTAGTGGTTGAGAGTACTAGGTGATCTTCCAGAGGACTTGAGCTCAGTTCCCAGTACCTCCAGGGTAGCTAATTATGCTCTGTAACTCCATTTCCAGGGTGTCTTAGTTTGGTGTCTATTGCTGTGTTAAAGGCCATAACCAAAAGCAACTTGGGGAGGAAAAGGTTTATTCCATCTTCAAACTTTCAGGCCATACTCTATCACTGAGGGAAGTCAAGGCAGACTTGCCCTGTGGCTTGCTCATTTTGCTTGTTTATACACCCGCTCAAGGGTGGTACTACAGTACTAGAAAGCTGGGTGTGGTGGGCAGAGAAGTATGGAGCACATCCTCTCGACTCCTCTATGGAGTCGAATGCCCATGCATTCTCTGGTTGGATGTGAAGATATCATCCCAGTTCTGAAAACCCTGTAATCAGAGAAAACGATGTGGGTCCTCCCACATCAGTCATTCGTCAAGAAAATGCACTACAGTCTTTCCTACAGGCAATCTGGTGGAGGCAGTTCCTCCGTTGACATCTCTCTTCCAAGATAACTCTAACTTGTATCCAGTAGACAAAAATCTATCCCAACTAGGACATAAGGGATCTACCACCCTCTTCTGGCCACCACAGGCACTACACATACGTGATTCATAGACATACATGTAGTTAAAACAACCATGGACATAAAGGAAATCTCATTTTAAAAAATATATTTTTGCTGCTGATTAAAGAGGACAGGAACGACACCAGAAGACCATTTATGTCCTGTTGTAAGAAATGTTTAAATACCTTTTAGAACATTTGTTCTTTGCAATGAGGTCCAGCCTTTGAAAAGAACAAGGTTGGTGTGTTAGTAATGGACAGAGAGGTAGATCAGATGTATGGGAAGTCCATTATACTTGGAATGAAAAAGAATAGATATTTTATTCCCTTTTAGATGAAAAATAAAGCACTTTGTGGTTTGGAGCAAGTTCTATATCTATACATGGGTGTTTTAAAGTGTATCATATGTTTCTTCTTTTTTTTTTTTTTTTTTGTTTTTTTTTGTTTTTCGAGACAGGGTTTCTCTGTGGCTTTGGAGCCTGTCCTGGAACTCGCTCTGTAGACCAGGCTGGTCTCTAACTCACAGAGATCTGAGTGCTGGGATTAAAGGTGTGTGTCACCATCGCCCAGCTGTATCATATGTTTCTAAAGTATGTCAGAAAGACATAATTGGTAATAGCAGCTACCTAATTGAAAGGAAAGGCTAGGGGGCTGGAGAGGTGGCTCAGAGGTTAAGAGCAATCACATGGTGGCTCATAACCATCTATGAGATCTGGTGCCCTCTTCTGGCCTGCAGGCACACATGCAGGCAGAACACTATACATAATAACAAATTTTTAAAAAAAGGAAAGACTACCTTCAATCAAAGGATGAGACAGAGTAGTGTTTTATTCTTTATGTTTGTATGTTTGAATTTTTATACTGCTTTATAATGAAAAATGAATTAAAAAGTGACAAGGCTGGGTGTGGTAGGCAGTGACGTATGGAGCATGTCATCTTGCGGATGTAAGGATTTCATTTCAGTTCTGAAAACATTGTTATGAGGAAAAATTCCCTTTACAGAAGAAGGAAGGAAAAAATAAAACTTGCCCACTTTATTTAGTAAAATAAAAAATAACTTTCCTTGTTTCTTTTCTTGTTTGTTTGTTTGTTTGTTTGTTTGTTGAGACAGAGTTGCTTTGTGAAACAGTTCTGGCTGTCCTGGAACTTGATTTGTAGATCAGACTGGCCTCAAACTCTCAGAGATCCACCTGACTAGTGCTGGGATTAAAAGCACGTGCCACCATCACCTGGCCGATTTTACTTCTAGTCAATGCAATTGATTGATTTTGTTAGTCTTTTCATGAGACAAATAGAGTCTTTGATTTCTTACAGATGAATAAGTTGATTGAATATTACCAGCAACTTGCTCAGAAGGAAAAGGTTGAACGAGATCGCAAGAAACTGGCACGGCGTAGGAACTACATGCCTATGGCTTTTTCGGTGAGAATTTGGCATAAAGATATTTTGCAAGGCCTGTAAGGCATCAGAATAGTGGCCATTTCAGAAAATGGCCAGTGTCCTAGACTTCTGTAGTTGGTATCAAGAACAGTTTCTCACATACAGACATGTAAGCCCACAGCTGTGCTTTTGTGTGTCATTAATTTTATTTAAATTCCTTGTGTTTTAATAGGGGCTTCTATCTTCCTTCATCGTTCTATTTTATGTTTATTCCTACTAAAAGTTACTGCTTAATTTTTTAGGCTATGCAAACTGTTGAGTGCTTTTGCATATTACAGAAAGATAGAAAAGATAGTGGTGGGGTGGTAGATTTTATTTGCCTACCATTGCAATATTCCTCTGGTACCCTGATTTCCCAGTTCCAGTCTTTGTTTTTATTTTGACACCTTACCACTTACCACACCATCCTTTTTTGTTGTTGTTGTTTTGTTTTGTTATTGTTTTTCATGACAGGGTTTCTCTATAGCTTTTTGGAGCCTGTCCTGGAACTCGCTCTTTAGACCAGACTGGCCTCAAACTCACAGAGATGAGTCTCTGCCTCCCAGGTGTTGGGGTTAAAGGTGTGCACCACCTCCGCCTGGCCCCATCCTCATTTTTTTTCAAGATGGAAATCACTGCACATGCACAGTATTTGTGGCGGTGGTGGTGGTGGCACTGTTGCCTAGGACCTGGCCTCTCTAGGCAAGCACTCCCTCGCTGACTACATCCTGAGCCTTACACAGTATGTTTATATGGTTAAATAAGCAGAGATACACGTAAGTGGAGTTGTTGGTAGAAGTGGTTTATGAATGTCATTTTCTGCTACTTTATAATTACTAAACAGAAACAAGGATTGGGATTCTGGGGGGTTTTTTGTTCTCCCCCAAGTTTCATTTGTTCTCACAGAACAGTTCCTTTTCCTTGTACCTGCTTGAGCCCTAACATGTTGACATTAAATAAATAACATGGCGTGACATGTCAAGCACTGTGCTAAATACATAATGTATATCGTTTTATTTAACCGCCACAACAGTCCTGTAAGGTTGATAGTATTCCCCCATTGTACACTTGAGGAAATGAGATCTGGAAGGTTAAATAACTTGTTATACTGTATCTACTGGACAATTTGTTAAGCCCCTAAAGACATAATGACTGGTAGGATTCATATAGAAATAAATAGATGTAAGTTTAGTTAAACATTAACTAAAGCACCTACACTTAACCAAAGTGAATGTTCCCAAATAGTCCAGTGCCTGATCAGCATATCCACGCCTACATATTAGGACAGGACTTGGAACTAAATGCTCTATCCTTCCACCCTTCCCATATACCTGCTGGCTGTATGCATTTGCTTTTATCTTATGCTTCATTTTTTTTTGTCTCTGTTATAACCTGCTGCTATTTGGGGGCTCTACAGCAACACACTATTCATGTAGTGGTAAGTTCTTTCATGATTCTTGCTAATCCTGAAGAAGTTAGCAGATGGTCATTGTGTGTCTTAGAATCTTCACATAGTTCTTGCCTGAACCATAGCTTGGACGTTCTTAGACTAGTGTTAAAAGCTTGTGTGTCGTCCACTTTTACTGTCCTACTGTAGTTTTAGTCTCTGTGTTGCTTATTCTAGGAATAGAATAGTAATGTGGGTTACAAATAAAGTAGATTTTGAGTAGCTTTTTGGTTTTATTACTTTTGGTTTTGTTTTAGTTTTTGCTTATTTCCCTAAGCTTCTCATGCTATCCTCCTGTTTCTTGCCTTCAATGAATAGGATGTATAAACTGGCCTTTCTAATAGCAATTTCTGAACTCTGTTTAGGACAAGTACAGTCTTGGAACCAGGCTTCAGCGACCACGAGCTGGTGCATCCATTAGTACACTTGCTGGACTTTCGTAAGTTTGGACATTAAGTAACTGAGAACAGCAGATAACAGAATGCATGTTTAAAGGGGTATTGAATTTTTTTTAAAGCTACCAATAGGAAAAAGAGTCTTAGACTTAAAAAATACCCAAACTGTAAGATACTCTATGTTAGAAGATTACTTCAGTCTTTGATAAGGACTTTGAATGGACCCTTAGGAAATTACGACTTCTCATTTTTTAGCCTTAGAGAAGGAGAAGACCAGAAAGAGGTAAAGATTGAGCCTGCTCAGGCTGTTGCTGAAGTGGAACCTCTGCCTGAAGACTATTACACACGACCAGTGAACTTAACAGAGGGTAATTTCATACATTCTTCTGTTCCTGCTCTGTTCTCTGGCTGTGTATGCTTTGACTCCAGCATGCCTCAGGACTTGAGATTCTTAATGGAATCTTTAGGAAAATAATGTATTGAAAATAAATTAGATATACTCATTTAAAGAACTTTAAAATATCTTTCAATACTGTTCATTTTGGCATATTGTTTCAGGTAGCATATTTCGTTGCCTGCATACCAAGTCTGATTTTTAAAACTGACTGTGAACTAAGTCCGATTTCTGCCTTTCTTGCTAGTGACCACCCTTCAGCAGCGCCTCTTACAGCCTGACTTCCAGCCAGTCTCAGCTTCCCAGCTCTATCCTCGACACAAGCACCTTCTGATCAAACGGTCCCTGCGCTGTCGGGTAAATACTCTTTCCTGTAGAGTTGCCATTTGTCCAAGAGAAAAGCAGATAAGAGTAGACTTGAGTGATATCTGGCCATTGTAGTAAATACAGAAGCTCAGAGAGCACACCAGATGTTTGGACATTATTTTAAATGGTTTCAATATAAATTCAATCCTAATGACTCTGAAAGTAGCTACTGTTCTACAAATACGAAGACCGAAGTACCTGAAGATTAAATGCGTAACGGAAGCCCATAACAGAATAGCAGAAGAACGTATGGCTTTTAGGGTATACAAGTAAACCACTAATACAAATTAAGCAATTTAAGAAAAATCAAGAAAGAAGAAATACCACAAATTTCACCTCTAGGAATGTACAGAACAAACAGTAGTTTCTTGGATAAATTGTAAAAACAAAATAACAAAATGGAAGGCGGAAATCTTTTAGATTCCATCCTGTGATGCTGTAGATTCTCTATGATGATCAATTCTACATTGCCTGAATGATGCAGTGTGGTACCCACTGGTTACACGTCACTGCCAAGTGCTTGAAATGTGAAGTTTGCTGAGAAACTAACTCGTAATTCATTTAAATAACCATATATAGCTAATGTTATCAAATAATGCATCTCAAGATTGAAGTGATTTAAAGGTATACCAGCCAAGCATAATTTGTATACTTAATGAAGATCCTGATCCAGACAAAACATAGATATAAAACTTGTATACGGAGACTGGAGAGATGGCTCAGCGGTTAAGCACATTGCCTGTTCTTCCAAAGGTCCTGAGTTCAAGTCACAGCAAACACATGGTGACCCACAGCCTCTGCAATGAGGTCTGGTACCTTTTTCTGGCCTGCAAGCATATACGTATACAGAATATTGTATACATAATAAATAAATATTTTAAAAAAAAAAAAAGCCGAGTGGTGGTGGCACATGCCTTTAGTCCCAGCACTCTGGAGGCAGAGTCAGGCAGATCACTGTGAGTTCGAGGCCAGCCTGGTCTACAAGAACTAGTTCTTGTAGCTACAGAAAAACTACAGAGAAACCCTGTCTCAAAACACCAAAATAAAATAAAATTGTATACAAAAATAAAATAAACTTGTATACAAAAAGAGCCTAGGGAGGCAGGGAAGGAGAAAGAGGGAAAAAACCAAAAATTTATAATAAAATCCTAGGAATTTAAACATTAGCAGGATTTCTTTATGTTATTAAAGTATTGGTCTTTTTTAGGAACAATTTTTTTTTAATATTCTCATCTTTTTTGAGATGCATGCTAAAACATCTGTGGATGAATGGCATAATGTCCAACAGTGATCATAAAAACTAAGAATGTAGAATGAGCATATAGCACAAGCTTCTTAGCAAGCTCAGATGGTTCAGTGTGTGAAGGCACATGCCTTTAAGCATGATAACCTTTGATCTCTGGAACCCACATGGTAGGAGACGAGTGCCCAAACTCACACTAATTAATTCATTAAATAAGAAAAAGAATGTCCAACTAGCCGGGCGATGGTGGCACACGCCTTTAATCCCAGCACTCGGGAGGCAGAGGCAGGCGGATCTCTGTGAGTTTGAGACCAGCCTGGTCTACAGAGCTAGTTTCAGGTCAGGGACCCAAAAGCTACAGAGAAACCCTGTCTCGAAAAACCAAAAAAAAAAAAAAAAAAAAGAATGTCCAACTAAATACATTGAACAAACACCACAACTCGTTTCTGTGCTGATTAGAAACAACAGAAATACAAGAATTCAGAGAGAGTTAAAGTGCAGCTAGAGCTGGACATGGTGGTACAATGCCTATAACCAGCTCCTGGGCATCTGAGGATCTTCACTTCAAGGCCAGCCTGAGCTGTACAGCAATAATACCCTGTCTCAAAACCCTGTCTCAAAATGCCAAGGGCTCAGGGTAGAGCCCAGTGTTAATTTAACAGTGCTTATAGCACACACAAGGTCCTGGGTTTGATTCGCATCAGAAAAGAAGAAGGAACAATGGAAGTTGTACAAACCCTAAGTTTATTTTTCTATTTTTTGTTTTCAAGAGAGAGTCTCACCATGTATCTCTGGCTGTCCTGGAACTCATGTAGACCAGGCTGGCCTTAAACTCACAGAGGTCTGCCTTCCAGGTGCTGGGATTAAAGGCGTATACCAGTGTGTCTGACTGGTCAAACACTAATTTCTTTTTTAAAAAGTATCTTACTTTTTTTCCTTTCTTTTGGAGTCTTAATTGTCCTGGAACTCGTCATGTAGATTAAATTCACAGAGGTCCGCCCGTGTCTGCCTCCCTAGTGCTGGGATATAAGGGTATACACCACTATGCCCAGCATCGTATTTCACTTTTACAAAGGCTCAGCTCACAGATGATATAACAGTCAAAATTTATGAGTACCAGATGATAGACTCAGTGTACACAAAGCAATATTTGAGAAAATAGACATATAATTTGAGGATATTTTGACATACATTTACCTTAGAAACAGAACAAACATAAGTCAGTAAGGAAAGATTTGGAACCTTTAGCAAACTTGACCAAATAGATGTGTATACATAACGTTATACCTAACATCTGTATAGTGTAAGACAGCACTCTAAAAATTGACTGTATACTGGATAATAAAGAAAATCTCAGAAAAAAAGAAAAAAGAAAATCTCAGGGGCTGGAAGAAGGCTCAGCAGTTCAGAGCCCATATTAGGCAGCTCAAAACCACCTGTAATTCCAGCTGCAGAGGATTCAACATCTTCTGGCCTCCAGGGGTACTTGCACTTACCTGCACATATCCAGACACTTCCATACACATAATTAAAAATTAAATAAAAATAAATTTTGGAGGGAGGAAATGTA
>NC_022020.1:46371194-46372945 GCF_000317375.1 Microtus ochrogaster
CCATCCATTTTCCTGCAAAATTCAAGATGTCATTATTTTTTTCTGCTGTGTAGTACTCCATTGTGTAAATGTACCACATTTTTCTTATCCATTCTTCGATCGAAGGGCATTTAGGTTGTTTCCAGGTTCTGGCTATAACAAACAATGCTGCCATGAACATAGTTGAGCACATGTCCTTGTGGCACGATTGAGCATCCTTTGTGTGTGTGTGTGCGTGCGCGCACACATGCGCACACATGTATGTATCGTGGTATATATTTTTAAATACAAAAGGCAGAGTAAGTTGAGCAGTAGTGATGCATGCCTTTAATCCGTTTAATCCACAATAAAGGCAAGTGGATCTCTGTAAATTCAAGGGCCAGCCTCATCTACAGAGTGAGTTCCAGGATAGCCAGGGCTGCACGGGAAACCCTGTCTCAAAAAAATAATACAATTTAAAAAAACATTAATGTTTGATAATTCTGGCTTACAAATCACTGGGGAAAGACTAGACTATGAAACTTTGCTGGGTGGCAGGTAAGCATATAGTTCAGTTGATGGTGCACTTGCCTAACGCGCATAGGTTCAGTCCCCAGTACCACAGAAAACTGGATGTGGGCTACGTGCCTATAATTCCAGTATTCAGGAAATAGAAAGAGAAGATTCATAAGTTCAGGGTCATCCTCAGTTACATAGCAAATTCAAGGCCAGCTCAGGTACATACATGAGACATTATCTCAAAAAAAAAAAAACATTTTTTTTGATTAGGAAAATTGAAAGCATAAAAGGCAAATAGGAGGAGAGAAAATTAGAATTGTTCATATATGATGTCCGAGTAAGGGATGATTTCACAAACAAGGCAAGCAAACAACAAACATTGTACAGTTGGATCTTCTACCACAGTAACTGTAACACTTGTTCATATCCCACAGAAAATCTGTAAACAAGATGTACAGAGACTGAGAAGAGCCATTCATTCCTAAGGTGTACGAATAATGAAGGATCTCTATCTAGAATGTATACCCGACTCTAGAACGCAGCAAGGGGAGGTATAATATAAAGCAAGCACAGGGCACATGCCTACAATTCAACCATTCTGGATACAAAAGCAGGGAGTGGCATATTCTAAGACCCTTTGTCCAAAACCAAACACGGGGTAACCCAATATAAAAATAGTGAGTGACTGTTGCAGAGAAAACTCCTGTAGTTAGTGAGCATGAAAGACACTTGAACTTACATGGTGATGACAGCAATGTGTATTAAAACTGCTTCAAGATGCCATTTGATAGTCAGCAGATAGCAGAAATTAGCAGCTTGGGAGTATCTATCGAAATAGTAAATGGCTTTCCCATTGATCTACACTTAGGAAATTTCCTTACACATTTATGCATTGGAAATTGACTCATGTCCAGTACTCAATGCTGCTTTACTTATAGTCACAAAGTGATTGAAATATTCAAAATATCTCAGTTGTCTGGTTAAAGTTACAGAAATTACAGTGGAACATTAAATATGAGGCTCCTATGGGTGCTAGGATAGAATTCCAAGATTAATGTAAAATGGAAAGGGCAAGAGAAGGTATAGACTTCGCTTTTGTATTATGAAAAAAAAAAAAAAAGGTGATACCTGTGCACTAATGTGTCTGGCCTGCCCTGTGCAGATTGGCCCTGCAAAGAGATACAAGGAACACACTAGTAATGTACTCTGTATAACAGAAAAAGCTTTCTACTACTTAAACTTTTTGTTTGTTTGTTTGTTTTGTTTTGTTTTTT
>NC_022020.1:46373463-46386656 GCF_000317375.1 Microtus ochrogaster
ATAAAATTCTAGTAACTACTTTCTTTCTGCATTTAATGGTTCTGTGGATCTTCAGAATATCTTTCCCTCTGACATGTACTTTTCATTTCAGAAATGTGAACACAACTTAAGCAAGCCAGAATTTAATCCAACATCTATCAAATTCAAAATCCAACTGGTTGCTGTGTAAGTATTTTGGGTTGTTGATTGCAGTTTTATAAATCTTTTTCAATGTTGGTTTATCTTTTTAAAAAAAATCTAAAAAGGAAAAGAAAAATTACATCAGGAGAGTCTTTCTGTTCCTCTTCTGGTTTTGAATTTAGTTGAACGGCATGAAGTCTCAAGTACATCTATAAATGTAGAATCAAGGCTGTGCAGCCTGAAACTGTGGCACGTCCTGGAATCCCAGCCTCTGAGAAGACAGAAGCAGGACTGTGTTTGTATCAGTGACAGAGTGTTGCGATATGGTCTCTGGCAATATGGAATTATAAAACATCTCAGACCTTTTTTTAATTAAATATAAAGTATAGCAAACTGAAGAGTACTCGAAATAATGTTCATTTTACTTCCTGGTTCTGCTAACATTCACTGAATGGAATAAAGGTGATTAAGTTAGAGTTAACTCACTACAGGTTGTCAGTCATTGTGTATTGAAAAAAAAAGATGATTAGGCAGACATGTTGAGGGAGACAGCAGAATGGTTCCGTGGGTGAAGCACTGCTGGAACAAGCTGACAGCCTGAGCCCAATCCCTGAGAGCTATGCAAAAGTGGAAAGAAAACCACTCCCTAAGTGTCACGGCCACCCTCGTCCTGCAAGGATGACGCAACCACCGGAGCTCTTCTCACTGCAGTTTTATTCCAGGACTTTTTACACTTCTCTCTCTTCCCCTCTCTCTCTTCCTCTCCTTCCTTGACCTCTCTCTGGGCTCTCTCCTCTCTTTGACCTCTCTCTTTTTCCTCTTTCCTCGGGCAAACCTCTCCCAGCCCTTAAGTAGGCATGGGCTGCCAACCCCGAACTGCCAGGTGGGCACTGCCCATAGGTTCACGCATATGCAGGCAGCTGATAATCATTGCGTGATCATAGCATAGGTCAGACTTTAGCCATAGGAGTTGATTATACATCTCCATCAGGTGTGATTCCACGCAGCTCGCTACACCTAAGCTCTTCTCTGATCTCCACACACATACACACAATAGTAGTTTTTATTTTTTTTAATTTAACTGGGCTTTATGGCACACGCCTTTAATCTCAACACTCAGGAAGCAGAGGCAGGTGGATTTCTGAGTTTGTGGACAGATTGGTCTATAGAGTGTCAGCCAGAACTATCTGATAAGTTTTTTGTTTTGACTTTTTTGAGACAAGAGTTTCTCTGTAGCTTTGGAGCCTGTCCTAGAACTTGTAGGAGGAGGCCACTTGTTTGTTCCTGACTGCCCAGACTCCCGAAATAACCACTCAGAAACTATTAATTAAATCGCTGCTTGGCCTATTAGCTCTAGCTTTTTATTGGCTAACTCTTACATCTTAATTTAACCCATTTCTATTAATTTGTGTATCACCATGTGGCTGTGGCTTACTGGCAAGGTTCTGTCTGGCCTCTGTCTCTGGCAGGGCTACATGGCATCTCTCTGACTCCACCTTCTTTTTCCCAGCATTCAGTTTAGTTTTCCCCGCCTACCTCTATTCTGTCCTACCAGGCCCAAAACAGGTTCTTTATTAACCAATGTTATTCACAGCATACATAGGGGAATCCCAGACCAGGCTGGCCTCAAACTCACAGAGATCCACCTGCCTCTGCCTCCCAAGTGCTGGGATTAAAGGCATGTACCACCACTGCCCAGCATGGATTAGACATTGTTGATGGATTTGTTACTTGTATATGTTGTATATAGTCATTCTACTTGTCAGTAGAGCATGACCCTCTTAATCTCAGGGTCGTGGGTTTAGGCCCCACATTGAGCACCAAAATGTAGCACGAATAATAAAAACCTAGAGACAGATATTGGGGTTCAACACGAAAATCAGAAAAGCAAAGCAGCCAAGCCACTTACCTCTACTAAGGCTTGGCAACTGCAAACTAACCATAAGTCTCTCTTTCCTCGCATTTTATACTCCCTAGTGCTGGGATTAAAGGTGAGGCACCACCACCTGGATTTGTTTCTGCATTGATCTTACATAGCCCAGGGTGGCCTTGAACTCACATATATTAATCTGCCTCTATCTCCAAAATCCTGGGATTAAAGGTGTGTCCCATTACCTGACCTCTAGTGGCTTTAGCTTTGCCTCTGGTCTTCAGGCAAGATTTATTTATTAAAACAAATAATATACCAGTACATGAAAGAGTTGGAGTGCACACTATGGCAAACACTTGTACAATACTTAGAATATTGCCTGGCACACAGGAAGTACTGTGTGTGGTAGGAATGAAGAATGAATTAGTGTTTACAGCAATACAGACTATTAGTTAATGAGATTGGATCTTATAACAAGCTACCTTAAAAGTGAAATAAATGAGATTCCCTCAAAATAAATTTATAAGGAAAACATATGATGTGATACACACAACTATAAACCCTAACCCAACTCTGTATATATACAGGCTTGAAATCCTAAAATTTCAGACAGAATCATTGTTAGTCTGGTTTTGTGTCTCTTACTGTGGTGCTACAGGTTTTCATGTTCTCTTAATGTGTTCTAGTTAACATTATAGTTGTGCTAGTTCATGGGTGGGTTTTTTTAAGTTAAATAATAATTTCAAGAGACATCAGTGAATATTAATACATGTTTTTATTTGTTGGTAGCAATTATATTCCAGAAGTGAGAATCATGTCAATCCCCAACCTTCGCTACATGAAGGTTAGTACTGGATTTATCGACACACAGACTTGATTAAAGTCAGTGGCCTATGCATGTCTGAATATGGGCTGCTGTGTGTGTAGAATGGGATGCTGTAGGGAAGGTTCGGGGAAAGGGCAGTTTGAAATGATAAAGACTTAGAGACTTTGTCTCTTTAAACTGTGATTCTTGCCAACAGCATGTTGGGTGTGTAAGAAGCGGATTATACATTTTGTAAAGGTAGAAGAGTGAGAAAAAGAAAGACAGTGATACTGGTTACCATAGGCAACTATTGTTGCCAGTAGGAGCTTCTCTGTTGATTCATATATGTGTGCACAGTGCCAAGAGTTGGCTAGGTTCTTCTGTACAATAGCCCTGTTCTTCCCTGGGGTTGTCTTCTGTGCACTGATGAATGGTTGACTGTTCTGCAGTGGCCACTTTGACTCTTTGCCTTCAGGCTGCTCATGGAAAGTTACAGCAGCCCTTTATTTTACCAATCTCAAGTAGCAAATGGCCGTATTATCAGGTTTTAGGAAGCTTAAAAAAGATTATAGTTTTAATATGTCATTTTCCTTCTGCCCTTGATACTACTGACTTGCCTAAGGCTACAATGTTTTATTTAGGGTTTTTTGGGTTTTTTCCTTTTCAATCCCTAAGCAACAACTAGAGTGGGACAAGAACTGCAAACTCTAAAATAATCATTTAGATAATAAACCTTTCTCAGAGTTTCTAGGCCTAGTAACTAGAATATGCTGAGATTCTTTATTGGATAGCCAATCCAGAAGGTATGTCGCTAACACAGAAATAGAAAGATCAGTAACCCTTCTTAGGATGCTCTGATGTAAGGGAACAAGAGGTCTGGTTGCTCCGGAGAAAAGGGAGTGATGGTGTGAATCATTTTGTGTAACACCTACAAAAGTGGACTGTAGCGGGAGTATGGCCCCTGTCTGAAAGATGCTTTTCTTATTCTCCAGGAGAGCCAGGTCCTCCTCACTCTTACAAATCCAGTAGAGAACCTCACCCATGTGACTCTGTTGGAGTGTGAAGAAGGAGACCCTGATAATATCAACAGCACTGCTAAGGTAAGGGCGTTTGTCTCCTCGGACAGACCCTGACATTGCCTCAGTGGCTCCATTGTCCATGGCTTAAAATAATCCACACTCTCGTTTCTACGTGTGATCCACAGTGTCCTGATTTTATCTTGTCCTCAAACACACAGTCACTCTCTGTCGAGTCTCATTATTCTCACTTGGTCTCAGACAGGATCTTACTGCCTGACCTCACTCTTTTTAGTACTTTAGTACTTCAGTCCTTCGACTTCATCTCAGCCCATCACCTGTGTGCCACCAGACCCTTTGTCCTGCATCAGCTGCTCAGCCTGCTGATCATGTGCAGCTTTCTGACTTGAGGATGAAGTCCAACTTCTTTGGCACAGCTTCTTGGTGATGGCTGCTTTCTGTTCTTCAGTGTGACCTTCCTCCAGATCCTCAAATTTAGCATTTGCAGGTGTTGCTACAGGGATGGTTGCACTGATGGGTGTAAATGCTCCTGCTGGGGAGCGCCTCCTTCCTGCTCTGTCTCCCAGTGTACGCACCCTCCCCATTCAGTTTAGTACTCATTCTTGAGGAATCATGAGATGTCTCCTTTTGGAAACTGCCATCTCTACTACGTTCCCACATTTATATAGAGCACAACAACAGTGACTAAATATTAGGATAATTTTAACTGAATGAATGAATTGCAGCTTTTTTTATAATTTGCTGCTCAGAGGTTGATGGGATTCTTTTAGTTTTGCATATATGTATGTATTTGTATGTCTGCACGCTGTGAGGTTAGAGGTTAGAGTTCGTTTTCTGCTCTACCATATAGGTCCAGAGGAACTAATATGGGTTGCTGGGCTTGGTGCAAGCACTTTGACCTACTGAGCCATCCCACCAGTTAAATTGATGGAAATTTTAAGAGAATTTGATGTAGTACCAACTCATAATTAAGTGTGATACTCAGCAAGTATTTATAGAAGGAATGCCTGTACCTCCAGTTGTTATTCAAAGAATATCAGTAGAGAATTTCCCGGTGGGTTTTTCTTCTGCCTTTTAATGATTTCATTCACCAGCATCACCTCCAGAAAGCAATGACATATGTCCTCACATTTGTTTTTAAGATTAACAATAATAAGTAGGGCTGAGGCAGGCGGATCTCTGTGAGTTCGAGACCAGCCTGGTCTACAAGAGCTAGTTCCAGGACAGCCTCCAAAGCTATAGAGAAACCCTGTCTTGAAAAACTAAAAACAAACAAACAAACAAAAAAAATAAGTAGGTCTAGTTGAGCTAAAAAACGTAGAAGTCTGGAGTGTGGATGCAGCATTGACCAAGGCTCTAATGTGCTGCTGGTCTCTGAGATAACAAAGTATGGACCAGTTACGATATAAGAATCTAACCTGTGCTCCACAAACATAAATATAAATACACCCAGGGTTCAGTGTCAGAAAGTCCTTGTGTTTTCAGGAGGGAAAAAGAGTAAATTATCTCAAATATGCCAGGAATTATCTTAAAAATAATAGAATAAAAGATATATGCACTCCCTTTTGAAGTTACACATTAAAATAAGAAAGAGGGCTGGTGAGGTGGCTCAGAGGTTAAGAGCACTGGCTGCTCTTCCAAATGTCCTGAGTTCAATTCCCAGCAACCACATGGTGACTCACAACCATCTATACTAGGATCTGGTGCCCTCTTCTGGCCTGCAGGCATACATGTATATATAATAACTCTTTAAAAAAAAATAAAATAAGAAAAAGAGAAAAGGTGCAGTGCAGCCCTATGTCAGAGCCTGGCTGAATTCCCATCATTAGTTCCTTCTTCTTGCTGCAACAGAATAACTGGAACAACAAAGTCTTTACAGAACAATCTAATCTTTGCCTGGCAGTCAGAGGACACAGTCATGATGCCTGGCCTCAAGTCAGTTGGTCACAACGTTTTTTGGCATCTGTAGTAAAGGAGCGGGAGATGAAATAAAACCACCCTCAGTCCACAGAATGATGCTACCCACAGTTAGGGGAAGTCTTCACCCTACTGAGCCCAATGTAGAAATTCATCCACAGCCATGCCAATAGGTTGTCTGCCAGGTAAGCATTAGCTAGCTCAGCCCCCGTGAAACCAATGCTCACTTGACTTGTTTCCATTCTTCATCCTCATGCTCAGCTTCCTCAGCAGTGTTATCAGGGTCGGGAGTATAACTGTCCAGAAATGTGATGCTCACCTCTGTCTGGATGCTGCTGCTGCTGCTGCAGTCTGTCTCTTTTGTTCTCAGGTGGTGGTGCCTCCCAAAGAGCTCGTTTTAGCTGGCAAGGATGCCGCAGCTGAGTATGATGAACTGGCAGAGCCCCAGGACTTTCAGGATGACCCCGAGTAAGTGATCTTTCTGTGGTCCTCAGACCACAGTCAGCTGATCCAGAAGCCTGGATTCGTCCTTTTCATGTTGCTGTGACCAGATGTGTGATAGGAGCAACTTAGGAAGAAAAGGTTAATTAGCTCCAATTTCAGAGAGAATTTTAGTCCATTGTGGCAGGAGAGGCTTCTACAGTGGATGCATGGGGTAAGGCCACAAGCTAGTCACATGTTGCACAGAACACTCAAAACAACTGGACTGGAAATGGGAGAATATCCTTCAATGTGTGCCTTTATTCCTCCAGGTAGGCCCCACCACCTTCCAGTTCCATGGCCTCCAAAATAGCACCACGTACTACTAACTGAACATTGAAGACATGAGCTTCTGTGAGCTATTTCAGAGTCAGACCCGAAGGATGCACACTTAGGTGTCTGTTTCTTTGCCTGGGTTTTAAAACTATTTTTTCCCTATTATATATTATGAAATAATTACTAAAAGTAATGACTCAGCAGTTATGAATTTCCTTTGTTCTTCCAGAGGACCCAGGTTCAATTCCTAGCACCCATAGGTAGCTCACAACCTCTGTAACTCCAGTTCCAAGGGATCAAATGCCCTTTTCTGGCCTCTGCAGGCACCAGGCATATACCTGATACACAGACTTATAAGCAGGCAAAACACCTATACACGTTAAATAAATAAAAATTTTTAAAGGAAAGTATAAATAGCTCAGCTTTTTCTAAAACCCTTCTTTGCTGGGCAGTAGGATGGTGGTCACAGCAGAGATTCCCATTGTTCCATGAAATGACTAGGAGACTTGATGTTGACTCAGTTGACTTCTCATCCTAAGATTGTGTGCTTTTCTTCCCATAGCATTGTAGCTTTCAGAAAAGCCAACAAAGTGGGCATCTTCATCAAAGTCACCCCACAGCGTGAGGAAGGTGAAGTGACCGTGTGCTTCAAGATGAAACATGATTTTAAAAACCTGGCTGCCCCCATCCGCCCTATGGAAGAAAGTGACCAGGGCACAGAGGTCATTTGGCTCACTCAGCATGTGGAACTGAGCTTTGGCCCTCTTCTTCCTTAAAGCAAAATCACCTGGTGGGTGATGCTGCCCACAGCTGTCCCAGCAACTCTGTAACAGTGTGGAAGCTGCTGCTTCATTAGACGTGTTTATAAAGATGTACCCATCACTACTGAATCCTGTTCCTAGGAGTGGAGGCCAGACCAAGATACGGAGCACAGGGTAACTGCTGTTCCACTTGCTCTCTCTGTTGACTCCTGTAAGTCTGTGTCTCCCACGTGAGCCCTGCACGTTGAGTAACAGCCTAACTCCATCCCAGTAAAATGGGTCTTCCTTGGAGGGTCATTAGATTTTACTCCCTGAGAAATGGGCCATGAACCTGTCACAGTTTGACCCAAAAAAACTTAGACTGGTAATCCAGAGCAGACCTGCTGTTCGTACCCCAGCACTGGTCTCGGTGTTCCAGCTGCTTTCTGCATTCCAGTAAGGATCACTAGTAATTATAACCATTCACTTGCCATGGCTCTCACTTTGCCATTGATTTCCATTTGACAGAGAAGTAGGATTGTCACGGTGTCTAACTTTGTGATGACAGGACGTGACTTCCTTAAGGCGCTCCGTTTGTCTCTGGTAAAGGACTACAGTATACCTACAGTTGCTCTTCATTTTCCACAGTAGGACAAGGAAGCAATACCTGTCATGAAGTCCCATATGTTTTACCATTACCCAATATCCAGGGGCTAATGCTGCCACAGGGGGACAGCCTTTATAGTCTCACCCTCTGCCCTTCTCTACTCTGGTTTTGTTTTTCAGATTTGTTTCTTTTTTATTTTTTCTTTTATTTTTTCACATAGGCTCCCTCCCAATAACCCTGGCCTGTAACTACATCTGTATACCAAACTAGCCTTGAACTCACCTGCTGTGATTAAAAACACTTGACTATCACGCCCAGCTCTCCGCTCTGTTCTATAATTCAAGGAATTGTTTTCATGTTGGGGACATTAAAAAGAGAGCTGAGACAGTTTTAAGTGGACATACTCATTTCTGGGATTCAGAGAACATATTAAATTTTGGATTTTTAGCATGGTACAAACTAATGTTTTTTTTCCACTGAGATAAAGGAGAAATCAACTATCTCTTATATCCAAAACTGGATGTTAAAGGAACCTTTCCTTTTGTGGGTATAAGACTTCTCCTGCTGTATCAAGTGAGAATATTTAATTGTAAGCAAGTAGCCAGAAGGCTGGCCTAACCCTAGACACGCCACTTTCTCAGATACTAATTTTTAGTTGCAATCCTTAACTTCTGTGATGTTTTCTAAAAGCAATTGACAGAGAGGACCAGCTGCACCACTTTTCCTTAAAGTATTCCTAGCGCATGGCCAACAGATCTTGGAAGAAAAAGTTCCTGTTTACAAACCCTGCTTTGGTTTTCATTTTATGTCTTTAGGAGTTTTTGTTTGGTTTTATTTTGTTTTAAGGTATAGAGAATCTGGACGACAGATAGGAAATAGTATTTGTCAGTTCCCCTTAAAAGAGAAAACTATTTAGGAAGCTGTTGAAAGAGAGACTATGTTCTTTACAATCAAGCCAATTTTATGAAACAATATTCCCACATAGTAATATATCTACCA
Organism: Microtus ochrogaster; assembly: GCF_000317375.1. Classification (NCBI taxonomy): domain Eukaryota; kingdom Metazoa; phylum Chordata; class Mammalia; order Rodentia; family Cricetidae; genus Microtus; species Microtus ochrogaster. The sequence continues at coordinate 46,382,315 of NC_022020.1, forward strand.
CAGTATAAGAAGAAAATACTGATCTAATATTATGGGAACAGTAACTAATGTTTAATCTCCTAGAAGCTGGAGCAGGGAGTTGGGTAATTACAAGTTTCAAACTACAGAAAGTGATTTCACCTTCATGAAGACTCAAGTTAGAGCCTTCAGTGAAACTACTGCTCGATGTCTGCTTGGGGTCAGGGGGATGGCTTCATAAGTTCACACATTATGGAGGCAGGCACAGTTGTCTGCATGCCTTTATGCAGCGAAACTGATACTTAGTCCCTAGAAAAAATGTTGACATAATGGGGTCTACTCCTGGGTGATAGAGAACACAAAAACACTTTTGAAAAAAGAAAGAAAAAAAAAAAAAGAAATCAAGTTAACTTACAGATAACGGCTGTTGGCTGTTTCAAGATGAGTTTATTGCAAGCTGGCCTGTGTTCTTAGAAAAGGTTCAACACCTGCAGCTGGTGAATTTAGAGAATCACCCTTCTGATATTAGATCAGGTGCAGGGTTCTTATTACTACTCAGTGTGCACCAGGACACAAGAGTCAGGCGTCCTTAGCACTTGAAACTATTGGAAACTTGAAACAATTTGGAAACTTAAGGCTAAGTTACTTTTGAGTATGTGAATTGATTTACACACCAACATTTTCCTTTGTTCCAAGTATATGTAAAGGCATACTGCACTAAATGCCATTGCGTCTTTGTAATAAGCATCTTTGTTGGCCCCTTTTGGGGATGAGAGGCACTCCTTGACTTATGAATAGCAGGTTACTGTTTTGCCTTATTGCTTAATGTAGTGAAATAAATCAGACAAAGCTTGAGTGTGTCTTGTTTGATTTCACAAATGCTGGTTAGAACCTGCACAACTCAGGGCCTCAAGGTCAGTTGGTAGATAAGACTCAGTGGTAGGTGCCCTTCCACGTCTCTCGTTTTTATTTTTATTTGGTAGGACATAGGCCAGAAGAGGACAGCAGGTCATCTGGAGCTGGAGTTCCAGGTGGTCTGAGCCGCCTGCTGGGAACTGAACTCTCCTCTGCAAGTGCTCTCTCCTGCCACTCCCTTCATTTCTTTATGTAAATTAACTTGATAGAGTAATTCACCAAGCCCTGGTTAGTGGTGGCTCATGTTTTTATTGCCAGTGGTGCTAGAGAGGCAGAGGCAGGAGGATCTCTTGTGAGTTCAAGGCCAGCCTAGTCTAAATTAATGAAGTCTAGCACTCTGTATACAAAGACCCTGTCTCAAAAAAAAAAAAAAAAGGAGTAATTCTCTGGACTCTGGAACCTGCAGGTGGATGTTGCCTGAGCTCCTGTACAGGTTTCCAGATGCACCGTTTTCAGTGCATTTCTCTATTGACCCAGAGCATATGATGTAAACGAATCCTTCGTGCTTGAGAGATGAGCTAACATGGATTCCTTCTTTGAGAGCTCTTTCTAGCCTCAGCATCCTCCCACCCACCCTACTAGTGTCCTGCTGGCCCCTTCAAGGGACCCAGTTTGCCTGGGTTCTGACTATTCCCTAGGCTCCTGCCCCAACAGCAGCTTGGAAAACCAAGGACCTGGAAGCTGAAGTATGGTTAAAGGAGATCTAGGTTACATCTTTTGAACACAGGGAAAGTTAAATGAGATCCAGGTGTACCTTGGTGTTTCCAAATCACTGTTCATCACTGAAGGAAACTAGGGTAGGAACTCCAAACAGCAGGAACCTTAAGGCAGGACTGATGCAGAGGCTAAGGAGTGCTTGTTCCCCATGGCTTGCTCAACCTGTGTGCTTTTATGGAGCCCAGGACCACCAATCCAGCAGTGTTCCCACCCACAATGGGCTGGGCCCTCCCACATGAATCTCTAATTAAGAATATACCCTACAGGCTTGCTTACAGCCAAGTCTTATGGCGGCATTTTCTCAGCTGAGCTCCCTCCTCTTTGATGATAGCCAGGGATACATAAGGAGAAACATCTCGGAAAATAAATAAATAAATAAATAAATAAATAAATAGTAATTTTAATCCACAATACTGTGCCTCTCCAATGCAGGTACATCTTTCTGCCTTGCATTGTGGGACTTTGAACACAAATAGCCCCTTTAATGGATTGCAAACTCCCTGAGATCAAATCCAGGTCCATTATGTTAGGTCTCAGAATGTGTGTATATACAGAAATGATAGTCTTGGCTTAGCTCAAACTGGACTATAAAAGCTTTTTTTTTTCTTTTTTTTTTTTTGGTTTTTTTGAGACAGGGTTTTTCTATGGCTTTGGAGCTGTTCTGGAACTACCTCCTGCAGACCAGGTTGGCAGAGATCTACCTGCCTCTGCCTCCCGAGTGCTGGGATTAAAGGCTAGGATTTCTGAAATGAGTTCCTTTCCACAAAAGGAATCCTCTCCCTTGCCTCTAAAAGAAGGGCTATTTGGCCAGGCGGTGGTGGCGCACGCCTTTAATCCCAGCACTCGGGAGGCAGAGGCAGGCGGATCTCTGTGAGTTCGAGACCAGCCTGGTCTACAGAGCTAGTTCCAGGACAGGCTCCAAAGCCACAGAGAAACCCTGTCTCGAAAAACCAAAAATAAAAAATAAAAAAATAAAAGAAGGGCTATTTGGCTCTCCATTGACATATACCTGTGACTGTATATCAAATGCCTATAAGGACCTCCAGCCTCCCTCAGGCCTTACACTTATTATGCATCTCAGAGCCCCCACACAAGCCTCCTGGCCCCTTGCACCTCCCGAGTCCTCCCTACTGCAACATAACCCCTTATAATCAGCAAGACTCTCCCACCATTCCTGCTATCTTCTTGGCTACCTTAGTCCTGGCTATGCCCTGCCTGTATGTGCTGCTCTTAAAAAGGACCCAAGTTAGATTCCCAGAACCCACTGGGTTGCTCATAGCTACTAGTAATTCCATCTACTAGGGGATCAGATGCCTCTAGCCTCTGGGTACCTACACTCATGTGCACAATCCACACAGAGACACATAATTTTAAATTTCTAAACTAATCTTAAAAATCATAAATGTTCAGCTAGGCGGTGGTGGCATACACCTTTAATCCCAGCACTGGGGAGGCAGAGGCAGGCAGATCTTTGTGAGTTTGAGACTAGACTGGTCTATAAGAGCTAGTTCCAGAACAGACTCCAAAGCTACAGAGAAACGCTGTCGGGGGGGGTGGGGGTGGAGAATGTTCTTCTATCAGAGCTAAAGTGGCACAGCAGTCCAAACGTCTGGATTCCAAGAAGGGACATAATTCTCTGAGAAGACAGAAGACATGCAGTGATAGTTCCTTTTCTATCACTATGATAAAACACTATGACCAAGACAACTTATTAAAAAAAAGTTAATTTTTTTTTAAAAGTGTTTAATTGGAGGGCTGGAGAGATGGTTCAGTTGTTAAGAGCATTGTTCTTCCAGAGGTCCTGAGTTCAATTCCCAGAAACCACAAGGTGGCTCACAACCATCTGTGATGAGATCTGGTGCCCTCTTCTGGGGTGCAGGCACACATGCAGGCAGAACACTGTATACATAATAATAAAAATAAGTGTTTAATTGGGCCTACAGTTCCAGTGGGTTAGAGTCCATGATAGTGGAGCAAAGGCCTAGCAGATATGGATAGGAGTGAGGAAATCAACCAAAATATTAAAGAATTGCCTTAAATATTAAAGATCAAAAAAGAGCTAATATGATAGCATGTAACCCTGCAATCCTAAGACTTGAAGAGAATTAACTTTTTTTGCACTCACATGTTCTAAAACCTCCAGAGGTGGGAAGTTTGAGAGGGCATTGCTTGGTTTAGGGGAATATAGCAGGCTTAATACAGGAGAGACATAAGACTTTGCCTCCTTCCCCAGGCTCTCATAAAGGAACAGAAAGCCTGAGCCACTTAGAAAAGTGTGTCCCCAGGTAAAGGCACACTGCTGCTGAAGCAAGGGATAAATAAATACATAAAGTCCCTGGAAAGACAAGACTTGGTTCTGAGACAACTCTACACCAACACCCTCTGCTCACCGCTGGCGGAAGGGCAGAGATATCCTTCTACTTTAGGAAAGGAGATGATGTAGGTTCAATATAAGTAAGTCAAAGTGAGATATGATGCCTAAAGCCAAGTAGTACCCACACGGAAGCTAAACACAGACGATCTCAGCACCAAACGAAAGAACTGTGTCCCGGATAATTGCCATCTCCACTAGACTCAGACTAGCTACTTTGAGATCTTTGGTAGTTTTCCACATTGGAGAAATGTCTATCTTGGTTGACAGGTTTTTTTTTTGTTGTTGTTTTTTTGTTTGTTTTTTTGGTTTTTTTTTTTGTTTTTTTCGAGACAGGGTTTTGCTGTGGCTTTGGAGCCTGTCCTGGAACTAGCTCTGTAG
>NC_022020.1:46386756-46392890 GCF_000317375.1 Microtus ochrogaster
GTAGACCAGGCTGGTCTCGAACTCACAGAGATCCGCCTGCCTCTGCCTCCCGAGTGCTGGGATTAAAGGCGTGCGCCACCATCGCCCGGCTTGGTTGACAGTTATTAAAAAAGTTTTAATTATCTTTTTACCTTCTAGGGAATAAGAGTAGTAAATATTCAGAAACAGTTTGCTGAGGTGAAATAAAATATAAAGGAAGGAAGGAAAGAAGGAATAAGAAGAGGAGGAGAACGCTTAAAAAGGGCTTCTAAGACTCAGGCACAAAGCCTACTAAACACAAACTGAATTGTAACAACTGAGACAGAACTCCTTTATCTCTGTACTCCCAATCTAGCAAACAGGAACATGCTTCAGTTTCTGGAAGCTTGGTAAAGGTACAAAAGGACATCTCTACTGTGCAGACATGCAGGACAGCTATAAGCTTAAGGATGAAGAGTGGGCGTTTGAGAAACCTAAAGAACAATGATAGAGGATAGGAAAGCCATGACACACTGAAGGGAACCATCAAAACACAATCCAGATCCAGTTGACTAGATCATTCAAACTCCACACAATGGGCCTCAACAGGACATAATCCACCCTAAATTCAGGAGCATCTGTATAGGGACAGAACATAAATCAGTCATTACTGTAGGCTGTATGTGGGGCTGAGCTGATCACCTACAAGCACATCGAAACTTTGGGATGATAAAACTATATGGTGAATGTATGTAAGAAAAATAATAACTATACAAGAAAATCTTTGAACGGTTTGGTGGTTGATTAGGTCAAATATTAAAATGATCAGGCCAGATGGCACAGACCTCTAATCCCAGCTGCGTGGGAGACTGAGGAAAGAATATTACAAATTCAGACAGGGCCTTCCTGGACTACAGAGATAGTTCAAGTTCAACCCAGAGATAAATAAAAATATAGAAAGGGATATTATAGTGTACGCCTTTAATCTCAGCACTCGGGCGGCAAAGGAAGGTGGATCTGTAGTTCCAGGCCAGCCTAGTCTACATTGTGAGTTCAAAACTACATAGTGTAACTCTGTCTCAAAATATTCGATGAATGGTTAGGAGTTTATAAAGTGGAAAGCTCTGATTTGCACGACCCTTTTCACGTCAGAAGTTAGAAAAACTAACTTCTTGGATCAGTGGCTTCATGGGTTTTTAAGCTCCAAGACACCACCACCACCCCCGAAAAAAAAAGTTAATTCATCTTAACCTCACTTTTTTTTTCTATAAAAAAAAAGGAATCCACATCCTAGCCATAATGGTAGGGTGGCAGCCTATGATAAAGGATAACTAGTTAAATGTGATTTCCTAATAGTGACCCCGCTTCTGTCATAAAGAATAATTCTGCCAACACCTCCGCCGAAGGGATTCGTTGTCTTCTACGGTAAACTTACTAGACGTTTTGTACTTTTGTGTGCTAAATATAACAACGGAAGAGCTACTGGGAACATGAGAGACACGGGCATCAGTGCCTGGCTGCGACTAACCGCCTTCCGAGCCCAGCCTGGGCTGGTGATTCTCGATCCGTTCCTCCACCCTTCGCATTAAGGAGGCGCGCACGTCAGATGGGCGGAAGTTCTGACGCGCAGCCCCGCCCCGCGGCCGCCCTAGGCGCGTAGATTAGACGTAGCGCGGCGCCCGCCCGGAGCCTGTCGGGATTGTGGCGGTAGGTCTCCCAAATCGGAAACCGGCGCTGCCTCGGGACTCCCGATATGGCGACCTCTCTGGGTTCCAACACCTACAACAGGCAAAACTGGGAGGACGCGGTGAGTGCTCCCCGGAGAAGGACTCGGGGGCGGCGAGGCCGGGCGGGATGGGAAGCCATGTCCCGGGCTGCGGCGGGATTGGCCGGAGCCGCGCTGCGGCCTAGCTCGGCGGGGCAGCCGGAGCAGAGCCCTCGTGCGGCGGACCAGGGTCCTGGGACTAGCGCTGTCCACCCGGAGACTCCACACTTCCCAGAGGCTTTCATTTTTTCCGTTTGCCGGAAGTGCAGACAGCGCCCCTTCCCGCTCCGCGGTCAGTGCCGGAGCTGGGGCTCCTGCCAACCTTGCACCCTTCCCCGCCCTAGAAAGTGACTGAGGGAACCAGGGTCTTGGGGACTTGATCTTCAATCAGATTTCCCATTTTCTTTAGGACTTCCCCATACTGTGTCAGACGTGTCTTGGAGAAAACCCTTACATACGAATGGTGAGTGCTTGCCTGTGCAGCGGGAGTTCACTGTACATTATATTGTCCTTGCACGCTCATGGTAAAGTATTTCTCTTGGCCGTTAGAAGGATTGATACTCTTTTACTAGCAGGACAACTTGCAAAGTAATGCCATGCGTACTTCCTCTCCTAGACACTGAGCAATAACCCTGTAATGTAGGAGCTGTAACATAACAGCTAGTACTTGTTGAGCCTCTTCCCAGAAAGTAGGTCTGTTGACGGGAGAGTCTCTATGTGGCTCTACTCCCTGACTCCCAGCCACTGCAGCTTGTAGTCTTTCTAGTTTAAGATACACCTGTCCTTTTCGTTTGTTTGTTTCGAGACAGGGTTTCTCTGTAGCTCTGGTGCCTATCCTGGAACTAGCTCTTGTAGACCAGGCTGTCCTCGAACTCCCAGAGATCCGCCTGCCTCTGCCTCCCGAGTGCTAGGATTAAAGGCGTACGCCACCATCGCCCAGCTCACCTATCCTTTTCAAAAAGGGTAAAATGGCAACAGTCAGCGTGATTGTTTTAGGATTATATATTGGGATCAGCCTCAGAGATGTTGACTGAATGGTTCATGGGGACAGATTGTTGCATCAGTACAGTTACTTTCTGAACAAACTGTAGAAAGTCGACCATGGCTTCATCCTGCTTGATCTGGGGACTGGAAAAACCTTTAGGGATTTCGGTTTTCACGCCAGAAGAATTTGATATTTATCCTATCAGTTCACATATATATTATGGAGAGATTAAGTTGCATGTTCATGCTCTAAAATAAAATAGTTCTTATATATTGACTACTTTTTTATTGCTAGACATAATTAGTTGTAAAACAAAGATTCCTAAACCAGTCGTGAATGGTGATTCGTGCCTTTAATCCCGGCCTTTTAGGCAAGTGAATTTCTGTGAGTTCAAGGGCATTCAGGACTACAAATCAAGTTCCAGGCCATACAGGACTATGCAGTGAGACCTTGTCCTTTTCCTAAAGCACATAGATATCACACACACACACCCAGTGTCTGCCTCCTCCCAACCAGTGACCTAGAGAACTATGCTGAGAAAAGACTGCCAACCAGATTTCATGAGTAGATGCTTTGCAAAGCTGCTCTTGCTTCAGGTGCCACCATCACCAGGCTTGGTTCTCCTAGACCAATCGTAAGCTTGGTGACCAGCTCCACCAGGCACATAAAGTCAACCAGCCAGGTGGTTGGATTGATGTTTAAACCAGTTTTCTCAAAGATTCCCTCAAAGGGAAACACATGCTAGAAATTGGAAGTTTTCATCTGGAAAACAAAGTGGCCCTTGAAATAACCATCTCCCAGAAATGATTTAAAAAAATTTTTTTTATGTTAGTGTACAAAGTAATGGGTTTCATTTTGTTATTTTCATACATCTGTCATACTTTGTTTTCAATTTTCCCCTCCTCCACTATCCTCTCCCTTTCTCCCTGCCCATTTCTGGTTAGTTTTCTTATTTCCCCCAATATACCCTCCTTTGGGGAAAGGGGAGTGGAGACAGGGTTTCTCTTAAGTGCAGCCTTGGCTGTCCTGGAACTTATTCTATAGACCAAGCTGGCCTTGCATGCAGAGATCTCCTGCCCCTGCCTTCCAAGTGCTGGGATTAAAGGCGGGCGCCACCACGCCCAGCTGCCCTTCTTTCTAATACCTGATTTATTACCCAGTCTCCACACACACTTCCCACTCAGGATCCCTTCTCTAGGTTCATGATCTACACAAGCACAATCTGAAATCTAGGTTTCACATGTAAAAAAAAAATACAGTGTTTCCATTAGGAATTTTAGTTCTTGGGAATCAGAAGTAAATCTAACAGTTGTGGCTCTGGGAAGACACTTAGTAATGGTCCATTCTCTTTAGAGAATATGACCTTGTTGATATATGTCTTAATTTAATTTCTCTTGCTGTGATAAAAGACCCTGACACAAACAGTTTAGGAGAAGAGGTTTATTTGCCTTGCAGTGTATGGTGAACGGTCCATCATTTGGGGGCAGTCAGGGCAACAGGAACTTGAAGCAGCTGGTCATACCACATTCAGGTCAAGAGCAGAGAATGACTGCATGTGTGCTTGCTAGTGCTGAGCCCCTTCTTCACTTACAGGATCCAGCGTCCAAACCCAGGGAATGGTGTCGCTCATGATCAGGCTGGTTCTTCCCACATCAGCTAAAGAAACCAAGATAAACTTCCATAGACATGCCCACAGGCTGATGTGGTCTACACAATCCATCAACAAGACTCTCTTCCCAGTTTAATCTAGGTTATGGCAGGTTGACTGTTAGATCTAACCTTCACAGTACCCCTTATTGTAACAACTTAAAGATGATTTAGGTTTGGTTTGGTTATCTTTGTTTACAGTACCAGGGATCTCCAGACACATAGCATGTTTTGTACTTGGGGTTAAAAATAAGTTTCTTTTGTTTTTTACTTACCTGTTTGTTTTCTCTGCTGTAATTCCAGTTCTTTTCTATTCCAGACCAAAGAAAAATATGGAAAAGAATGCAAAGTAAGTGTATCTGTTAAGAAGCAGCTATTGCTTTTTCTTTATCTTTGTTCTGCCCTTTAGTCTACCAGTTAGCTTTGTACTTAGTTTTGAGATCCTTGGATCAGAATTCATGCTCATGACTTTCATGTGTCGTTGGTATAGTCAGTGACTGACAACTAGTATGGGAAATAAAAGGACCCTCCTCCTGTAGATTCATAAACAGGTGTCTGCATCTGCTCTGACTGCCATGGGTTTCTGTGCCAGGTGTTGTCTGGCTACTACCCAGGAGCATTTCAGCTGAGGAGAAAGGTTGAGGCTGTCATGATATTCTCAAAGATAATATTTCCTGCTTTGCTTTCCCTATTCCCCACCAAAAAGATAGTCAGATTTTTAATGTTTGCCTCTAGGTGGGAGGACTTTGACTTTCTGACTATTTATTTCTATATTTTGTGAGCTTTTTAACTACCAGAAAAGAGAAAATAAATGGAATTGAGGGTTAGCTGGCATATAGATTAGGTACTTGCTAAGGTCAGCTCTCCAGACTTAGTAAGTCTGGATTGAGTCCAGGTCAGGACCATTAACATGCTATGGTTCTCGATGTGTCCAGATCTGTGCCAGACCATTCACAGTGTTTCGTTGGTGCCCTGGGGTCCGCATGCGCTTCAAGAAGACTGAAGTGTGCCAAACCTGCAGTAAATTGAAGAACGTTTGTCAGACCTGCCTGTTAGACCTCGAGTATGGTATGTTTGCCACATCCACTAGACTTGATGCCTCCCACTTCTCTGGTTCTGATCCCATTGTAGAATGCCTACTGTTCTTGCTTTTCCCAGGCATATACTTATAATTAGGCTTCTGTGGCGTCCCCCTGAGCAACAGTAGGAACTTGAGGAGCAGTTAGGAAGAAGCCAGAACTGGCCTGCACCTCATCTGTGTAGCCATTTGGAGTGAAAGGCATTGCTCCTATGATAGGCTATTCCTTTGCCTTGAACTTTTCTCATAGTCCCAACCAGAAGTCCCTGGGCCTTAATTTGGCCATGGCTAAAGTCTATTCTTTGAAACGATTTTCTAAAACGTTCACCTCACCCAATTCTGTGACAGCACAGGAATTTGGACAGATCTTAAGATGCTCTGCCGGGGGGAGGGGGAGAGAAGTGGGAGGAGGGGGAGGGAAATGGGAGGCTGGGAGGAGGCGGAAATTTTTTTTTTCTTTTCAATAAAAAAAAAAGGAAAAAAACAAAAAAAAAAAGATGCTCTGCAGCAGTTCTCAGCCTGACGAAGTTTGGTTTAAAATATGTAAGCTGTCACCAAGTATGTCGATGATCTTTTTATTTTAAAATTTTATTTTTGTTTTTAATTATGTATATATGTGGGAGTGGGGTGCACATGTGAGTGCAGAACAGAGTCCAGAGAGAGGGTCATCTTCTGAGCTGGGGTTACAGTGAGCCACCCTG
>NC_022020.1:46394024-46411110 GCF_000317375.1 Microtus ochrogaster
ATCTTATCACATCACTTTCTCTTCCCTACCCCTCCTATATATGTCTTCTCCCTCCAACCCCTTCCAACACCGCATTGATGGCATCTTTTTCTTTGATTATTATTGGTTTTGTGTGTGTGCACAGTGCAGACATACAAATGCAACCTGCTGAGTCCATTTAATGTGGCTTATATGTATATGATTTCAAGGCTGATCACTTTGTATTAGATAACTAATTAAGGAGTTCATCCCCAGAAGAGACCAATTCTCTTTCAACAGTCATTAGTTGCCTGTAGTTCTTTCTCTAGGAATAGGACCCATGAGATTTCCCCTTTCTGAATTAGTATATATAGATTTTTTTTTGAGGGTTTCTCTGTATCCCTGACTGTCCTGGAACTCACTCTATAGACCAGGGTGACCTTGAACTCAGAGATCAACCTGCCTCTTCCTAAGTTCTGGGGTTAAAGGCATGCACCACATACCCACGTTAGTATATCGGCTCTTATCTTTGTTTAGGATATCATGGGTATGGCTTCACTGCCATTTCTAGGAAACACAGTCTCACACCAGACTTCCTGGTCCTCTGACCACTTTGTTGATGTTATTGTTTGTCTGGCAGGGATAGATTGTATACATGTGGTTCTGGGAATTGAACCCAGGGCCTCGTGGTTGATGGAGTTTGTATTTGATAAAAGTCCTAAAGAATTGACAGCCTATAAAGTTGTCCTCCTCATGCAGATTTCTAACTCTGATGGCACACGACCAGTTGGCATGCTGGGAAAAGCTACATCCACCAGTGACATGCTGCTTAAGTTGGCCCGGACCACACCGTACTACAAAAGGAATCGGCCCCACATTTGTTCCTTCTGGGTGAAAGGAGAGTGTAAGAGAGGAGAAGAGTGTCCATATAGGTAAGACCTGGGCCTCACTTTCTGTATTTACTTGCAGGCAGCTGATTAGTGGGAGGCTCCAGCTTAAATTCGTACTTTAGTGTCTAAAGGTCTCATGGCCCACAGAGTATCTCATGTCCTAGAACTGTTACATTTATAAGAACCTAGCTAAATTATATTTTCTACTTAATGACTAACTGAGAGAAATTAAATTGCTATGTCACATAAAAGACATGCTGACTTGAAGTTTCTAAGATTACTTAGTGTCATCATTTAAAGGGTTTGAATAGCAAAATATAGTTGAAATCAAAATAGACCAGACTTCTGCGGGCTACTTTTTTTTCAACCAAGACTGCCAAACATCAGAACTAAGGGTTCCAACTAATGATTTGTCAACTATAATACCTGCTCCCCCCCCCCAAAAAAAATCAAACCATATGCCCTTTTTCTAAAGTGAAGTCCAGGGGGCTGGAGAGATGGCACAGCGGTTAAGAGCATTGCGTGCTCTTCCAAAGGACCTGAGTTCAATTCCCAGCAATCACATGATGGCTCACAACCATCTGTGATGAGGTCTGGTGTCCTCTTCTAGCAGGCATATATGCAAACAGAATATTGTGTCCATATTAAATAAATAAATATTAAAAAATAAAGTGAAGTCCATAGCTTTAATCAGATTCTCTTCCAGCTAGGAAGTCTTTATGTGGTATAGCAATTCCTTAGTATTTGCTCTGTTTAGTAACAGTATTTTTGTTTGGACATGGTTTCTAGTTTGAAAGGCATTGAGGGACTTTATCATGTAGCTACTGTAGAGTGATCATTTTTCCCTTTGTTTCACCTTTGTGCTTTTTTCATTTGTGAATCTCAGACATGAGAAGCCTACCGATCCAGATGACCCTCTTGCTGATCAGAATATAAAAGACCGGTACTATGGAATTAATGACCCTGTAGCCGATAAGCTTCTAAAGCGGGCTTCAACCATGCCTCGTCTAGACCCACCAGAGGATAAGACCATTACCACACTATATGTGGGTGGTCTGGGAGATACCATTACTGAAACAGATCTCAGGTTGGTGGGCTTCATTGCAGAAGTCTTCTTTGCTTTTAACTGCGTTGGAATAATAGTTTGCAAAACACATCACCCTACATGATAATTCTAAATCAAGTTTAATTTTTTTTAGCCAGCCTATCATTGGTATGAATGATGACTGAAAGTTTTTTAAAAGTCTTTTTTATGATGCCAGTGTAGTTCCATTTCTCAAGAGTGCTTTTTCATGTTTGCATTAAAAAATAAATATGGGCCTAGTGGTCAACTGGATTTTTTTTTTTATAATTACTGTGAATGTTTGTGATACATGTATAGGCTTGTGCAAGTGACTGCAAGTACCCAAAGAGGCCACAGGTGTTAGAGCCTCCTAGAGCCAGAGTTACAAGTAGTGAGCCCCTCAACATGGGTGCTGGAAATCAAACTTAGTCCTTTGCAAGAGCAACAGTGCTCTTAACCTCTGAGCCATTTCACCAGCCCCTACTATGAATTCTTAAAGGATGACACACATACTCATACACATCCAATTATTATGGATGGTAGCAAGTCCTGTGGTTCTAAGCCTATGCATGTATATATGTATGTATGTATGTTATATGTTTGTTTATTTATTTCTGTTTAAATTGCTCTTTGTTTGTTTGTTTTTAAGCAGAGGTCCTGATTTAATTTGTATTTCTGGCTTATTCTGTGCATAACTATATAGCTTTTCCAGTGAGATTAAGTAGAGAAGAAACTCCTGCTCTTGGTGGCCTATCTCCATCAAACCCTCTCTCATTGAGCTAGTAATCTCCAAGGGCCAGCTAACTTTTCTGAAAGGGCTCAAGGAAATACTTTGGGCTCAGTGGAGCACATGTGATATCTTCTGGATATTGCTCCCTTTTTTTGTTGTTTTAGGTTTTGATACAGAGTTTCCTACAGCTCAGGCTATCTTGAAAAACTTATATGACCTTAAACTCCTGATCCTCCTGCTTTCTTTCATCTCCTAGGTATTGCATTGATAGGTATTAGGTACCAGGCCTGACTTTTTTGTTCGATTAGTTTTATTTATTTATTTATTTTTATTTTTTAAGGCAGGGTCCTGTCATATAGCGTGGATTGGCCTGAAACTCAAGATCTTCCCCTTTCTCTTACACTAGGGTCTGTGCATGGGCCACCATGACTGGCTTTCTCCTTCGTTTTCCACCTTTGTCCTTCTTTCAGTTTTAAGTATTTTTTATTTCATTGAATTAATAATAAAGTGATAAAAAATAATTTATTTTTCCAGTTCTAAGAATTGAACTGAGGGTCTCTCACATAATAGACTAGCTTCTCTGCCACTGAGCCATACAGTCCTTAACCCGTAAACACGTTTTGAAGCATTCTTTGCTCATGGCTTGGCATTGTAGCATTTGCTTGAAGTCCCAGCTGAGCAGAAAGATATTTAACCCCATGAGTTCAAAATTAACCTGTATAACATAACAGGACTCCATTTCAAATGAAAAAAGTCTTGACTCATGGACCATAAGAGCTGTAGTTTGCCAGTGCCTTATACTTGGTGTAGGAAGTGTGGCTCTTAAGTAACCAAGGAAAACCCTCCTCTCCTCCACAAGAAAAATCCAGAGACACAGGAGAACTCTTACTTAATTTTCCTTTTATCTCCAATAAGCAGCCCTTAAATTAGGGCCGGGTTCGAGGAAAGCCTAAGACAGGCATGTGTCCATGGGGCCACCTGCCTAGTGGTGACTCAGAACATTCTAAGTTTATAGCTCGTTTCCATTTCCCCAGGCAGTGTCTGGGTTGCTAACCTGTTTTTCTTGGCTGTATTCCTTCAGAAATCACTTCTACCAGTTCGGAGAGATCCGCACAATTACAGTTGTGCAGAGGCAGCAGTGTGCCTTCATCCAATTTGCCACCAGGCAGGCTGCTGAGGTGGCTGCTGAGAAGTCCTTCAATAAGCTCATTGTGAATGGCCGCAGGCTCAATGTGAAGTGGGGAAGGTATGAATGAGATTGTTCTGGACAGTTCTCATCTGGACACTGAAAGCCTTGGGTAAACAGTTTTGACAGGGCCTTTAAACATCTTTAGAAGCTACTTCTCTAGTGTTTTTATTTTAGTGACTTTATGTGAATGGATATTTTGCATACATGTATGTCTGTGTACCACTTCTGTGCCTGGTACCAGAAGAGAGTATTGGATCCCCTGGGACTGGAGGTACAGATAATTATGAGTTACTATGTGGGTGCTGGGAATGAAACCAGTGTCCTCTGAAAGGGCACTCATGATCTTAACTGCTGAGCCATCCCTCCAGCTCCCTTATTTGATTTCTATGGCTGCTGGACGCGTCTTGCTTTAGAAATGTGTTTTAAGGTCTTGCTCTTATGACCTGCTCCTTTGAAATTCTTCATGTTTTACCAGCTGCTATGAGTCAAGCATAATGCTAGGTTACCAAAGATAGATGTTGAGGGGTTCCACTGACTTAGACTTAGATTCTCCCCTCAAAGGCTGTGTGCTAGAGTAGTGAGGAAAGGGACAAACAGAAGAATGTCTGCTTTAAGTTTGAAATTGATTGCATAAGAGAGAGAAATAAAATGCCCTAAGTTTCAAAGGGGACTCTGTCTCCCCTTGGTGGAGTGCAGCGCTTTCTCCGTGCTGAGCACTTGCTCTGCATGTGAATGTTGTCTGCTCTAACCATGACAGGGGTTTGGGTTTGGGTTTTTTGACACAGGGACTCTCTATGTAGGCCTGGCTATTCTGGGACTGTGTCGACCCTGTCCTGGAACTCATAGAGATCTGTCTGCCTCTATCTCCCAGATGCTAGGATTAAAGACAAGGGCCATCATGTCTGGGCAATGACAGTTTTGAACCAGACTTACCACCTTCAAAAATCTTGCTTTTAATCACTCTACACTTTGTCATCTGTGGGAAAAGAATGTTTGCTGAAAGGGGAAGGAGTGGTGGGGCTCATTTTACTGCAGAGTGAGGTAAGCAGTGGTGTGAAAGAAGACTGGACAGGTTCTTGATGTCCTGTCATGTATGTCTCCAGATCCCAAGCAGCCAGAGGAAAAGAAAAAGAGAAGGACGGAACCACAGACTCCGGGATCAAGCTAGAGCCTGTCCCAGGGCTTCCTGGAGGTAATTGCAGACTTCTTGCTGATAGAGACTCAGTCAGCTGGGGTGCAGCAAACCCAGGATATAAATGGTGGATATGTGGTATTGATTAAGTGTCTGCAATTTCCTCTTCAGCTCTACCCCCTCCTCCTGCAGCAGAAGAGGAGGCATCTGCCAACTACTTCAACCTGCCCCCAAGTGGCCCTCCAGCAGTGGTGAACATTGCCCTGCCCCCACCCCCTGGAATCGCCCCACCCCCACCCCCAGGTAATTGCCTTCTTCCTTCCTGACCCAGAGAAGTCCTTGTAAAAGTTCTGCACCTGAGTTGAGTCTCAGACAGCTGGGTTCTTTTTGCTTGCTCTGGGACTTGGAGAAGAAAGGCACCACTCTGTAAACCTGGGCATAGGTATCGTAGGGTAGAGTTAATGCATAACAGCCATCTACCACCAGTTTGTTTCGCATTGTAGATTTTGTACTGACACCTCACCTGTCCACAGCAAAATGTGGGCCTTGTATCACAATGGGAATCAGTAAACACTGCTTTCATATTAAAAAAAAAAAAAAAAGAAAATTTGCTACAAAGAGACTGTCATGTAAATTGGTTATGGACTTGAGTTACATTTGGGCTCATTCTTTATCATGTCAGTTCAAGAGAGCAGTAGTGCTGTGTGACTGTCCATGACAGTGTGAACAATGTAGGAATAGTGGGTGGCTTGTTCTTTTGACGATGAGCCTGTATGTTTGAAGAAAGTCTTTCCATTCTGGAGTCAAGCATTGAGGCTAATGATGACAGAAGGGATCTTGGCATCAACCTGGTTTCTTTCTGGTCGCCCACATGCTGATTGACTCCTGTCTGGTAGGATTTGCTATGTTTGATTAGTAACAGACAGTTGGGTCTGAAGTTTTTTGAACTGAGAGGAAAAATCAAAGACTATAGGTAGATATTCCTAAGCAGGGACTGTGCTCTGCCATTAACATTATGTCAGCCTTGATGTATATGTAGGTGGTTTTGATCTTAGAAAGATTCAGGGGTTTGAAAGGTTGTCAAGGGAACTGCAAGTTTTAATTTTTTCTCTTCCACATCAGGTTTTGGACCACATATGTTCCACCCAATGGGACCGCCTCCTCCTTTCATGAGGGCTCCCGGACCAATCCACTACCCATCTCAGGACCCTCAAAGGATGGGAGCTCATGCTGGAAAACACAGCAGCCCCTAGCACAGCATCACCACTCGGGCTCTGAGGAAGAAAGGGCGCTTTAAAATCCCAGTAAATGACTCCTGGGATCAGTATAATTTTCTTTGCTTTGTAGTTTCCATGGTAGCTGAATGTGTTCAGATGTGGGCAGCCAGAGAACACAGCTATGCTTCCCACATGTATCAGAGGATCAGCGGGCCCAAAACAAGCTGCCATGAACACAGCTGCTTACCAGTATAGCAGTACTAAGATATCCTGTGTCTGTTCCCTTCCACCTTGTGAGGGACATGCACATGGGCGAATCGGAGTAACTAATGGAGTTACTATCCCAATATGTTCATTTTGTATCTTTTTGGGTGGGAGGCAAAAATTGACCTGAGGTTTGGAAAAAAAGCCTTTTGACCATTTTTATGTCTATTTGGTATTTTCTTTTTTATCATCTAAAAAAATTTAGTACTAATCATTGTAGTGGCGTAAATGTGATTTAACTAATTTGAAGTCATACCCTCAGAGAGACAAGCAGAGACCAGAACTCAGCACAGCCGATATTTTCTTTGCTTTTAAAACTTCATACGTTACTAAAGGAGTCAACTGATAATTTTACTTCTCCACACTGTCAGAAAAAGACAAAAATAAAAACTTGCATTTTATTCCTATTGGGTAGAAACCCAAATTTTATGGCGCTGCATATCATTGATGAAACCTGGTACCTGAGATGAAATGGTTTTAATGAACTTGGTGTAAAACACTTCAACAAACTGAAAGGAAGAGACTTGGAGTGCATTTGCCTGGAGACTGGCCCCTGCAGCTGGAACATGCATCTTCAGCATTCACCTGTGTGTCTTCAGCGGCTCGTCATTCGCTGCCTCTAGGCAGGAGACTGTTCAGTCTTAGGATGTTTGGATTTAACTGAATTGTAGATGGTAAGGGAAATTTGATGTTGTATTGTATTTTTTGTTTTTAAATAATTAAAACGGGTCAATTTTCCAAATGTTCCTGGATTTCTGTTTCTTTTACCTTTGGTATTGAACTTGAAATTGGTAAAAGAAACAAATTATATGCATGTGAATTTTTAAATCTTTAGACATGATTTTTCTTTGGTGGCAGGAGGTGGGCGGCATGCAGTTTGAGATAATCTCCATAGAGCTCAGGCTAGTCTTTCTTATCAACCCCTTGAGTACTGGGATTACAGGCCTGTGTCACATCAAGGGTTTTTTTGCCCATTCCATGATGGTAAAAATACTCAGCCTTTTTAGTACTAAGAAGTTGGTAGTAGGGTTGAAATAAGAACAGACAGAAAGCTGAGTGTGGTGGTGCACGCCTTTAATCTTAGCACTCGGGGGGCAGAAGCAGGCAGATCTCTATGAGTTTGAGGCCAGCCAGGGCTACATAGTGATTTCTGAGACAACAAGACATAGTGACACCCTGTCAAAAAAAAAAAAAAAAAAACATTTATAGAGTCTTGTCTAAGGCTTTTGATATGGTAATTTCAAGTGTGTTCTTACACAAGCCACGATACGGGAAACAACACAATCTAAAATATGTTTGATGCCATTTTATTAGCTAAAGTCTATACTTCGGAGCTTACATGTGTGACTTGTAAAACAAGAATTAGGCAATTCCCCCCTTTTCCAGGTGCCCAGCTAACTAGACAATGTCACCCACATTACAGACAGGTCTTCACCTGATTCACTGACCTGCACCCGAGGCTTCTCTGGAAGCCCCTCGCAGGCACACCAGAGGCATCTGTCCAGGTTCTGTGAGCTTCCCTCTGTAGCCACACTGACTGAGATGAGCCAGCGTATGACTTGTTTGCCATTGCTGCTAGAAAGTGTTGCTAGTAATAGTTACAAGCTGCTTTTCATTCTTTGTGTTTTTTCCCATACTTTCTGTCTTTTTTAATACATTTTTTATTGATATTTATTGAGCTCTACATTTTTCTCTGCTCCCTTCCCTGCCTCTCCCTCCCCCTTCAATCCTCCCCCAAGGTCCCCATGCTCCCAATTTACTCAGGAGATCTTGTCTTTTTCTACTTTCTACTTCCCATGTAGATTAGATCTCTGTAAGTCTTTCTTAGTGTCCTTCTTGTTGTCTAAGTTCTCTGGGATAGTGGTTTGTAGGCTGGTTTTCTTTGCTTTATGTTTCAAAACCACCTATGAGTGAGTTCATGTGATAATTGTCTTTCTGTGTCTGGGTTACCTCACTCAAAATAATGTTTTCTAGTTCCATCCATTTTCCTGCAAAATTCAAGATGTCGTTATTTTTTTCTGCAGTGTAGTACTCCATTGTGTAAATGGACCACATTTTTCTTATCCATTTTTCAATTGAAGGGCATTTAGGTTTCCAGGTTCTGGCTATGACAAACAATGCTGCTATGAACATAGTTAAACACATGTCCTTGTGGCATGATTGAGCATCCTTTGGATATATACCCAAAAGTGGTATTACTGGGTCTTGAGGAAGGTTGTTTCCTAATTTTCTGAAAAATTGCCACATTGACACCAAAGGGGTTGTACCAGCTTGCATTCCCACCAGCAATGCAGAAAGTTTTTCCTTTTCCCCATAACCTCTCTAGCATAAGTTGTCATCACTGTTTTTGATCTTGACCATTCTTACAGGTATAAGATAGAATCTCAGAGTTGTTTTGATTTGCATTTGTCTGGTGACTAAGGACGTTGAACATTTCCTCAAATGTCTTTCAGCCATTTTAGATTCCTCTGTTGAGAGTTCTCTGTTTAGGTCTGTACTCCATTTTTTATTGGATTATGTGATCTTTTGATGTCCAATTTCTTGAGTTCTTTGTATATTTTGGAGATCAGACCTCTGTCTGATGTGGGGTTAGTAAAGATCTTTTCCCATTCTGTAGGCTGTCATTTTGTCTTGTTGACCGTGTCTTTTGCTTTACAGAAGCTTTTCAATTTCAGGAGGTCCCATTTATTAATTGCTTTTCTTAGTGTCTGTTCTGCTGGGGTTATATTTAGTAAGTGGTCTCCTGTACCAATGTGTTCAAGTGTACTTCCCACTTTCTCTTTTATAAGGTTCAGTTTGGCTGGCTTTATGTTGAGTCTTTGATCTATTTGGACTTGAGTTTTGTGCATGGTGATAGATATGGGTCTATTTTCATTTTTCTACATGTTGATACCCAGTTATGCCAGCACCACTTGTTAAATATGCTTTCTTTTTTCCATTTGATATTTTTTGCTTCTTTATCAAAGATCAGGTGTTCAAAGATGTGTGGATTGATATCCGGGTCTTCTGTTCGGTTCCATTGGTCCTCCTGTCTGTTCTTATGCCAATACTAGGATGTTTTCAGTACTGTAGCTCTGTAGTAGAGTTTGAAGTCAGGGATTGTGATCCTCCAGATACTTTTTGTCTTTTATACCACTGGAATACATGTGGGAACTTGTGGCTTATCATAATGAATTTGTCTGTAATATGAATTTATTTAGCTTTTTCAAATTTTTGGTGGGTCTGGGGACCAAAAGTAACTTTTTTTTTTTTAAAAGAAGCAATCATTTTAATGGAATATATACAGAAAAGTGCATAAAATGCAGATGTACAACCAATTTTAACTGTTTTAGACATCTGTGTAGCAGCCAGCCAGGTCTAGAAATAGAGACCTCCAATCACTCAAATCCATAAACCCTTCCCTCCAGAGTCACCACTATTTTATGTTGTTTCTTTGCATAGTAACCATAAGGGTGTTTGTTTGGCTTGCCTTGCTCACCACTCTGCTTCTGAGAGGTACCTGTGTGGCTACATCTAACTACTAGTTCATGATCATTGCTGCCAACTCCGTCAGGCTTCTCAGTGTTGTGTTGGCTAGTCTTGTACTTTATGTAAAGAAAAGGAGACAAAAAGAGGTTTGTATGAAGGACTTGCTAGGTTCCCAAATTACTTTATTTGCTTTTTCAGGATCCAAAATGTCCTTATTGAATACCAGCACACGTAGTATGGTTCCATTAAAGACCAGTGGTTTACCTGTGGTCTGCAGGGATGGAGCAGAATACAGGAGTAGCAAAGTACATGGGTGTGCATGGGAGGGGCCATACTGAACAGACAGTGGTCATATTAAGTAGCAAAATTGACAGAAGAAGGGGTAAGAGCCTGCTTTAGAGTACAAGATCCCGTCCTCCTAGGGTCTCTTCTGCACTGTCAGGTTTCCTTCCAGGGAGCCTCACCAACAAGCAAAGTCCTCCCCCTTTCCAGGTGGTCTAGAGATTGTGGAAACTTGGCTTTGAATGACAGTCCCAAATCTAAGAAAAACACCAACTACAAGGAATTCCAAGATTCAGGCTACTGGTTCCCTGAAACCAGGAAGGGGAGGAAAACTCCACAGAGCAAAGAAAAGTACACCCTGGCTAGGGGTTCCTGCTGGAGGGGACCTTACACACTCAGCTTCACACTGACCTGGAACCCTGCATCCGCACAGCCTGCTTTATAAATGGCATCCAATGGGAGCGGGCCCTGGGACTGCCCTGTATTGTGCTCCCAAACCCTGCAGAAGACCTACACTTGTCTTTGCCTTAGAGATAGAGAAGCAGAGGCTCAGTGGGAAATGGCTTCCCCAAGTTCATGCCACTCAGAGTAAATCAAAGCCCATCTAATGGGGTGCCCTCAATCCCCACAATCACTTAAACTCTAAATCACAAGACGCGACACTGTTCCACAATGTTCCAGAATGAGTAGGTATCAACTCGGCTAGAGAAATGGGTGGAGCCCTTGATGAGCCCTGATTCCTCCACCCTACTCCGCTCCAGACACCTCATTTCCCTTTAGAGACTGGATATCTACATCTCTAGGACAGTATGGAGAGAACCACCAAGACCCTTTTCACACATCACTATCAGGAGTGGCATCCTCATCGCTTGAACTAGGATCTGTTCAGCAGGGAGGATGGGAAGGTGTAAGTTCCACTTTGTGTCTGTTCTGTAAAGGGTGTCACTGGCTGAGCCCCTTTTTTTCTTCCCTCCTCTTCTAAGCCTTGCCTCTTGTGGGCTTCTGCTCTCCAGCCTTGCTCCAGGGCCCCACACAGCACCCAGTGAGGCCATCACTAGCCTCTTCTTCCTTTACACAATAGAGCCGCTGTCTCACTCCATCACATCCTCTGCCATCTCCAGAACACCTCACCTCTTCAATTCCCACCTCAACACATGCCAAAGAGCACCCTCTCCTCGCTCCTCTCCTTGGTGGGCTCCCATTCCTTCTCTGAGATCTGGTTCAAGTCCTCTGGGAAGTTTCTGAAATCCCACCTACCCACCCAGGGTTCTTCTGTTCCATGACCCTTTGCTCTCAGCTGTCAGGATTCAACTGCCTTACAGATCTCGTCCCTATCATATCCTCTCAAGACCTTGGCCTGGCACTGTCTAGCATGGAACAGATGTTTCAGATACACTGAGAACATGTGCAGACGAGAGCCAGCTGTGTCAGTGGGAAGTCATGGGGTGCACATCGGCTAATCAACACTTGGGAGAGGGAGGCAGAAGTATCAGGAGTTCAAGGTTGTCCTCAGCTACAGTTCATAGCCAGCCTTAGTTACAACATTTTTGTTTTTGTTTTTTTGTAAAGCTAGAGTCTTATGTAGCCCAGACTGGCCTTAAAAATTCACTCCCTAGTCAAGGATGACCCAGACTTTCAGTCCTACCTCTATCTCCTAAGTGATTTCAGGCATACCCACTATGCCTGGTTTACGTGGTGCTAGGGATCAAATCCAGGACTCTGTGCGTGTTAGACAAACATTCTACAAACAGCTGCATTCCCAAGTTGCTCCTTCCTAATGGAACAGTCCACATATTGATGGCCTACTCCTGAGCCTTCTGTCATCAGGTGAGTGACAGCTGCTGGGGCCAGGCAGAACAGGCTTGGGTATAGCTTCCTAGAGGCACTCCATAGACAACTTACACAGGCCACCTGGAGTGCTTGATACTAACACCTATCACAGGCAGATCTGAGGCTGTGAGTCTAGAGCAGGTCCTGAATCCACATTAGATCCAATGGTTTGATGCATATCTGCTTTGAGGACTAAGGAACCCAGTGACCTTTGAAGTGCTATATTTAATGATGTTCACTGTGTGAATGAAGTCAGTCTGGCATGCTCACTTTGTAATCCTAGTGCTTAGAAGCTGAGGCAAGACCAGCCTGGGCTACACGTTAAGTTCCAGGCCAATCTAGGCTACAGGGCGAGATCCTGTCTCAGAGAGAGGAGGGGGAGAAAACTAAGAAAAAAGAAAAAAGGGAAGGAAAGAAAGGAGAAAGATAAGAAAGCAAGCAGGAGTCAAGATGAACATGATGGAGCCCAGGGATTTGGAGCTTCAGGATGAAGCTACAGCTCCTCAGACTCAGGGAGCTTCCGGACCCAGCCCTGAGCAACCCTGTTGAAACTCGGTCTGAGGCGGAGGAGTTCCAAGCCACTGAATGGCTCTGGAGCAAAGGGGAGGCCTGCTTGGAAAACAGTCTCCCCAACATGGGGTCCTCCAAATGGCACTGGGGTCCTGGAAAAGAGAAACAGGAAAGATGGACTATGTGAAAGAGGGGTAACACATGTGCTCGCACCCAGCCTTTCTTGAGGCCTCAGTTTCCCCTTTTAGGCAGCAAAGATCTATACTATCATTAACTGGTCCTTGTTGAAGTAAGCGGGAAGTTTCTAGAAGTGGCCTAGGCAAAGTTCTAGGCTCCCCTCCAGTCAGTGCCAGAAGGGAACAACACCGGAAGGTGGATTTCTCTTTCTCACTTTCCATTACGACAAAATACCCACACCCCAGAGGACAGCTGACTTCAAGAAGGAGCAAAATGCCAGTGACAAGCAGAGCTCAGCCCTTCTCCCCCACACAAGCTGCCAAGGGTGAGAATGCTAAAGCTAAAGGAAGAGGCAGGGACGAGCTCACATCATCTGCTGCTTTGGCTTGTGGGTATATCGGTGCTTTTGCCTCCGAGGACAAATTAGCATAATTGTTTTTAACCTGAAAATATGTAAACTGTCACCCAGCAACTCTGTTTCTAAGCATATGGTTGGGGGAGGCTCCTGCATGTTCGCGTGAAGAAGCAGACAGCAAGGCATGAACAAGCGGGAAGTAGCCCCGCACCCTCTGATGTAGGGACACGAGCCAGCGACGCGCAGAAACTCAAGGGAAAGGGAATCGTCTGTATGGGAGAGATGGGTTCCAAAAGCACAGTGGTGAGTGACAAAGGCATGCTACAAAATGAAAGTATTCATATACACAGCAGTGTGCACACCCTCTGGTAAGTGGTGGTCAGTACAAATGATTTGGGATCATAGGACATCCTGACAACCACCGGTGTTATCACTGCAAAGGAATCGGGTGGGAGAGTGGCCAACAAAGAGATCCTGTCTTTACTTGAGGCTCATATCCACCCGGGACTCTCCCAGATGTCCCTGCGTCTGTCCCTATGCTCTCCCTCATGTCTGCAATAAACTTTCCCCACCTCACCTAGGAGCAGCTATGCTCCTTTCCTGTCCTTTTTTATTCTATTTTTTTTTTTTCGTTTATCTGGTGCAGAAACCCAGGGAAACCTTGTTTCCTTCTCCTCTTTTCTCATTCATAGCTGCCTAATGCTGTATGTATTTTAAGCCTTTTTGCTGGGACAGAGCCGTACTAGGTATTGACCATGGGCCTCATGCATGCTAGGCAAGTGCTCAATCCCTCAATTGCACCCATTTTTATTTTAAGAAATACATGCCAGGCAGGGGTGACGCACGCCCTTAATCCCAGCATTCAGGAGGCAAAGACAGGTGGATCTCTGAGTTTGAAGCCAGCATGGTCTACAGAGTGAGTTCCAGCACAGCCAGGACTACACAGAGAAACCCTATCTCAAACAACAAAAGAATACAGAAAGCAGTATTCTTGTAATTCCCCAGCAAGGGGGACTAGGTTCGCCCTATGTGGAATTGCAAACCTTGGCTAGGGTCTGGGATCCTGCCAGGGCAGTCCTACTGCTAGGCTACCCAAGCTTCGCCAGCAACAACTAAACCCTTTCTGGGGCAGGCTGGGCAATGTCTGAGCCCAGCAGGCTTCACGGCCATGACTGGGAGTCCAGAGTCCTGGCCTGGGCCCTGCCTGACCACTAGAGAGCTATTCTTCCCCTGCCACCTCAGTTGCTCGCGCTGCTAGGAATGTACCTTAGCTGCCATTCTGAGACACGGGAGTGAGGCATACATCCAAGTCAGCCAGTCGGGAAGCTAGCTGCCAAGACTGAGCCTGCTGTGGAGTGAGCAAGCGGTCGGGTAGCAGTGAGGACCTCGGAGGGGCAGCAATTCTGCTTGGTAGAGAGCTAAGGCTCTCACACTCATCTGCCCGGTCCTCCAACCGGTGCCCTCCTTACCTAGTCAGCTGTTTAGAGCGGTCAAGTCCCTCTCTACTGTGTATTCTCAAGGACCCCATCCTTCCATCCTTTCTCTCCCTAGGCCCTCCCACACAGTGCCTGTCTCTCAGACAATCTTCGCGTGTGTTCTCAGCAGGTACCAAGACTGCTGACTGGCTGGCCCGCTCTCTGAAGCCTTCTTGTTCTCATTCAGAGCTGCCCAGATCAGGGCACCACGTTCAGAAGCAGCATTGAGACAGAAAAGAGAACCAGCTGGTGCCCCTCTGCAGATCCGCCGCCATCTGGGACTGCTGATCTGCCGCTCTTCTTGCAGGCTCCCAGGGCGGAGTTCCTCCCGTTTCTGCCTCATTCTCCCATCCGCTTTCCCCATCATTTCTGCCTGTAAGCAGCAATAGCAGTAGCAACAATCGCAGTCGCAGCCCTAGAAGCGGCTGGCTCCTCATCCCACAGAACCTTCGGCTAGGACCTCTCACGTTATCCCCACAGCAGCCTATGTACTGGGCAATGCTGCATTTTACAGGTGGAACAACAGAGGTGCAGAGAGGTTAAGTTACTTGTCCAAGGCCGCACAGCCAGGTCTGGAGTCTGCATCTAAGTATGCATTAAGGTCACGCACTAAACCGTATAGGCCACTTCCTCAGCGGCCCCCAACTCATGCTATTTTCCACTTTCCACGGCCTCAAAGCCACCTTCCTGGCCTTTTCCATACTACTGGGGAAAAGAAAAGCAGGATAAGCCCAGAACCGGTGAGATCTCGAGGTGTCCCCAGAGAAGGACAGAGTTTGAGTTTGGATGTCCGTTCCAGAGCTGAGTGGAGAGCAAGACAACCCAGACTTCTGGGACTTGACGCCCAGCGCTGCCCCTTCCTCTGGGGTCTTCTGTGCTGAGCAGGCTGTTCATATGCCCGAGTGTGGTTTTTTTAGAATGGGGGGAATGTGGTACTTGCAGCAACATGTAACGGAGGTGCGACATGTTCACCTTACACACACACACACACACACACACACACACACACACACACGTACACTTATTGAGCACCTAATAAGGGTGAGGCAGTGTTGTAGCAAGATCTCAGTAAATATCTGTAACGTGCTGGGGTTACAGCTAGTAAGCAAAAAGTACTCGGCCTCCCCACCCGTTACGTCCCACGCAGCCTGGCTTTACTTGTTGAAGTTGCGATAGTCGCGAACAATGGGGGTGATGCTGCCACTCGGGTAGTCTCGGTAGCTGACGAACTCCTGCCATGGACAACTGTAGCCTTTGGGGATGGCGGTGTGGTTGAACTTCTCGGGCGGGATGCCCTTCAGCGGTTCTGCATAGCCTGTGGGTGGGGTGGCGCTGGTGACAGGCACTGCCAGGGCTCCACCATCACCCCCACTCCTACCCCGCGGACGAGAAAAGCCAGGGCAGGGAAGAGGAGTCAAGAGAGCGGAGGTAGGGATGGAGTACGTGAGCCTCCCCATCCCAGGACGCCGGGAGGGCTGCCCTGAGAAAGGGATTCGCTGTGTAACTAACCTGGGGGATTTGATGCGATTCTTTGAGCCATCGGTGCCCCAGGACACAGGGCAGCAGCTCACCTGGTGCCAGGGCACTTGGACTACGGACTGCCTCAACACCAGTCACTCCCGGGTGGGCCGTGCTGGGGTCCCCCGGTGACCCCCGGGAAACGTGGAGCTCCGAGCGATGGTTCTGCTCCGAGCCGTGGTTCTGCTCCTCCGGGCCATTGAGAACCTGAGCACAGGGGCGAGCACTCAGAAGCGATGGCCAGCAGCTCTTTGGTCGCCGGTCCCTTCCCGTAGCTGTCCCTTGGGAAAGGGGTCACTCCTCACCGTAACCTGTGCTGTTCTGCCAGCCACTTTCCCTCGGGCACTTCCCGCCAGGATCTGTTGGGGGGAAATAAACAGGCAGGGACGCTCTGCTAAGCAAGAGACCAGGATTATACTACCACCACCTGAGGAATGTGGAGGGAGAACGTAGGGTGTGGGGTGGGGAGGGGAGCTTGGGAATGTAGATGGTTTACAGGGATGACCCAATGCCTGTGATGCTGAAATATCGGTAGCACTCATTGCTACTGTAAATCTAGTCAGAATAAGACACTCTTAAGCCTCAGTTCCCTTCTGAGGGTGGTGGTTGTAGTGGTGGGGGTGACTGTGGAAGCAGTGGGGGGGGCAGTGATGGTGGTGATGTTGGTGGTGGGGGGTGATGGTCACAGTTGTAGTGGTGATGGTGCCAGTGTTGGTGGTGGGTGGTGGTGGGTGGTAATGGTATACTGGTGGTATGATAATGGTGACATATTCTCCTCATACCTGTAGAGCCCTTTCTTAGCAAGCACTATCTCAGGCACCTGACAAAGGTGGCCATCTTGCCATCTCTCTCCTGCCTCTTCCCCACTCCAGTAAGGTCCAGAAATTGAATGGTAAGGGGAGAAATACCCCAGGCTTGTTTAGTATTTTCCAAAATTACCCGCCACCAGCAAACCATTCTTTTGTTGTATTTTGAGGTAGGATTATTTATGTATACCAGGTTGGGTTTGAACTTGCTCTGTAGCCAAG
>NC_022020.1:46412009-46414151 GCF_000317375.1 Microtus ochrogaster
CTGTAGACCAGGCTGGTCTCGAACTCACAGAGATCCGCCTGCCTCTGCCTCCCGAGTGCTGGGATTAAAGGCGTGTGCCACCATCGCCCGGCCTGACTCTAAGGTTTTTTATTTTGATATGTTTTGTTGTTGTTTAAGGGAAACCACAATAAGAAACAGTAAAAGAAAGGGAAGACTTGACCAGAGCCATTGGGAGGATGGAGCAGCCATTCACCAAGATGAGGGGGATGAAGGAGGAGATGGTTGTGGGGAAGATAAGAATTTGGCTTGAGACACATTCTTTAAATTTTGCTGATTTAATTATATTTATTTTCGGTTTTGGAGACAGGGTCTCACATAGCCCAGGCTGGCTTCAAACTTGCTATTTAGGTGAGGATGACCTTGAATGCTGATCTTTGCTGACCTCCATCTCTTGAGTGCTGACATTATAGACATATATACCACCAAATCCACCTTGGTTGTTTTAGTTTTAAAAATTGTCTTTCAACATTATTAAAACAGCATAGGTTTTCAAGAAAGTTATAAAGTATAGATATAAGGAAAGAAAAATGCCACTCTCTCCCACCCAGAAATGTATGCCCCACTGTAAAACCCTTTCAATCACTATAGCAAAAGTGCTTTGTGATGTGATTTACCAAAGAGTTCCCTTTTTCCAAGTGAATACATTTGTGCTGTTGGGTCGTTTTGTCCACCTGACACAAAGGGGGTCATCAGGGAAGAGGGAACCTCAATGGAGAAAATTTCCACATTAGATTAGCCTGTAGGAAAATCTGTGGGACATTTTCTTGGTTGAGGTTGGAGGACCCAGCCCTCTGTGGGTGATCCCAACCCTGAGCAGGTGGCCCTGGTGGTTTAAGAAAGCAGTCTGAGCAAGCCATGAAGAGCGAGCCAGTAAATGGCATTCCTCCATGAGTTTCCGGTTCCTGCCTCTACATTCCCTGATTTTCCTCCATGACAGACTCAGATCAAGACATATAAACAAATAGACCCTTCTCTCCCTGAGTTGGTTAGAATTAATCACTAACCCACTTAGAGGATTTTCGGGGCCGCTGACTATCCTTAAGTGTTTGCGTCCCATCCCCATTGCCTGTGCCTCCCTGAGAGCAAAAGACATAAGTATATATTTAACCAACAAAGGAAGCCTCTTGGAAGACATGGTGATGGCATGCTAAGGATGATAGTGGGAAAGGATTCTATGCAGGCAGCTTAGCTAACATAGCCAGTCTTCAACATCTGATACAGGGTGGGGGTGTCGTTCAGTGGTAGAGCACTTGCCCAGCATGTAGAATCCTGAGGCCAATCTCCTCCAGCACAGGAAACACACACACACACACACACACACACACACACACACACACAAACACGTACTACACACCTACACACAGAATAAAATCAGAAATAGAGCCTCCTGTGTCAGGTGAATATAAATGACATTTTGAGCTGGGGAAACTGGATGAGGTCAGGGAGAAAGCAAAACAGATACAGAGAGCCAACGACTTCGCCTAGTTTTGGTGAAGTAGAAAAATGCCCTTGAAACCTGGGGCGCGGGGCAGCAAAGAGGAACTGCAGAGAGGGCGCACCTGGCAACCACATCCTGAAAGATATCAAACCAGATGAGAGGTGAAGAGTGACCATCAGAGTTAACAAGTTGGGGTCAGTGGTGATCTCCCCTGGAGCAGTGACCATAGAGCATTTGGCTGTGAAAGCGTGACTGGAGAGGACCCAAGAGAAAACTGACAGTGGAACAAGGGGGCAATGAGCCAGAAACAGGACGTAGGATGTTCGGGGAGGGCAGCTGTGCAGCTGTCTGGTTTCTTCAAACGAGAGAAGGAGATGGAAAAAGAAAGAAAAGGAGAGGGGCTGTTTTAGATTTCATTTTAAAGAGACATGGCAACCAAATAAGAAGCACGTGCCTTCTCTTGGGTCCTGATTAAAACTACAAATGGGGGCTGGAGAGATGGCCCAGCATTTAAGAACACTAACCGCTCTTGCAGAGGACCCAGGTTCAACTCCCGACACCCTAAAGGTAGCTCTCAATTATCTGTAATTCCAGTTCCTGGGTGGTGGTTGGGGGCACCTAACACCTTCTTCTGGCCATACCAGAACTGCATGAATGTGCTACTCATACACGCAGGCAAAAAA
>NC_022020.1:46414746-46468302 GCF_000317375.1 Microtus ochrogaster
ATGCTGCATGGCCCCTCCTGTCTCTGCCTCCTGATGCTAGGGTTACAGGAACCTGCCGCCATGCTCAATGAATTGTACATGAATACTAGGGATTGGGACTCTGATCTCCCTTCTTGCATGGAAGTACTTTTCACCCACTGAACCATCCCCCTTGTCCCTCTTGTCACTGTCAAGAAGGAGTCAGACTACAGCCGAGCTGTGTCCTCAGTCAGTCCTTCCGGTGCACAAGAGCACCCTGACTCTTCTTTCAAGGATCTCACCCAAGACAAGCTTTGGGACCACCATGATGAACTGGTTGGATAAATATGACACATTGCGAACAATGATGTGCTTTGGAAGCTGGCAGAGGGGACGCAGCAAGATAAATCATGCAAGGATGGAAAGAAACCTGTGGTCTGCTGCTAAGGGAAAAAGAAAGACCCTGGAGAACATGGTCCATGTACATGTGCATATAAAAATGGTGAACAGAAGAATCCACACCAGGATGCTGACAGTGGTTAGTCTATTCAAGTAGTTTCATTATGAAGAACTTTCAAATGCATTCATGTGCTATTTTGTTTGAATTGTTAAAAAAAAACAATTATTTTTTTTTTGGTGTTTTTCCTGAATGTATGTCTGCACCACATGCATACAATACCCACAGAGGTAGGAAGAGAGTGTCAGATGCCCTAGAACTGGCGTTATAAACAGTTGTGAGCCCCCAAATGGATTCTGGGAACTGAACCCCAGTCCTCTGGAAGAGCTGACAGAGCTTTTAACCAACTGAGCACTCCTCTGGCCACTTGTCTGGATATTTTAACTGGAGGTGTTATTTACAAAAGCACAATAGAAGTAGCAGATCTGGGGACAGAGAGACCAACAGTCAAATATCAGCTTTGCTACCTACCAACCAGGACCACCTGGCCCCTCTGAGCCCTGCTTCTGTTTTGTAGAGCCGGAATGATAATATGCAACTTCAGGCTGTTGTGATGCTCAAGTAGCTTAATACATAAAAGCTTCTAGCACAGTGTCTATCCCATAGCATCCAGAAATAATGATAAATAATGATAAGTGCTTTGATTGCTATTGCTTTTTTTTTTTTTTGAGGGGTAGGGTTGAGACAGGGTTTCCTTGTGTAGCCCTGGCTGCCTTGAAACTTGCTCTGTAGACCAGGCTGGCCTTGAACTCAGAATTCTGCCTGTACTGCCTCCCAAGTGCTGGAATTAACGAGGTATGCCACCACTGCCCAGTGATCGCTATTGCTTTTCAATGGCTGCTTTAACTTGAAAATGGCTTGAGTGTCTGTGATGGTTTGATGTTCACTATTTAAATTCTTGATCCCTAGTTGGTGGCACTGTGTAGGGTGGCTATGAAAACTTGAGGAAACAGGGTCTGCTGAAGTAGTGTGTCACTTGAGGGCTGACTGTGAGAGACTGTAGCATCACCCCACTTCCTGTGCTTTCTCTCTGTTTGCTTGTGGTCGAAGATGTGATCTCTCAGCTTCCTGCTCCCGCTGCCTGCTGCTGTACCTCCCATCCATTATGGATTCTCCCTCTGGAGCTGGAAGTCCCAACAAACTCTTCCTTCTGCAAGCTGCCTTTGTCACTGGTTCTCATTATAGCAACAAAAGATAGCTATTACATGTCATAGCAATAATCATGTCTGGTATACATTACGTTTGTTGATAGTTGGGGGGTCTGTAATTAATGACAGGAACAAGAGACATAGAATTCAGCTGCATGACTCCTCCAGTTTAAGCATCAATACTTCACAGTTTGCATATACAAGCACGCAAAGTCATGGAGGATGTGTCTAGGAGTGTGAGTTAATGTTACACTGCATGCTTGTCTAGCATACATGAAGCCCTAAGTTTGATCTTTAGCATCCAAAAGGGCGGGGGGGGGGGACAACAAAAAGAGACAAGAACACACAAGGTAGGTTAAAAGACTAACTCACATATAAAGCCATACAAAGCAGAGGTTACAGTTCAGTTGTTAGTGTTTGCTTAAATGTGCTAAACTCTGAGTTTGATTCCCAGTGCCACATAAAGCCAGACTGGAGGCTGGAAAGATGGCTCATTGAGTAAGAGCATGTATAAACATGAGGCTCTGAGTTCAAATCCCAGTACCCGTATGAGAAGCTGTACTCCTTAAACCCCAGAACTGCTAGAGGACAGAGACCAAGGGTCCTGCAGGCCTGCTAGCTAGTCAGCCTAGCTCCAGGCTCAGTGGGAGACCCTGGGTCAAAGAATAAGGTTGAAAACGATAGACCAGGACAACCAACGTCTTCTCCTGGCTTTTTTTGTGCATATGTGTGTGCACACGTATACACACACACACACATACACACACGCATACACATACACATACACATACACATACCCACTCATCTACCTGCTCCTGCCCACCCCTACCACATTGCACTCTCAAAGGTCATTGTCAGCAATAGAGCAAGTTTGAGACCATCCTGAGATATATGGGACCCTGTCTCAAAAAAATATATATTTCTAAAAATAAATTGTAAGTCACACGACACAAGTGTTGAATCTGTCAGTCTCTGACCAAGACTGAGCAGCAAAGGAGCTCGGGAGCATTTATCAGAGTGTCTTTGTTGCCAAGTCCGTGCCAGTCATCTGGGCATTAGTCCAAAAGACAACAGTGTGGGCCCAGCGCCAGCTGCACCAAAACATAGTCCCAGGAGGTGATGCTGTGGGTCTGGATTTTAATCAACAACACAGAGCCACTGAGGTCACACAAAAGCTTGAAACCCCCCACTAAGGTGAACTAATTTTTAGACTATTTGAAGTGCTCTAATCAATTCCACGCTTATAATGGGACTTCTCAAAGTGGCCTTGTAAAATCGCCAAGCATGGATCTTAGGTGACTTATTCATAAAGTTGATCCACGTCTTAGTAAAATGGTTTGAGGCCAGCTGAGCCACCTTCCCTTCAGTCTCCCCATGCCCCAACACACATGAAATGGAACTGGGCTACCTGTCCTGTCTCTAGGCTTCAGTGAGACCCACAGTTGGGCTGAATCTGGAACCAAAGGGAGTCCTTGGAGCTCAGTTTGGCCTCAGAGAGGGTTGGGAACAGGATGATCTTGGAACCAAGGATGTGGTTGGGGTTACTCAGCTGTTGTGGAGAAGGGTAAGTTCCCACAAAAGCCTCAGAAAGCATCCTAGCCCAAGGGCATACTCCAGAGAGGCGTCTAGAGGGGATTACTGTGGAACCCTCACTTGCTTGCCAGCCCTGAGACCAGCAGGCCTGAATGGCCATAACCTGAGGTCAAGGGGAGTCTGCGGAACATAGAGGGCTGAGTTTACCTTACCTGGCTCAGCAAGATCTCCTGTGACAGCCATCGCTGGCTCCTTCTGTTCCTTGGGGATCATCCTGCGGGGGAGAAACTCCCACAAATGGCTCAGGAAGCCTCCTTTCTGCCCCCCGCAACCTCCTCTTAGTCCTTTTCGCCCAGCCCCAGCCCCGAGCTGACCATAGTCACAAGCAAAGGCTAGAGGGGTTGAAGGGCATTTGAGGTCTGTATACGAAGGAGAAGACTGTGGGCTTAGAAGGTCACACAAATCAGAGGCCAGTGTTCTAGGAAATCACTCTCTTTAAGGGCTTCTCCCTAGGGCCCTGTCCCCAGGCCTGGGGCTTCAGGGGTGGGGAAATTAGGGCATCAGGCACGGTTGTCATCATGACCTAAGAGCTCTAACTGGAGGCTAGAAGAGGTTGGGGCATCATGAATTAAGTCAGGGCTACCCTGGAGTCTACACACTGATACTTGGTCCTGAGGCTAGCCCAACAATATAGGCAAAACCATCACATCCTCCCCTCTCTCTACATCTTTGAGCTACTTCTATGGCAACAGAAGTTATCTTTGGTAAATGCCAGTATAACCACCTCATTACCAGCTCCCCCTCTATAGTCCCCTTACACATTCCCCTTTCAGAAATCTGGCCCCTGCTCACCTGTCCTAACTCAGTTCCAAGCACCACCTCAAGTCCCCAGCCCTCAGCTGTCCCTACCTGGCATTTTGTCTCTTACTCTTCCTTCATCCCTCTCTTGCTTTCCAGGAATCTTGGAACGGATTCACAAATACAAGCCCCAGAGAACCTGTGTGAGTTCCCAACCCACTTTCCCTAACACGGGTCAGGAAAGGAAACCCAGCCTTGAGTCCCTCAACCCCCTCCTGACGCTGTGTACCCCTCTCCTTGGCTCTCAGATCTTTCTGTGCTCCATCTGTGTCCCCATACACAACAGGACCCTGGACACTGAGCTAAGTCCAGTAGGCTCCCTTGACTTTCTCTGCATGTATGACCAAGTAATAAACAAGTAATCCACTAGCTCTGTGCCTCAGTTTCTCCTTTGTAATTTAACAGCACGGATTAGACTAAACCACAAGAATGGGTTGGTTTCAGGGTTATCCATGGACCTCTAAAACTGAATACAAACCCGAGCATGTCTGCACACGGTTGAGGGTCACGAGATAATTGACAAGCGCCAACTATGACTTATCTGAGTTAGAACACCATAGTTCTCAGATCTGTCCCCAGAAAAACATTCACAGGATCTGAGCAGGGTCCCCCATTTACAGTCAGGGAGTTGTCTCTCTGCAGGCAGTGCCTATGATCCTGAAGACCAAGCAAAACCACTACCTCCCCTCATCTTTAACCCCAGCCTTCCCATTGGATGTCCAGGATCCTGGAGCCTATAATTCCCTTCCTCCTAATGCAGACCCTGGACTTCTGTGAGGCCCACCCACCCCCCAGATCACCTACAAGGCCCTGAAAATTACCTCATCTCCTCTGCCCACTCTCCCTAGGTCCCAAGAGCTCCCTGGAAGATGAGAGGATGATGCCTGTACCTGGTGGGGCCACAGTAGGTGGGAAGGAATGTCAGACCCTTAAGATTAACACCTCCGTCGGGGAGCTGGAGTTGTGTGGTCAGTGTCTAATGCAGTCTCCCTGGTCAGCAGTCAGTGAGCAGGGTGTGTCCTACAGCCAGTGCTGGCTTCAGCTGACAAGAATCACTCTCGCCTTCTCCGTGGGTCAGCCTTATTTCGGGCTGCAACAGGAGCCGGGGCCAGATGCGAAAAGCACTGGGCTCTGGGGAAGACAGGTGTCCCGGCAGCAGGCCCTTGCAAACAGGAAGGGCTTGCACCCCCTGGCGCGGTCACATTCGAACTCTGGGGATTGGCTGCCTTCACTGGAGCTTGGTAACGGCTGCATCCCTAGTATCTAGAGTAATGCCTAATAGAAATTCAACAAATGTTCACTGCATAAATGAAGTAGGGATGGGCAGAGGAGTAAGTGAACAAATTCCCCAATATTTTTTCTTGGCTTTTCCTTTCTCCCTCCCTCCCTCGCTTCCTCCTCTCCCTCCTTCTTCCCATCTCTCCTTTCTTCCCTCTTGCCTGCCTTCCCTCCCTTTCTCTTTCTCATCCTCCCTACTATCTTCTCATATTCTCTGAGTCTCTATCCGTGGACTAAAAATAAATATGCCCGGACTCTATCTCCAAGGAGCTCAGCTAGCCCAGACTTGACCAGTAAAGCAGCCTTTGTGCTATCATCTCTCTAGCATTGCTCTGAAAGAGCTCAAGGAGCAGGGAACATGGTGCCAGCTCAGTGTGAAGCCTAGGAAGTCCTCCCAGAGGAAGACGCATTGGCACTGGATCTTGGAGGATGCAGGATTTGTGGGAGCCCACCAGGCAGAGGTGACCTGCAGGTGGAGGACAGATCTCTTGCAAAGACTGTGGGGGGGTTGGCAAATAGGAGTTGAGGGTGGTGCTGGGAGTTGAAGCCAGACAGGTGGGAAGAGGCCAGATTTCCAAAGGGAACTTGTGTTGCAAAGGGCTGATTAGGAGATTAAGCTGGCAGAAGGTGGTGGTCAAATTGACATTTTCCAGCGACAGCTGCTGTACACATACAGGGCTGAAAGGGGCCAGGCTAGAGGCAGGGAGATTGTGTGGTAGCCAAAGAGAGATGGAGGGTAACTGACTTAGGGTGGAGACAGAAGCAGTGGGGAGGAGGAGAGGTTATTGAGGGGCACTTGAATAACGCCCGCATCTTGGAGATGGTCTGGAAATGCGAGGTGTGGGAAGGAAGGAACAGGAGGGGGTGAGGTCGGATGGTGAGCTCATTCCATCAAGGATGAATTAGCTTAAGGTACTGAGTGCTGGACAGCAGGCAGTTAGATACTGACTGCTCTCAGGATAGGTTCCAGCAGAAGTTATAACTTGTGAAAGGCACGCAAGTCAATCCCAGGAAAGGGTGGGCACACAACAGGGTGGCAAGCACCTGAGTCCATCAGTGCAGATGGCCCCAGTGGCCTTTCTGACACCCATGCAGGGCAGCATCCTGGGCTTTGCTCTTTTTTTTTAAAAGATATATTTATTTATTATGTATACAACATTCTGCCTTCATGTATGCCCGCATGCCAGAGGAGGGTGCCAGATCTCATTACAGATGGTTGTGAGCCACCATGTGGTTGCTGGACATCGAACTCAGGACCTCTGGAAGAGCAGCCAGTGCTCTTAACCACTGAGCCATCTCTCCAGCCCCTGGGCTCTGCTCTAAATGCAGCTTTCTGCCCCTTGGGTTTCTGGGTCCAGTCTCTGCTGGGCCTGAATCTAGAGGTAGAGCTAAGGGATGGCCTCATCTAAAAGTAGGAACAAAATCACTCTTTCTGAACCAAGGTTGGCCCATGGAAATTGGGTCCCTGATGACTCTGGTCTCACTACAGTTGCCTAAACTCACATGGAACCTCCCCTGGAGACTCTTGTCCCCAACCTGGAATCCTGAGTTCAATGAAGAAGTAGTAGTAGCAGAGCGCTGGACCCTGCCCCAGGTTGGCTCTGCCCACTATGGCCGCAGCATTCTGTAGCAGCACCACTCTGAGACACTACTTAGATCAACTCTCCCCTCACTCAAATGGGGAAACAGAGACATGGGGAAGGGGAGGTGTACTCAGATCCACCTAGCTAATCAATGACAGAATCTAGACTTCAATTCAAGGATGCCTATAATCCCAGGTTTTTCCAGCTGTTCTTATGGTTTCCAAAATCCAAGACCATGTGGCTCAGATATTCTGTGGACTGATATATGCTTGGGAAGAAGAAAAAGGCTTCCTGAAAGGCAAAAATGACACAGGAGGCAGAAGAATGCAGAAAGCATTTATTGCTCTGAATTCTACAAGAGGCATGAGGCAGGATACAGGCAAGCTCTAGTGTGTTAGAGACCATAAGGGAGAAGGCAGTCACCATGGCAGAACAGCAGAAACAGAACTGTAGTTTCTCAAAGCTGCCTCCTGCTGGTTGTCTGAGGAAATGCAGGTAGAAGCTGATCTATGCATCAGCTGGATGTCTAATAGTGTCTTCTCTGGGAGGCATCCCTAGCCTGGGACTTTTTAGCTAAAAAGGATGCTGCAGCACATAGGAGCTTTGGTAAATGTATTCATTTATTGACTGAGCTGAGTACACTCTCATCTTCCCAGTGGAGACAGGTTCCCAACCATGGCCATTACGAACCTCTCCTATATCCCAATGTACTCCATCCCAACTTTGACTTTATTTCACCCTGATCCCTAGCTTCCTCTAGGGAGTTCTAGATCATCCTGATGTGCGGGTAAATCTACTAATTACTCCAAATCACATCATCCCTTGCCTTTAACAACATCCTCCTGTTTTGTTTCACCTACGTATATTTGCACCTCATTGAACTACAGCACCTGAACCCCCAGGTTCTGAATTCTGAAGCTGATATTTTGAACCTCAACAGGTATCATCAGCCAACGATGAAAACCACAAAGCTCAGCCACATCCTTCCCAGTGTCATTCTTGGGGACTGGAATCAGAGCCACTGAAGTTTAGGGGACCAGCTCCTCAAGGCCACTTGGGTATAGGCACAAGTTAGGCCAGAGTGAGATGTGAAGAAAATGAATATAGCAGTGCCCACTCTTCTGGGCCGAGGCCTGAAAGTGAAGGGAGGAGGCGTTTACTTGGTGACCAGAAACACAGGCCCATACTGGTATGGCCCCTTGACTTCCCACCCAGGTTTATTGTCTCTGAATTCAAACTCCGTGGTCCTCCACCCTCAACCTCCCTTTCTAATACTATGGGATGCATTTCAGGATGAGAACCCTCCCCAATACCGGAGTCCCCTCTATGCACCTTGGCCATGGCTTACATATTCTGCAAGGAGGACCTCTTTCCAATTAGGTAAGGCCAGGTGGGGGGCAGCCATGTAAGGCTCTCTTCTCTCCTCAGCTTTGAAAAACACCAGATTTCCCATGACCAGGCCCAGAAGGGCAGAGGTCTGGGGCTCCTGAGACCCATAGCCCCAGAGAACCCAGCACTTCACACACTGTTCTGCCCTGGCCATAGGGAGACCCCGGACACCCTGCACTGGGGCAACAAAGGCAGCAGGGCAGAGCCTGGGGAGACTCTTCCAGCTCCTTCTCCCCAGAGGGGCCCAGCAGGGCACCTTGAGCTTGCCTGGGAGATCTCGCTAAAGGTCACCAGATAAAAATAGGGCTAGTCTGAGAAGGGATGGAAAACAGTTGCTCTTGCCTAGAACTTGGTGCCAGGAGCCGGTGGTCAAGCCAGGGCCTGGTAATGGGTCACGGCCTAGGTTCTTTTCAACACTTTTCTCCAGGCTGCTGGAGAACGGAGTGAAGAAGGAGCACGCTGCAGGCCCAAGGGTGGGGGGCGTGGCTGCCTTCTCCAAGGCATGAGTGTGTGAATAGAAGGGGAAGATGTCTGGAGACTGCAGCGGCCAGAGCTGAGGGTCAGAGACAGGAGGCTCTCACTCAGGGTCACACAAAGGAATGGCAGAACCAAGGGTTAGAACCCAAGTTTGAGTGACTAGCTACCTGGCCCCCAGGCCCAGAGCTCTCCTTCTCTGACCCTTCTCTGGAGCTGTCCAATGAGGTCAGACCCTTTGGGGTCCCGGTGCTGGGGTTCCCCAAGCTTGGTGCCTCTTTGGGCTCAGCCCTTCCAGGGTGGGAAACTTTAGGTGGTGCAGGAGGCCTCGGTGGGGAGACTACCACGCTTGAACCTCAGGCTGCCATTCCAGCCTCGAGGACAGATATTGTAGCCGAGGATGCCAGGCGACTTTAGCCCGGAGTCCTCAGAGTCGAGGGACACGTCGGAGTCTGTGGGCGAGCGGCGGTAGGGAAAAGGCCTGGACGGCGTGGCCTGAGGACTCTGGGGACTAGCACAGGACGGAGGCCCGATCGGCAGCGGGCTCCGCGGGATGGGGGCGAAGGCGGCTCCGCGGAAGGCGCCTGCGGGGCGACCCGGTTGAGGA
The DNA here is from genome assembly GCF_000317375.1 of Microtus ochrogaster. Classification (NCBI taxonomy): domain Eukaryota; kingdom Metazoa; phylum Chordata; class Mammalia; order Rodentia; family Cricetidae; genus Microtus; species Microtus ochrogaster. The sequence goes on from NC_022020.1 coordinate 46,424,032, forward strand.
GAGCGCATGCGCGGCGGCGCCCCCCGCGGCGGGGAAAAGGGCCGCAGGGGCTCGGCAGCCGCTGGCCGCGGGGAGGCGCTCTTGCGCCGGGCCGCGTTGATGATGTTGCGCGCCAGAAGCGCCTGCAGCTGGCGGCTCGGGGGCCGCGCTTCGGCCTCCGGTCGCAGCGGGGAGACCGAGCGCTCGCTCCACGAGGGGGACATTGGTGGCGGCGGCGGCAGCGGCGGGGGGCTGCTCATGCTGCTCCGGTGACCCGGCTCCCACGGCCCCGGGCTCACCCAGCCGTCCAGGCTGCTGGGGGGCCGGGAAGCGCCCGGCGTCCAGGGCGGGGACGTGGGCAGGCTCTCGGGGCGGTCCTGGGGAGAGAGCAGAGAGGGCGAGGGGAAGGTTTAGTGCCAGGTCCTCCAAGTCAGGGTTTTGGAAAAGATCGAGTATGGTTGTCCATCATTCGGAGATCGGAAAGGTACCCAACAAAGTCAGGTAGTGCCTGAAGTAAAATACAGGTGGTTCAACTCAATGCCGAAGTTTTAAAAGCCTTTGCTATCTGGGGTCAGCCCCTCCTTGCTTTGGACACAGGTTCCCTCACTTGGTGGAAGGGAATGGGCAAGCAATCATCCAGCCCTTTAGCCTTCAGCTTCCTCCTCTCTATAATGGGGTGTCCAGGAAGTCGCGAGGAAAGACCAGCTCATATGAAGGGACATTGCGTGCATTAGCACGTTCCTCAGAGGGAATTACTAAACAGAAACTACCGTAAGTAGAGATGGAAAAGACACAGCAGGCTAAGGAATGGGGCTGGGATGCACACAGCCACAGGGGGTGAGGACAAGTCTTTTTAAATGACTACAGTCTATGTTTAATTTTGAACCATACGGTTGTCTTATCTACTCAAAAAACATAACTACCGCTATTAAGATTGGACCTCATGAATCCTTTCAGCCCTTATGTTTCAGTTACCTCCTCACTTTATTTTCTTGGGGGCCCAGTAGGAGTAAATTCCTGCTGGCGGGCAGAGACACAAAAGGAAGTCAAGCCTCTCATCTCTGGACAGCGTTCTTCCCTGTCTGCACTTCTTGCCAACGGGGGCAGTGAGACTGGTTCTGTGCAAAGCAGGTGGTGAAGGCATCTGCGGTGAAAAGCACTGCGCCGCTATGGTGGCAAATGCATTTCCTATCTATCTGAGTACTTATCCATCTATGTGTTTCTTCCTCAACTGTCATCTCTCACGTCTTCCAGTTAGGTCAGACCGATTAGGACGTTGATATTATCGCATTCATTTCGCTAGTGATGAAAATGAAGCCCAGAGGTGCAAATGACAGCCCAGTGGTCTGTGTGTGTGTTTCAAAGGCTACACCATGCTTAAACAGTGTTAAGGGGATTGAAAGCAGAGGGCTTGGGAATCCAGGCTAAACACACACACCTTAAACTATCCAGCTGTTGACCCCTATTCCAGAAATAAGTAGCTCGCCTGGGCTTTTGGTTGAGTCCACGTTCACTAGCAATCATCCGTTCATCCCAGTCCCAAGCTATCAGGTCCAGTCAGTGACTTCATCCCAATCAAAGCCTATAATCAATCACCCACAAGATCCATGCGTTCACCCAGTCAGCCATCTGCCAGTCATCCTTTCAACCAATGTAGAGAATGCAGTCCCTCCCAATCAAAAGGAAACGAGAGGCAGATGGTATAAACTGTCCAATCACACGGCAGCAGTTGCTAGAAGAGTCCAACCTCTGTGTCCTTTTACTAAAAGGCACCGTTAAGAAGAGCCAGAGAGGCCGGGCGGTGGTGGCGCACGCCTTTAATCCCAGCACTCTGGGAGGCAGAGGTGGGTGGATCTCTGGGAGTTCAAGGCCAGCCTGGTCTACAAGAGCTAGTTCCAGGACAGGCACCAAAAGCTACAGAGAAAACCTGTCTCGAAAAACAGAACAAAACAAAAAAGAGCCAGAGAGGATATAACGCTACAGTGACCTGTGGAGGCTTTTCCAGGATAGCCAATCTCCTCTAGGGAGCAACTCAAGGCTCAGCACCAGGCCTCCTCCCCTCTTTATTCCCAGGGTCAGGGTTCTATGTGTATATAAAAGCCAGAGTCCCTGAGAACTGTTCTCTGTGTGTGACACGTCGTAGCTTGCAACCAGGTCACCTATGGGAGACATACCACAAGTTTATGGAGAACTTCAAGGGAGGTTCCTGCCCCTGGTGAGACAGGAAGGACTAGCGGCTGAGACCAATCTCAGAGCCAAAAGCCAATCAAGGGGGCTCAGGCATGTCCCATTATCTAATGAGTGCTACAGACCCTATCAAAAAAAAAAAGGGGGGGGGGTAGAGCAGTGTCTTTCCTCTATCCTCAACACAGTTTGGGCTAGCCTCGGGAAAGAAGTGAAGGGAGGAAAACGCCCTCCTTTCCTAGACAGCCCATGGCTGACACCAACAGATGCAGACACACAGCAGGCACAGTAGCACACAGCACCCAGGGACACAACCTCACTCCCACGCTCACGCACGCACGCACGTGCGCGCGCACACACACACACACACACACACACACAGCTGAGCGGTTCCACTTAACTTCCAGGACCCAATCAGGGCAGAGAGCCCCAGCCCGTGGCAGCAACAGCGCAGAAGAAAGAAGCAAGGCAGATAGATTTGAGACAGAGTGTATTGAGAACAGAAGACAGAACCAAGTGGCAGAGCTCAGCCCAGCAGCAAGAGCTACAGGACGGAGGACGGGCTTCTCCACTGCCACCTCCACCCTCACCCCAGGTACAAAAGAGCAGGGTCTCCTAGGGGCTCACTCTGTTCTGGGGAGACCTGAAGAAGCCAAGCTCACTCGCAGTTCCCACATGCATCCCCCTCTCCCGCTTGGATGAGCTCCCTTGACAAGGCACCCCTGTTCCCATGGAGACAAGCCCAAAGCGCAGGAAAACTGCGCACTCAGCCAGTGCACTCAGCCCAGCACGGTCACCGCCTCCACCACCCCTGCCTCTCTGGGATCCCAGAAATAGGGCTGGGAAAGAGGAAGTGGGTGGTCCTAGCCCCAAGTCTTGGGAAGATTCCATCTAAATATGTCTTCTTGGGCCTGCATTCTCCACCCCCAACGAAGACTAGTTCGGTGGAGGGAGGGGCTGTACCATATCCAAAGAGGGGCAGGGAATGGTGATCTCAGGCTACCTGACTCGACACCCTCTGTATGAATGGGGAAACTGAGGCCCAAAGTGAACATCCAGTCAGAACTCTCGTCTGAGCCCAATCTTTTCCTCAAAGCTCTAGGGTCTACCCTGTCCCTCTCTTCTGAGCTACCGTGCCCTGGTCCAGCTGTCACCAGCTGATCCCAAGCTTAAGCTCGCCCTGTCCAGGCTTCTGACTGTGGCTTGCTGCAGTAGCTCATTCCACTGTACCTCACCAGGTCACTCTCATCGAAAGCTAACTCCTGTGTCCCTCAGCAACAGCCCATCCTTTCTACTTTTTTTCTGTATGACAGTCCCCTTGCCTCTGAGGCCTTTAGTCCACTACACGAGCCTAGTCTCTCAATCTTCAGCCATTACCACAACTGGAAGACCCTGTGTCCATGAGAAAACTAAGGTCCAGAAAGGAAAAGTGAATTGGCCAAAGTCACCCAGCAAATGGAAGGTACATGAGTCTAGAACATTCTTCCATTGCGTCTCCCTGGGCCTGTGCTGTTGCACTGAGGTGGCTTGTTTTGGTCAAGGAGACCTTGGCTGAGGTCAGTATATGACTCAAGGGTCACTCTCCTAATGTCTGCATAGCCCCCTTTAAAGGACATTCTTCTCAGGGATACCCTGGGATGTCCCCTCACCCCAGAACAGTGAGGGCAAGGCAGTTGGAAACAGGTCTGAGGTCTGAGCCCAAAAGTTTCCCTCCCTGTGTAGAGTCAGGTCCTGGAGAGGGCATGGAGGCTGCAGAGTCTCAGAGAGCAGGAAGACAAGCATCAGAAAACAGTGATACGCTCAAGTCCACAGGCAGCAGAGGACTCAGGAGAGGAGGCAGAGCCAGGCAAAGCTCTCTGAGGCAGTGGAGAGGAAATGTCCAGAAGGCAGAGGAGAAGAAACACCCTGTGGAGGTGAGAATCCAGAAGCAGGAAGCCAGATGCCAGGAGCCTGAGCCCTATGAGTAAGGCACAGCCAGAAGCCACTGTCTGTTCCAGAAGTCCCATCGAGGAGCCCTCTGGGCCTTCAGCCAGCAAGACACTGCCATCAGGGTCCATCCCTGAAGCTTGCAAGGCCAGGGAAAGACTGTTTAACAGGACCCTCTCGGGGTAGTCTTATTCTATGACCCTCCGCACCACCCAGACAAGGAGTCTACACCCCTTTGTCTACAGCTCGGAGAGAGGAGATGGTCCACCCACGGTTGCATAGCTAGCTGTTGGCAACAGCCAGACCTTGATCCATGGGTGCCTATCTTCTCGCTAAGCCCCGAACCACATCCTGCCACATCTTCTCTCTGACCCTCCGAGAAGGAGGCAAGACAGGCACTGGGATGCGTTACTTGAAGCAGAAAGAAGGCTTCCACACCTGGGCCTCGATTCCGGCATTCCGGGTGGAGAAGGAAGGCCTGGGGGCCTGCTTGGCTCGGGGAGACCAGGCCCTGGAGGGAGACACGGGCGAGATGTCACTGCTGTAGGTGGGGCTCACAGCAGTGGGCTGGAGGCTGTCCTGGACAGGGACAGTGTAGAGGCCTGGGGAGGAGCGGGAAGCCCGAGGCAGAGCAGGAGATGGTGGCAGGCCTGCCCTAGGCAGGTTGGGCACCAGGTCCAGGGAGCTAGGCTTGGCTGGAGAGGCGGCACGAGGTGAGACAGTGCGGGACGGAGTGCGTGGTGAGGTGGAGCGGGATGAGGTCTTGGGAGGTTCCTTGACGGGAGACAGAGCGTAGAGTGAAGGCCTCATCTGGTATGGCTGCTGCTTGGTAGGTTCTGGGCGCAGGACCCCATTCTCCGGCAGATAGCCGTGGTAGAGAGAGGCAGGCGGAGTCCGCGCTGGGCTTAGGGATGCCACTCGGAAGCCCCCAGGGGCATTAGTAGAATACTTCCAGGATGACGGCAGGGACATAGTAGGTGAGGGGCAGCGGGCCAATTCAGTGTGGCCTGCAGACTCTATGACGTATTTCTCCATCCGCGACTGGCGGCGGGCATAGAGCTCAGCTCCCTTCCCTGAGGCCTCTGAGAGGTTCTGGTTGGGTGTGGGCTTCGGCTTAGCCTTAATACGGGGTGACTTGAGGCAGGAGGCCCACTCAGGGACAGTCTCCTCAGCGGCTGCAGGGCTGGCCCTGTCCCGAGCTATTGGTTCCTGCTGGAAATTGGAGGCCTCAGCTCCCAGGGCAAAGGGCTCATCTTCCATGCCCACCTCCCCATGGTCTCTCTGCCTCCGCTTCTCATCAGCTGTCTGCACTAGGTCCAGCAAGTCTGGATTCGGGGTCACCTTGGGCTTCTCCACGAAAGTGAACATTGATTTCCGGCTGCCTCGGCGGGCCATAGACTCTTCCAAAATGCCTGTCTTGTTGGCAGGGGCTACCTGGCTCTTCAGATGAGGTGGCTTGGGGTCAGAGCTGGGGTACAGAGTAGAATAAGAAGGAGGAGACCTAACCCGGGAAGCCACTGGGGCTGTTGACAAAGTCTCGGCATAGGTGGGGGGTGGGGTGAAGCTTCCTAAAGGGCGTCTCTCCAGGACTGGGCTTCGCTGCCCAACCAGCCTCCTTTCTACCATTGGGCTGCGGGACATCATGTGCCTTTGAGGCTGGGGACTTCTGTCCACCATGGAGGTAGTCGGGGGAGCCCAGGCCTTCTCTCCAAAATGTCGCCTTCCCATCATGGGGCTGTGTTCCACCTGGCTGGTACTCCCTGGTGACTGGATCCCAAAAGGCCGGGCTGTCCTGTTGACCACCGATGCGGGCTTGGCTAGCGTGAGATGCACTTCACTGTACACCTTGGTGGGCGTGGTGACAGCTGCACGGCTGGACATCTCTTGCTCTGCTGACGCCACTGGGTTGCTAGGCTGCACGTCAACGAGCAGGGAGCTGGACATGAGATCTGCTGCTGGTGGCCCAGAGCTGGAGAGGGGAGTGACCTCTCTAGAGAAGGTGCTGGTGGCAGGGGATGGAGCTGACACCTTATCAATCAGCAGAATGCTGGATCTCACCTCCCCTGCTGGCCCCTGGGGCTGCCCATCAGCACATGGAGTGCTGGGCTTGGAATCGGGTGTGCCATTTGTGGGATACTGGGCCTCAGATGAATTCTGTTGGACAGGGGTGACAGCGGCTGGGGGATTCTGATTCACATCGGTGGTGGGCTGGTTGTGGTGGCTGTTGGACGCTGGTGTGGTGAGTGTAGCATTGGGCGAGGAGAGGTTCTGGTTGATGTCTGCAGCTGGACTGTGTGCCTCTGTTGTTGGAGGGTTTGGTGAGGACTGTTCGGCCTCCCGGCTCTGGGACAGGTGGAGCCCATTAGCGGTTAGCAGGGCTGCATTCTCCTTTAAATAAACCACCAGTGGTACTTCTTCTTCCTCGCTGGCAACCTTCTCCAGATGCCGCAGGAGGCTGGCTTCCTCTGAGTAGCCTTCCATGATGTGGCCAGGGACACCTCTGCTGGGGCTTCGGGGGCTGGGATGCTTTGGAGAGCCTGGCTTGGGTGGAGATGGAGGTCTCAGACTGAGCCCTGGGGCATGGCCTGTGGGGTTCGAAGGATGCCCTGCTGGGAGGGCCTCTTGACTATGCTTTGGTGGCTTCTTGCCACGGCTCTCCAAGGTGAACTCGTTCACCCTCTGCCGGCGCCTGTTGAAGAGCTGGACCCCTCGGGAGTTGGAGCTGGGAGGGGTGGTCAGCTGGGCTGCAATCTGCTGGCTCCACGCCTTGGCCTCCTTCAGATCCTTTTCAGTGAAGCTAGTGCTCCGGCCTAAGGCTGCAGAGAGTACACAGGCCTAGTTAGCAAATGGGCGTACAGACAGTCACCACCAAGCCCTCCTACAGCTGACCATTTCTTTGAAATATGACCTTTGCCCGGTTTCCCAGAATCAGCTGTCATGAGGAGTCAAGGATGAAGCTGCTCAGATGTTCAGGACGGCCTGCCCATTCCACTGGACGGCCCAGGAAGGTTGCCAAGACAGTGCTTCTCCAAACTGAGTCACCCCACTAACTACATCTCCCATGGTCCCCCTGACCACCAGCCACTCTCACCCCTTGAGAATGTTTCTCATCATCTCTGCCTCCCTTCTACACTAGAGAAGAGGAAGTGGAAGAAAGACAGGGCCAAGTAAGGCGCCTTCCACGCCTCAAGCACAGGGAACATCCTTTTCCCTGACAGTGCGCCCTCCCTGGAGGGGCCTTGCTGTCTCGGATCTTATCTCTGCTTTTCCTCCCTGGCACTCAACTGCTCTTGAAATTCAAGTGTTTGCACATCTCCTGATTCATCTTCTCCCCTCAAACACAGCTCTGAGGGCCTCGCTTGATACGTTTTCCTCTCTGACTCCAACCCCGAGAACAGTGTTTGGTCTAAAGAGTCCCAAATGTGCAAAGCAACCCCAAAATACTTTCCATATGCCTTTCTGGGGGGTCTTTTACACTCTCAAATTCAGAGTAGGGCCATTTGCTTGATGTTTTATAGGAAGATGCTACAAAGATTTATTTTTTTAAGGCATTTTATCATTGTGGGGAATCCTGTACCACTTTGCACGTGTGGAGGCAGAAGATAGTAAGTGGAGTTGGGTCTCTTCGACTTTTACGTGGGTTCTGAGGCCCAAACTCCAGGCTTGCACAGTAAAATGCCTCTACCTGTTGAAGCATCTCACCTGCCCCTAAGACTTCTTTTTAAAAAATAGGTTAACAGGCTAGGCATGGTGACGCACGCCTTTAATCCCAGCACTTGGGAGGCTGAGGCAGGTAGATTTCTGACCTAGGGTAGCCCGGTCTATGTAGTGAGTTCCAGGACAGCCAGGGCTACACAGAGAAACCTCTCTCTGTGTAGGTTTCTAGACAGAGAAAGGTTAACACATTCAAATAAAAAAGTAACCATGGCAGTGTCCCCACCCCTGATTATACCACATCAAATCAAGAATCCATTCTGCCAGTTTCTTCTATATCCTTCCACAAGCTTCCCTCATTTTTATAAAGAAAATGATTTAAAAGTCCATATATTCTAACATAAGTGAAATGTCAGTGGCGGTCACACTGACCCACTGTGTTCATTTATCTTGCTCTCCCAAGTGTACTGGGTGACAGCCACTGTGTGCCTGGACTGCAGAGGAGAACTTCTCTGAGAAAGTTCAGAGATTCCTGACAGATGTGCGCCCACACAGCTACAGGTGGCAAAGACGATGTTCAAGGTCCTTCTGGGGGAAGAGGCAGTGGGAAATGGCAAAGACAGAGGTCACAGGTTGGACCCCTATTAAGCGAGGTCATCGTTTCTCTTTCTGTCCACAGTGCCCAGCTGGCATGCACTTGGTACTCAACACTGTTGAACAATGAATAAACCAAGCTGCCTGGACAGCTGAGTCACAGGCAGCTGGGGGGATCAGCCTAGGACCTGGGTCATAGCTTACCCGGTGGCTGAGAAAACTCCTTCCCGACTGTGGGAAGCTAATTAGCTCTTGAGGAATCTGACCCTGCCCTCTCTCCTAACGCATCCTAATTAGCCCTGGCCCTGACAGGCTGATGGGTCTCCAGGGACAGTCTTTCTAGGCATCTTGCCATCCTGGCTTGGAGTTCATGGACTCTTGAGAGGTGGAAGGGCCTAGATAGAGGAGACAGGTAATTCACCACTATCCCATTTTATAGACGGGGAAACTGAGATCCAGAGAGTATCCCAGGGCAAAGACCCCCTCCCTGCTATGCTGGAGTTAGCGGAGAAGTCCAAGGAGGCCAGGTCCAATTCATGCTTCATGGCTTTCTGGTTCCATCCTCCTGTCCATTCACCACACCTGTAGCTCCGCCATCATGCCACAATGACAGCACAGAGCCTGCCCCCGCTGTGGTATTCCTCTTCCTCCCCAGTTACCCACTCTGTAAAACATGAAGGGTTTAGCCAGACCATTCCCCTGGGACAGCCGAAGATGAGGTTTCCACACACGGGGACATCTTAAGGGATGTGTGGACCATCCAGTGTCTGCTTCCTCTGCTCTGTTTGGAAACAGGTCCCCTGGCCCAAAGCCAAGTCCTTTGGCTGGGCTATCCCTATGATCTTGGCAAGCTCTTACCTCCTCCCAGAGTCAGGGGCTCCTTTGCTGAGAAGCATTTGGGGACCACCCACAAGAACAAGGGGTCTGTCATCATCAAGTCCAGGGCAAAGACGGCTCATACTACCCCAGGAAGAGCTGGCCACTGTGACCCCACTTGGCTCGTGGGGACAGACAGTATCTGATCTTTTTCCAGCAAAGCACATTTGTTGCATAGACCAGGGTCCTGAAGGACACACGTCAGGAGACTCTGGAGTTACGGAGAAGCACCACAGAGTCTCAGCAACTCAGAGGTGGCTGTCACACAGCACAGTTCTCCATACAACCCTTGTATCCCTAAAGCTATACCCTTGTGTGTGCAAAACGTGTTTATATACTCAGTTGACATGGGCTCATGACTCCGTGGTGTGCCTCCCACTGATACAGGCCTCTCAACCATAAATGCCTTCAATGGCTTTCACATTTGGGCGTGTTTCTGTGCACCACCACTACCACCAGCACCAGCACCACCACCGCCACCACCACTACTACCACCAGCACCACCACCACACCACACAACCACCACCACCATCACCACACCATACCATCATCATCACCACCACCATTACCATCACCACACCAGTGTACAGCTTTACTTCGCGGCCTGATAGACCCTGCAGAGATTCACAGATGCGAACACATCCCACATGACTCAGGATAAAGAACCCACCAATGTTGCTTACGACACACAGCAGTTGCAGCGAACACTGATTAGGCACACACTACATGTACGGCTGGATTCCCACAGCAACCCTATAAGACACAAACTGCTATTGTGTGCTTTGTGTTGATGAGAAAACCCAAAGACCAGACTAGTGAGGTGAGCTGTCCAACATTACAGAGCTACCTTTATGGGCCCTTGTCACTGTGGAGCACCATGTCCTAGCTGCAGAATCCTACGGTGGAAAGCAGATAGACAGTGATCCGGTGTTTGAACATCAAGGCCGCTCCGTGTCCCTGAACATTGCCGCTCCCTTCTTCCTTTGCTGCTTCAGGACCAGGCCTGTGTCCCCCACAACCCTCCCCAGTCCCGTCTTCCAACATCAGTGTGAAAGGTCCTTGGAGAGAAGCTAGCTTGGGGGGCTCAGGAAAAGAAAGGATCACAAAGAGTGGGTGACTCAGGAGGCTGCTGACTTCCAGCCAGGCTCATCAGAGCTTGGCCTGCCCTGAATGGCCCTCCCCTCCTGTGAGTTTGGAGCTGCCCCTAAGCTCTGAGAGAAATGACAGAAGGGGCCAGAGGGGAATGAGCCCCCCTCCTAGCGGAGCTCTGCCCCCAAGGCCAGCCACAGTGACACAAAAAAGGAATTTGATGGGAGGTTTGGGGCCAACCCAGCCAACAAGCCTGGAAAGTTTTCGTCACTCTGCACAAACATGGGATGGGGTAGGGCAGGATTTGACCAACCAAAGGAACCCTGGAGTTCCTTGTTATAAGCTACATACCAACTAAAGTCACCCAGAGCAATGTCATCCCTGGCAATGGCAAACTTGTGTAAGATTTTGCTTCTTGCTTTTAGAGAGATCAGAGGTAAACCCCAGTCACAGAGACAGGCAGCCCCTACTGTAGCTGTGGCACAGGCCATGATACCCTTTCTTCTAGCCTAGGTCTCTGAAGGCCTATATAGATCTCTGGACAGCAGCCCTGAATACAGCCAGGCCTTCAAGTAGAAGAAGGCTGGAGGGTAAAGGAAGAGAGGAGCTACCTGGAGTCAGGTGAGACGGGGTAGAGCCAGAGAAAGGCTCAAAGGCAGAGCATTGCCTTAGGGAGGTGGGGATGCCATGACACAGGCCTCGCATGACCTACGTCAGTGCTCCACGCTCATTGCTGTGTTCATCTGTAAGGCAGCCACCCCAAAAGATAACACTGTTGCCACTCCCATTGTGTAGGTGACAGCCAGGCTCAGAGGTGCCCACCCAGCGGTGTCAAACAACTTTAAGTGGAAGGGCTGCGATTCAGAATCAGGAAGTCTGACTGGCTCTCTAGCTCAGAGCTTCAGTGGGAAGGGCATTAAGGAAGCTTCAAGGTTCCTGGAGGAGTCTGCAGATCCCCGTCTCCCCAGCCTATCAGTACCCCTCAGCTGCTTCCGATCACTGCTCCCTTTCAGAAGAAGCCGATGAACTTACTCTCACTAAGATAGAAATGAATGATAGGCTATGAAACGTGCTGGAGTAGGAAAGTCATAAGGCTAAGAGTCAGTAAACTCCTAGCTCGGCTTCTGCTCTAGCAGGAACAAGCCTCTCCCCAGCCCCTGGTCTTTATCACCTCCTGTAGGCAGCCCCCCAAATCTGCCTATCACTTTGCCTGTCTGAACCAAAGGAAGGGATTTGGGGCAGGGGAAGAAAGGCCAGAGCAGAAGGTCAGGGCACTGAGAATTCAAGGAAATGTTTCTCCACACGACTGCCGTCAAGGGGAGTGTCCAGGCAAGGCCAGTGGGTAGGATGGGAGCCAGAGGTGGGAAGAGAGGTTGGCGTGAGGCAGCCCATTGTAGCAGCCTGGGAGCCTTGGCAACAGGACGGGTAAACAGGCTGGATAAACTGCCCCCCCGGGGGGGGCAAGAAGGACCCAATGTCCCAGCCACAATACAACCTCTGGCTTGACTGGGGCAGGAAGATGAGGAGGTCTGAGTAATAACCTAGCCCCTTTGCCAGCCCAGCCTCACATCCTCCCCGCACAGAGGGAAGTGACACAGACCCCGAAGGATGCATCCATGGCAGAAGCATGGGGAATGCCTTCTGACAGTGGATACAGACCAGACCGACACATCTCCCTCTGGAACGACCCACACTTGGGAGAGGAGGGCTGCCAGCTAAGGGGACAGGAGTGGAGATCCCTAGGGCCAGCTCTAGCCTTGCTACTAACAGGCTGGCAGAAGTCCCCATCTGCCTCCTGGCACTGGGAGGAAAAACAGGCCAGGCAGGGGATGCCACATGCCCTGAGTCACGTCCCAACCCCAAAGGCCCCTCTGAGTGCTCAGCTTACTCACTCTGACTGGGTCCTCCCTGCAGCCCAGCTTCCCCAGGATGCTCTGCCGCTGGCCTCTGCTCCCAAAGCCTCTAGGACAGGCAGCCAAGCTTCTGGCTGATACAGAGAAGAAAAATCCCACCTTGACAGTACCCGGAGGAGCTAGATATGACTTCTCTCCTCCACAGAAGATGACTCAGCCCAGCTCTTTATCAGGAAAACGATTCTGCAACCGCCTTTTAAATGGCCTCTCCACCCCCAGTCTCTCCCCCGCCAATCAACCTACCCCACGCAGCCAGCTTCACCAGATTCGCTTGTCCTCCCTCCCAGCCCCATGCTTCTCTCCTGCTCAGAACCCCAAGCCATGGCAGAGCCAGAAGGGTCCTCTCATCCCGTCATTCAGGGGTCCTTGACAGCAAAGCTTGCTTGAGAGAACAAGTACTCTCTTTTTTCTGTGTCCTTGGCAATGGCTGAGGGCACAGTGGCTCCCAGTTCCCACCCCTGCCCTTGAGTCCCTGCCTGGAAACAGGGTCACAAACCTCTCCACTTGAAGCCTTCCACTTTCTGCCTTTGCTACGTGCCCCACATCCCCAGCCTCTCACCCAATTTGAATGCGATTGGCCCCTTCCAAAAGCCTCCCCTGCCTGTCCGTGTTTTAAACTAGTCATCACTAGTGGAGAAGTCTCACTTCAGGGAGAGCTAACGCTGTCTGCCCGGAACTATGACAGGGCCTTGCTTCACTCTCAACACATCAGCCCGGAGGCTAGCACTGACCTCACCTCTACCTCAGAGAAGACAGGCCTTGCAGAAGTGCTTGGAACAAGTTACATGGCTAGCGGGAGCAGCGGATCACTCAGGGTGTCCCTCCCAGTGCTTGTTTCACGGCATCCAGGGTCTGGGTCTTCTGTCCCCCACAGACTGAAGGAGCCTGAGGGCAGGGCACACATGCTCCACCCCTGCATCCCGCCCTGCCCACATTCTCACTGAGGGTGACAACTGCCACTTTTTGCCGATTGAGCTCCAGATGCCGCAAACAATGGCTCAAGTCTTCCTTCCAGTCCTCCCAGCAGTTCACAAAGGATGGCTTCTGGTGGCCAGTTTCGAAATGAGGAGGAAGGGGTATTGAAGACTAGCTAACCCATCCCAGGTCTCAGGGTTGGCAAGGGACCAGAGCAGGCTACATGCTGAGCAGCAAAGCTGATTCCCAAGCCTGCACTGCTTCCCCCAGCCAAGCTCCACCTGCAAAGAGTACTCACATACACCCCGGAATCAGCTGCTGTTTCATCCAGGAAGCACTGTTCAGTCCTCCCTAACTTCCAAGCTCAGTAGCGTTCTCTGCTCAACCAGGCCCAGTGGTCTCACAGCTGGGGGCACAGGACTCACAGGATGCAGCAGGCATCAGATGTGGGCTCTTCCAGAACTCCTGGTCATCCCCCACCCTCTCGGTCAAAAGGGCATCAGACAGGCACAGATAGAAGAGTGAAGACAGACTCAGCTCTGCTGGCAGCTATCCCTGCAGGTAAAAAACACTGCTGGCTGACCCGGGCTTGCTGGGAGGTCCCAGCAGGACCTGGCTGCCATAGCATCCCTCTTGCCTGTTCTATCGGCTAAATCACTAATGTATAACGGGTGGGTTTCAGAATATTAGAAATGGTAGCCAGAGGGCTGGGGACACAGATCAGTATGGAGCACTTGTCCGGCTTGCACAAAGGCCATGTAGTCATTCCCTAGCCTTATGTGAAAGAGTCACAAGCCTTAATCTCAGCATCAGAGGTAGAGGCAGGAGGATAACATGTTCAGTGTTTGGCCATACAACAAGTCTGAGGCCTGCTGGGCTACATAAGACTCTGTCTAAAACAAAACAACAACAAAACCCCAGCCAGCCTGGTGGCACAAGCCTGTGATCCCAGCACTGGGGAGGCAGAAGCGGCCAGATCTCTATGAGTTTCAGGTCGGTCAAGGCTACAAAGTAAGCCCTTGTGTTAAAAAATTGACCAATTATTAGGAAGCAACAACATCAATAACAAACAGAAATCAGGGGCTGGAGAGGTGTCTCAGAGGTCCACAGCTTACTGATCGTGGCTCACAATCATCAATAGCTCTAATTTCAGAAGCTCCAAAACTCTGTCCAAACCTCCCTGGGCACTGTACAGATATGGTGCACAAGCATACATGCAGGCAAAGCACCTACACGTATAAAATCCAAATTTATACATTTTAAAACAGAAACAAAACAGGGCAGGCATGGTAGCATGCACCTTTAATCCTCCCCTATGGATGCTAAGAAAGTCACATCTCCCAGGCTAGCCAGGGTGACACAGCTGAGACCCTATCTGACAGGGAAAAAAGAAATACAAAACCCAAAATGGTAAGCAGAGACAGGCAAGTTCAGGCCTCGGGTGACAAGAACCTACAAGAGAAGCAAGGCTGGCCTGCAGGCTATGAGGTCTCTTGGAAGAGTCAGGAGCACAAGACAGACCAGATGCTTAACCCTGGAGACACAAAGGTCCAGAGACACAAACGGCGGCGAGCCAGCATGGGAAAGAGAACTTCCTTCATGCGCTCGTCAGGGCCTGCTGCACTCTGGGCACCACACAAAGCTGAGGCCTTTCCCCTTTAGCATCTCTAAGCGCCTCAGCCCAGGCAGAACTATGGGTAGCGGGACTCGGCCAGTGTGGACCCAAGAATCAGCATCCCCACAAGCCAAGGTTTCTGTGTCTTCACACCTGCTCCATCACTCAGCCCTGGAGTCAAATTCCAGATTCATCTGGATTCTAGACTGGAGAGTGATTCTTAGTGGGTGAGGGGAGCCTGAAAAAAGAACAGCAAGCCTGTGGGTGGAATGGGAGATGAAACCCCAAGTCTCTGTGTCAAACCCAAGAAGATTCCATGGAGTGCCAGGAGAACACAGAGCCTGGGAGAGCGAGCAATCGGGATAGAGCAAGCCAAAGGCTCCCTGGGAGAGGACAGCATTTGCCTTCGGTTTTTGTAAGACACGATGAGGGGATGCTCCAAGCAACAGGGACAGTTTTCAGAGACTATAAGACTAAAGGCAGTCTGGCCCCATCCACCCCCACGCCCCAAAGCAAAATGGAGAGAAGAAGACTTTGACGAAGCAAAATGACAGCAGGCTTGCCTGGAGTCCAGTGTGCATGCAGTGAGCCAGGTATCATTTCACCGGAGCCCAGGAACTTGGAGGTTCTGCCCTGGGCTACATGCACTGTGGGCTCGGCCTTGAGCCTCTGGGTGGTTATATAACGCACACAGCACAGTCCCACAGTCAGCCAGGACCCTCTGCCTCCTCCACTCTGCCATCTGTCTCTCTGCCGCTTCCTTCATATAGAAGAGGCTGCTGTGCAGCCGAAAAAAAAAAAATAAATGAAGGCCAGCCCTGTGGTAAATTCCCCCACATTCCTTCCCCTCAGAAAAATAAATAACCCTGGAGAAAAAAAACACAGAAGGAATGATAATGACGGCACAGGCACACTGGCACTCAGGCTGCTCGCCGGGGTAGACAGCATGGGAACCCAGCGCTGCCTCGTGCCTTTCCTGGGATGCGGCCTGCTGCTGCCTCTCGCAATGGGTACGAGGGCAAACTTGAACTCAGAATTGCTCATAGCTACTGGACATAGTGGAGTCCCTGTGGTGTGGCAGCCACCAGTAGTCACCTCAGCAAACCTGTCAGGGGCTAAGTGCCCTTGTTCCTCAAGTAGCCACCCACCCACCACATCCTGTTCTGGGTCTTCCTCCTCCTTTATGTAGAAACATTCTTTCACTATTTTGCTTTATCCTCGTGAGCTGTAAGTATTCTCACCTCCATCCTAAAGACAAAGAAACTGAGGCTCTGAAGGGTTTGAGGATTCCCTACAGCATTAGGCTAGAGTCAACCGTGGATCTCCAGCACCTGCCTACACTCCCATCCTGTCAGCTGGCGCCTCCCCCAGCTAACCCGCCCCTCCACGTATGACTGTGCAACAGGTCGCCCATCACCCACCCTGAGTAAATTGCTGAGTTTGAGTCTCCACTCGACTTCCTCCTCGATAAACCAAGGATAAGCAGCTGAGAATGGGTGGCGCACGCCTCCAATCCCAGCACTCAGGAGGCCGAGGCAGGTGGATCTCTGGGAACTAGATGCCAACCAGGGCTACATAGTGAGACCCTGTCTCCGTAAATAAATGGATAAATCGCAAGGACAGTCTCCTTCATAGTCACTGCTCAGCAAGGAGATGCAGAGGTTGTGATATGGCTTACAGCACTGATCACTTCTGCAGGGCTTAGCTCCAGCCTTTGCCACCTCTGCAGAGCCTTGCAAGGCTGGGCCTCATGGTCTCTCACCCCCTCTGCCACTCTTCCCAGACAGCCTCTGCTGTCTATAACCAAGCCCAACTCCATCTCATTCCCACTGCCCAGGGGGACCCCCAGAGGCAACCTCTAATCAAAATGCTATAGCAGAAAAGAACAGTTCACCTGCCAGGCCCAGCAGGGCCATGCCCCACGTCCAAGATCCCAGCAGGGAAGGAGCAGACTATGTAAGCTCTGGCTGGTGGTCATGCACCCAAGAGGGCCCAAGGACTCCGGGAAACTAGAAGATGCTGGCCCTACACATCTACTCAATGCCACTCATCGATTTCCAGGCCTGAATGTCCCCTGGACCCAACAGCAATCCTGCCAGAGAGGCCAAATGAGTCAACCCTTCCTTCCCAAAGGCGGGTCAGGACATTTGATTCCCATGTCTGTCCTGTTGTATTGGGGGGGCCTTGAGCTAATTCCTAAACCTCTTTAGACCTAGTTCACTCATCTCCTCAAAGGGTGAGGGGTGCACTGGGACCACAGAAGGTGCCTCCCAACCAAGGGTTTTGGGGGGGAAGGGTACTCTGGTCCTTAATTTCTTAATAGCTATGTAAATTTCAAATGTGTCCCAGAAAACAAACTCCAAGCCAGTGGCCTCCGGTGTATCTTAGGGAGAGGATAACTGGACAACTTAAAGAAAATAGGTAGTACACACTCCTGAGTTCAACCAATATTTATTGCACAAACTGAGGGTCGGACACTGTTCATGGCCAGAAAGAGAAATAGCACAAAAATATGTGAATTTTAATAAGGGGGCAAGATAATAAATATCCATGTGAGTCTGAGCCCGGGGAGAGCGACTTACAAAGTTAACTATGGCAACCAAGGTCATCTTCCTAGAGAAAGCGCTTCTGAGTGAGGCCGTGAGGTGGGGGTGAGACACGGGTGTGTGGGAAGAACAAGTGGCTTGGCAGAGGGACAGCCTGTGCTACCCCCCACACGATCAGGGAAACGTGTCTATTTTCTTCTCTCTGGGATCTCTTTCTCTTTCCTTAGTGCTGGACAGACTCCAGCGGGTGGCAACACCTCTGCCTTTGCACACGGGCTCCCACGCAGAGGCTCTGCCCTCTTCAGATCCGCATGACACACAATAGAGGCATGCACGCACCAAACAGAGTGGGCAGGACAGACACACGAGCACCTGCAGGCATACAGAAGTACACCGTGCTCATGCAATGGTATGCTTTGAAATCCATGACTCTGCACCTCAGTCACAGCCTCTCTCTTCAGGGACGCATTAAAATCTACCACATGGTGCTGGAGTGTCCCAGGAGACCACACTGTTCCAGAGAATGCCCCTCTTTCCACCCCTACAACAACTAAGCCCTGTGAAGTACCTGCGTGGCACTGAGCGTGTCGGCAGCCACCGTCAGTATCCTCATTTGTCACCCCAGATGCCCCAGCATCTTTCCTGTGCAGTGAGCAGGGCAGCTGAGGAGCAGGGAAAGAAGACCAGCCCCAGCCTGAGGCCTCAGCAAGCTCCATTCTCTCTTGGGCCCAGGTCAGAATGTGCAGGTGGCCCACATGCCAATTCCTGGGCTCCAGTCTAGACCTATGGGTCCACCTGAGGGACTCTGGTATACAGCCAGGTGAGAGACTCGCTGGACCATAAGAGTACATCAACCCATAAGTTACGTTTGTAGCTAGCAAACACAGATAGTGCCTAGACTGTGGTCTGGCCTATAACATGACTCCTTAATGTTAACCAGAAACACATTTAATAACATTAACCATGTAAAAAGAATTATTATGTGGGATGGGTATGAGCACTGTTTATTGACACATACCTGTACATAGTGCTGGGCATGAAAATGCCACGATGAAACCTACGTATTTTGTATGCAAAATAGAAAACTTAATGAATAGGATAGCGAACATAAACCATCCTTTAGTTACTCACAGCACTTTGGTGGTTTCCATAGCTCTTTTCATTGATCAGAAATACAGGCAGAGCAGGGACTGTCACGTCATTCTACAGACTAGGAACTGAAGCAGAGGCTGGGGTGTAGTGGCACCTGCTTGTACCCACAGAATTTAGAAAACAGAGGTTAGGACTGCCATAAACGCGAAGCCAGCCAGGACTACATAGCAAGACCCTGTCTCAAAAAAGTTTTAAAAAGTTAGAGGTGGGGAGAGGACCCAGAGAAGGCCATTCTACCTCCTAGGACTTCACAGCATGCAGCCTATGGCTTCCAGTCAGAGGCTCTGCCACCTCAGGCCTGATCCACTAATCCCTATAATTTGGTTTTAGCCATAGGGTCACTGGCTTTTATTCCAGGTTCATGAAAGTTCTGACACACGTGACTACCCCAGCAACTCAAGGTTTCCCATCAATGAGACAACCTCAACCAGTTAATATTCCAGCATGGTAGTGTCTCTCTCGCTGGGCCATGCACAGCCCAAAGCCCTTGCACTGTGTGGCAGCATTTGATCTAGAACAAACATTTTGCCCTAACTAACCCGATCATGAGCTCTGATGACCATTAGCCTCCCATCTGCTGAGCCTCTTGTAACAGTCTCCAAATTCCTACCTTGTTGGGTGGTTGCAAGAGTTGGTCACACACATGCAAAGTACCCATCAACAGGCTTGTGGCTCTTGCCCCGGTCATGGTGGTGTGTGTGGTCTCTGACTAACACACTAACTTTTAGAAGCAGAGAGTCTTCCTTCCCTTGCCAGAGTACATACACACTGCATACGTATAACTGCATACGTGTCTTTTGTATTTCAGATCGGCCTTAAACTTGCTGTGTAGCAGAGGATAACTTTGAACTCCTGATCCTCCTACATCTACTTCCCAAGTGCTAGGATTATAGATGTGCACCACCATGCCCAGGCTTATGTGGTGGGGAGGACTGAACCCAGGGCTTCAGGCATGTGTGTTTGGCCAGCACTTTACCCACTGAGCCACACGCCAGGTTCATTACCATTGTTTTCCACGCTGCACATACCAGCGTGAGGTTCACAGGCTAAGCAGGGTGACAGGCCAGTTGACCAAGCCTTTGCCTCTGTAGCAGCATGCAACCTCGCTCAACTAGAGTAATTATCTGGGAATAGGATCTTCTAGACAGTCGTGGTCAATTCTCTACTCAGATGCTTCCTGGGGCCTCTGTGACCTTCGCCAAACATGTCCCTCCTTGGTGTGGGCTCCCTAAAACTGTTTTCCAAGTTTGAGGCACTGAAAAACTGCTTTTGTCTCTACCTGGAGCCAAGCACCTTCTCACCTCAGGGCTATATAGTAGATGTACTTGTCATAACAGTGACAAAGGCCATGCTGGAAAGGCCATGTCCTGGGAGCCCTGAGTGTAATCCTGTTGACGAAGAGGCATGAATAATGTACCAGTATGTTCTCTCCTCTCCACCCTGACCTGCTAAGAATAGTACCAGCTACCCTTTCAGGGATCCCAAAGAGAAGATGGCAGGACACCAAATGGGAACAGGCAGGAAAAATGTCACAGGGCTGTGGCCTGCTAACTGCCCTCGCTGCTAGCATTTCCAGACTCTCAAGACAGGGAACCCCAGAGAATTAAGGGTGCTTAAAGGCCAGTGAGCAAGTTCTTAAGGAGTAAAAAAGAGACCTGGGAATATTATATGTAGAATCTTGGAGACAGGGGAAGCATCTACTCTTTCCCAGTCTGAAGATGGCAGGTCTGGAGCAGTCCTCATGCTCCGAAGCACAGGGGGGTGACGCAGGGCACCTGTTAGACCGCATGCTGCAAAACCGGGGTACGGGGGAGAGCTGCAAGGGGCAAGGCACAAGAACCCGCATTTCCAGCGATGCTGACACTGCAGCCACGTGCCCCGCTCTGAGAGCAGAGGAAAAATAAACCTAATCTCTAGGGCACCAATTGGTAAACTGAGTCCCAAGAAAAGGGCTTCAGCAGAGCACCAACAACTGAACCACCACTCCGGGGCTTTAGCTTCAGGAGACTCTGAGCTGCCTGCCCAAGGACCTGCTCTGATCTAGGGCTGCTGGACCATCACACCCCGCTCAGGGCAGTCCATTCAGATACAAGCACAGTGATCCAGGCAGAGAGGGGGTGGGGTGGGGTGGGGTGGCTCCAGATGCTCCGTGAGCAACGGGGTGAAGTAGCTGAGTGTGGAGCCCACTGACAGCACCTAATCACAAGAAAGAGGACGCAGGCAGTCTTTGGCATAGCTTCAGGAGACTTTTTCCCAGCGTCCCCCTCAAATCCTTTTGGGGCTCCATTGCTGGATGACTATCTCTACTGCTCCATGATGTATCTTTGTTTGGGATGCCTCATCCTTTTAGCCCTCCAGCCTCACTGGCCTGCCTTCAATGGCTCCTCGGATGTGCCGCGCCTTTTCTCACCTCAGAGCCTTAGCCCCGCTATTTTCAGAGCCTTCAGCTCTTCCTGCCCTTGTCTATCTATCAGCTGTGACTTTCTGACCATGTTTTTCCTTCTTTGGGAGTGCTTGCAGGTGGTGAGATGCTCTGCCCCTGGGAGTGACATTCTCCCCATCACGTCCTCAGACTGTTCTTCGAACTCATCAGATTCCATTACTGTTTGTTTTAATATCGGTCTGCTCCACCCTAACAGGGCAGGGACATTGGCTGTGTGACCTCCCATGCCTACACTACCATTGGGGTCGGATAAACATCTGTTGACCAGGAGAAAAGAAGAGAGGAGTGAACTCTTCACACCCTTACAGCAAAGCCTTCACCTCCCTGGCACTGTGCAATCTCATTCAACTAGAGAAGCTGCTAAAACAAAAAAACAAACAAACAAACAAACAAAAACAGTATTGTCAAGATGACTGGGGGGGAGACCTCGGCCCTATGGCCCTGCGCATTCTGAGGTGTGGTGGCTTTTACAGGCCATGACACCCCTCCAGCTTTTCCTGAGAGAAGGAACCGGGTAAGACTTCAAAGCTGCAAAGAAAGAACTTTCACTCATCCGATTCTTCCATCATTGCATAATGCCCAGAGAGGGACAGGGTCTCATGTGAGGCCACACAACCAGTACATGGTGACACCAGACTTCCTTGGCACAGCTAGAAGTCAACAGCTGAGCCTCGGGCCCACCCAGGCTCAATGAGAGCACCATCTGACTGGATGCTAAGAGGAGTGCTGGAGGGAGAGAGAGAGGAGAAGAGCCGGGGCTGGGCACATGTGGATTCAGGCCCAGAGCCAGGGGAGGTGGATGGGGCTCTCAGCGGGAGGCCTGAGAAGAGCCCAGCAGCTGGATCCCTGGAAGCCAACCATCCAGAGGCTGGGTGGTGGCACGTCTGGCCCTTGTGCACATGACAGTCTATTTTTTCATCAGTACCCTCCCCACCCTCTCAAAGGGCCCTGTGTCCTAGCTCTCCATGGCGTCCCAAAGCCCTAAGTAGCCCAGAAGACAATACAGGAGGCCAAGGATGAAGCGGTTCCAACTGGGTGGTGACCTCAGTTTCCCTATCTGTACAGAGCTGGGGCAGGCCGGACTGCACGGGTTGTTACAGCTCAGGCATTGACATCCTTGCAAGCTCTTCAGCATTAACCGCACTCACTCTGGCAGGGCTACCCCTCCCCATTGTACCCACAGTGCACGTTTAATCATCCTTTACCTACCCACGAGGAAGAAGGGCAGGAAAGGAAGGAGAAGGAACTGGCTCATAGGCCAATGTCAGAGGCTTGGGCCCCAAAGCCCAGGAGACTCCTCTTGCCAGGGCCTGAGGGTCTGAGATAATGAAAATCAGAAGACACACTGTGTGATCTGGAGAAGGTGGGTTGGCCTCTCTGGACTATGTCATGCAGTAGTAAAGCTGGAGGTCTTTGGGGTCTGTTTTTGGTGCTCACTGAACTGGCCACTCTATGCCTCAGGTTCCATTCATAAAACAGTGAGGCTGGTTGAAACTGAGCTCTTGAAACACAGTAACAAAAAAAAAATTCATAAACTGCTTTTTTATTTATGAAGCATGCTCATTCCAAGAGATCTTTTTCTAGACTAGACACAAGGGTCTCATGTCAGCCCACCATGTCCAACCACGGTTTCATCTAACTGTTTCTTTCTTACTACAAGTCAATGCTTTGGGGTTCTACAAAGTAAGTTCCCTCCCATCCTTTCAGCTTATTCCTTACAGCTGAAGCCTAAAGGAAGCAAAGGGCTGCTCAAGACCACTAGCCTGTGAGCTACCCCTGACGCTCAGTCCTATGCATTGTGCTGGTTCATCCTGCTACCTCCAAAACACCCTGGCCAAACACCAAGAAGAAATTTACATGGAGATACAGGAGCCTTGGGAGACAGGCCACCTGCTCAAGGGCTTGCTACTTTAATGGCGATCAAAACATGGAGCTACTATTAATAAGTAGTAGCTCATTTTTTCAGCATTCGCCATCTACTGATTCCATTTTCATAACACGACAAGGCCTAGTATTGTCTCTGTTTTATAGATGAGGAAACAGGAGTCCAGAGGGGTTACATAATGTGCTTACAAACTCTCAGGCAGGCAGGAATGAAACCCCAAAGTTTGACCACAAGATTCAGGTGCCAGCCATTCGGGAAGCAGGTGACACAGAGATAGACGGTGGCACCCAGGGAGGTGGAGGGCAGGGCAGGGCAGGACAGGACAGGGCAGGGCAGGGTCAGCACAGACCTACAGTGGGCTGCCTAACTGAATGGAAAAGATGAACCCAGGGGGATGGAATGTAGGCAGCAGCCAGTCGGTGAAGAGTTCATTCCAGAAAAAGGGCTTTGGGTAAGCCTCTGGAATTACAAGGCCTGGGAGCTGTGTCATGTCGACTCCTCCTCCAGTCACACGGAGTAACAACTGAGCCCCAGTGTCTGGGGAGAGTTCACAAAAGGCGCTATACACACACTGGCCTAACTCAAAGAGCCTCCCCAGAAGCAGATCAGCCCTCCTCCCTCTGGCCAGATCTCAAGACCAACTCCTATGGCCTGCATTTTAAAGCCCAGGAGGCCAGGAGTGGGGTGGGGGCAGGCACAACCTGCAGCCAACACCCACCACCTGCACCCAGCTCTGAGGGGGAATACTCACCATCCTCTGCAGTATCCTCCCAGACCCAGACCAGTACCTTCAAAGACTCTGGGGCCCGTTCTGGACATGCTTCCTCCAAGAAGCCCTGACTACCCTTCAAATACCATTCAGACCCCCATGCCACAGTAACTTCCAAAAGGAGCCTCTTGCTTGCTCTCCATCTCAACGGAGGCTTCTTTCCACGCTATAATCCCCCTTCCGTCACCTTGTGAAATTACCTTGTTGATTTGCCCATTCCCTTTTTATTGTCTTATTCTCTCAATTAAAATAAAAGCATCTGTGTTGAGATGGTACATCAGATAAAGGTGCTTGTCACCAAGCCTGATGATCTGAGTACAGTCCCTGGGACCCACATGGTACCAACACATACCATGTATATTTGCACACACACATACATGATGTGTCCCCCCACACACATACAAGTAAATAAATTTAATTTTAAAATTTAGGCAACGCTTCTAGCTTCTAGCCGGGCAAGACAGCACAGTGCCAGTCTGAGCTATATAGTTGGGAACAGTATAGTTCCCAACTAGCATGAGCTATATAGTGAGACTCTGTCTCAAAAAACAAACAAAAAAGGCCCAACCATATGTGTGCGTGCACATATGTACACTGTATATATACATATGTATGTGCAAATACATATGTTTGTGCAGATACAAATGTATAGCAAGCTCCCTGAGTGCAGAATTGGTTTTCTACTCCAGCCTAGTTCCTATGTGCCCTTCCCAGCCTCATTGCTAGCCAGGGCTACTGAGGTCTCAGGAAGGCAAGGGATTTAACTAAGGTTACTTGGCAAGGCAGCAGGTAGCAGAGGTCAGCCTAGCACTATAGCTGGGGCACTCAACCTGGCTCCTATCCTCTCCCGGCTTGCTGGCCTCTGCTGGCCTGTTTTAACCCTGCTTCCTCATCACAATGGGGCAGAGCTGGAAAGTCTTTGACAACAGTGCCCACTCTACTTCTTCAAGCCCATGGCATCCTGATCTGGGCAGCCCTGACTGCTTCCCCTCAGTCCCTCCCTTCCTGGCATCAACTACTCCGATGAGCTCATGTCTGGAAGCCTAGGAGCTGCCCTGAAGGAAAAGGTGCCTCCCAGGCCAGGCCCCTGAGCTGGAGGTGTGTTTAGCCGTGTGGGAAGGCAGCCTTAGTAGTAGGGCACGTGCGGAGTGTGAACTTCCCACCCAGCAGGCCTCTGGGAACCAGCCCTGAAGACTGTAGAGAAGGGGGCAGAGAAAGACATCCTGTGTTTCTTCCCTTCCACCAGATGCCCGAAGGCACTGTGCCCCTCCCATTTATTATTAAAGTGTCACCCCCCCCCCAGCTCTGCAGCCTTCCTGCAGAAGTATCTGAACAAACTCTTCCCTTCCCCGGACTCAGTCTCCCCTACTCAGAAGATGGAGATGAGCTAAGGCGTCCATTAAAGGGAGCCCATAGGCTAACTTCATTGTGATGAGGTGGGGGGCAAAACTTGCTAGCCAGAAACCAGGCACAACCAAAGAAAACCATCCACCTTACCTGCCAGACAGTGTAGAGGGTCAACAGCAGGCCAGGGAGGGAAAGAGTTAAAGGCCTTATTTTTTTTTTTTTCCCTGTACAAATACTGACTCAGTCCTAACTTAGTTTAAAGGGTGCAAGAGATAGGGTGTGGCTTGCAAAGAGAGGACAGGCTAAAAATTGGAGCCCGCAAGCCTTGGTGGCCCAGTAGCAAATATTTGCTGTTAGTTCTTCCAGCATCAAACTTAATGATGCTACAACTATCCAAAAGCAGGTCAACTCCAGACAGGGATTTTGGCCTCCCGCGGGGGGGGGAGGGGGGCAGAGTCATCAGTCTCCCCACCCCCATGGCCAGGAGGCCAGGTCTGGGTCAGTGACAGGGCAGGGTGGCTACAGGCAAGGCACCCCACTGTAGCCTTTCCTCATGACGGGCATCACATTTCATCCCCCTCTTGCCAAAGCAGCAAGGGTGGGACATCCTGACTGTGCCTAGGGCCACCGTGGTACTTGGATTTGTAACGCAGTTGCCCCCTCAGGGCCCACCCACCTACCTCTCTGAGATCTGGAGAAGGGAGGGATACACCAAGGTCCTACAACCTACAACAAGGCTGTTCACTGCAGGGCCACCTGCCACTTAGGACCGGTGGGAGTGGGGACATGCCACCTGCGGCTTCTCACTCAGCTGTTACTCAGCTTCTAAAAAACCCAGATGGGATGGAACACAGGGGTCCTTATCTTCACCTAGATTTAGGACCAGAACTTGGGGTTGAGGGAGAACGTGGAGACTTTTCCCCTAGATTCCTCCTCAGAGGTCTTTCCAAGGCCCTAGGCGGGAGCTTCCCCCTCCCCTCTTTCCACAGCACAGTGTCAGAAAAGAGCCAGCCCTTTCAGATAATTAAGCGAAAGGGGGAATAGTAAATCAGTGCGGTGAGGATGGCTCAGGAGTCCCTAGGGGCACTTTATAAAGGTCTTGATTTCCCCAGGTGGGATTGGGCCCTGGCGGTCCCAGCTGTGTAGCGGTGTGGTTACCCTGCGCACCAGCACTACTGCAGCTCCCTCTGCCCAGCCACTCGGCCCGCGGGAAATGGAGGTGTCTGCCGGCACAGTTGGTTCTGCTGCCCCCGCAGGCGCCCACGTCGGTTCACCCACAGGCTCCTGGGTCTTGCAACCGAATTTCCCAGAGCGGCCAGGGTCTCAGAGCTAGGGCTGGTGCCTATGTCTGAGCCTGGGGGCTGCATGCCCCCCACATCGACAGGCTTGCGGAAAGGAACACACAGCTGAAACTCACACAGCCTGGGAAGATAGCGCCCCGGGACAGGGCGTCCTCTGGTTTCTGAGCTGCTGGAGAGCCCTGAGATCTCTCCAGCCTGCACTGCACAGATGGGGAAACTGAGGCTCTGTAGAAGCAACTTGGCAAAGCTCCCCCTGAGTGCAGGGACTGGAGACCAGATGTGCCACCTCCTCCGGGGAGGAACGAGTAGCTGCGCAGGTGGCAAGGGCGAGACTCACTGGGCGCCTCGCCAACCCCAAGCCCCCCCACTCACCTCCAGCAGCAGTACACGGTCCCTGAGCTCCCGGGCGCCGCCGCTTTGGCTCACCTGGCTACGTCCAAGCGTGAGCCCCGCCCCGAGATCCCTGCACCCCGCCCAGCGGTGGCGCCCGCTCAGCGCCAGAAGCAAGGTCCTAGCCGCTGGAGGCTGAAGGGGACCGGAGCGGGAGCCGCGGGCGCTGGGCGGGCGCCGCTATCCTGCTGTGCGCTCCCCTGGGCCCTAGCGCCGCCCCTCCCGAGCCCCGCCCAGCCCCCGGGGTGCAACACCCCCATCCCCTGTGGCCGACCTCATCTCCAGGAGCTCCGGCTCTTTCCTCTCTACCTCACTATTCATCTCACTTTCCGCTTCCCCTGCCCCTCTGTTTCCTCATCTTACTGGCATCTCTAGGTCTGCAGTTCTGCCCTTACATTTTTTCTCACTCGGTTTTTCCATGCGCCGCCATCTCTTTGCCACTTTCTCTTTCCCTCCCCCTACTACCCTCCTTTAAAATCTGTCTTTGAGATTCTGTCCCTTCAAGTGATAACCATGACACCCCCACCCGACTTGTCTCAACCCAGAAACTAGAGTAACTCTCTTCCTCAGTAGGGTTGTTCCTGAGGCGGGTTGTCGCCAGCCCGTTGTTCCCCCCCCCCCCCCCGACTTAATTAGCTATCAGCAATAAGGGCAGAGATGCCGTGTGGCTTTGATTCCTTAACTTTTGCAGAACACGGTTTAGGCTGAGCTCAGCAGAGGCCATGGCAACTGTCGCTCTGCTTCACTGGGAACAGCACACACACAGCTGTTGAAAGTCCAGAGACTCACATTCCAGTGCAGATCCCGTGGGGAGCCACTGGTGGGCTTGGTTAACAAGCACCTCTGTATCCCCAGCAAGTCTGAAGGAAGACCACACTGGTTGAACACTCTTTCAACCAGAGTGGCTCTAGTGTCACTTGTCCCCAAGAACAGTGTTTAGGTTTCTGATAAAGGAACTTAGAAATATACTGATGTACACTCATCCCAACCAAGGTCCTCTAAAACACAGACCCAACGATGTTCAGGTCTAAGATTGTCCGTGTCCCCAGTGGGTATGATCTGAGTGCAGGAGGTCGTGTGACTGAGGAGATAAATCCATTCTGGCCCCTTCCATCCCTGTCTGGCTTTGTGGGCTTCAGGGCATTCCCAGATCTGTGGTCACTTTTGCCTGTTGTGTCGGGTGGGGGACAAGATACTACCCTAGCGAGGGCACCAAGCAAGAGATTGCTTTCTTCTAGTGCATGCACTGGGGAGGTGACTACACCCCAGCCTGTGGAAATCCAGGAAACAGAGTGTGTGGGTGAGAGGAAGAGAGAGAGGCTAGGATTACTGTGTGGGTGGCTGCGAGAGAGAAAGAGATGGGAAAAAGAAAGGAGAAGAGAAAGTGATTCTGCCTGCATGTGGGTGTTTGATGGTGGATGTGCAAGAGTGGCCGAGCCTGGAGGACAGGCTGTGACTGAGAAAGGGATATGGTTTAACCCTTGTCTACAGGAAACTGTTCTTGTGTGACAACACAGACCTGTGTCTGCATGACCTGCAGCGGGATGGGAGTCATACAAACAAACCTGAGACACTTGTCCACATGTACCGTGTGATATGAGGGGTTGTTGGGGGGGGCATGCCAGTGTCTGCCCATTGCACATATATGTGCAGAGTTTGATGGCATTCACACATGTATAAACTTAAAAGGTCATACATAGGCGAATGTTTGTGGAGAATGTGGTATGTATACACTGTGGTGTACACGTGTGTTTATGGATGTATGTGGTATGTAAGTTTGATCGAACAGCACAGGAAGGTATAAGTGAACCTGTATGCAGTACTCTTCAATGTCCTTATTAAAGTCACCAGGGTGTGGGGTTCCCTTCCCAGCCTCCTGTGTCGTCTGCTCTTTCCCAGAAGCCCAAGGGACAGGGGCTTTGACCAAGGCTCCTTGACCTTGACCTGACTCTGTCAGCTCTCTGCCTAATAAAATAGATGTTTCTCTGCTTGATCAAGATGGGTGTGGCCAGGGCAGACTCGCTTTGCCTTCTAGACCCATACCCCCATTCTCCTCCCCATCTGAGGCTCCAGGTAGTATCTATTAGAGTGGCAAAGACCCAGAATCCTCTAGGTCGCCCTCCCCAACAAACGGCCACTTGCAAAGGAGAAGCTGGGTCGGCAGTGGCTCCCAGGTCTCCCTGTTACATCTGAAGAAGAGGAATGCCACTTGGCTGGGTCGCCCACCCACTCTCAGAGCCTGAACAACCATTTTCCAGCCCCAGGTGGGTGGAAGAACACAGCCTGCTTCCTTGTCTCCATGGAAACAAAGCAGCAGAAAGAGGATTTAGAAGCATGGGTCCAAGACCTCACAGGGTTCAAATCTCAACTTCTCCACCTACAGGCCGTCGGACTGCAATGTGGCAATTCTCTTAAGTTCTGTGAGCCTAGTTTCCTCACCTGTAAAACAAAGATAAGAAAAGAACAGAACTGGATGTGGAAGACACACTTTGTCGCCCCAACAGGGGAGAGGCAGCAGTTCAAGGTCAGCACAAGTTCCTTGGCAAATTTCAGGACAGCGAGGTTACTTAGCAAGACTGCTTCAAAATAAAAAGAAAAGAAGAGGGAGAGGAGGAGGAAGAAGAAGAAGAGGAGACAGCAGTGGCAAATCTGAATTCCGTAAGGCTATTAAGGGGGGTGCAGTGAAGTAATCTATATAAAACATTCAACACGGAGCCTAGCATCTGAAAAGAGAAGCCTGGGGTTGCAGCCTTTGGTTTTGCTACCAATTTACTGGGTGACTTTGTACACTTGTCGTTTTTGGTTTCTCTCCTACTGTAGCCATTGACACCCAGACTTGATCCCCTGTCAGTTACAGTCGACTGAGACCGTGTGGAGAGATGGCTACAGAGGAGAGCGCTTTGGTGGACCATCTAGTACTTGGCAGAAGCCTGGTCGCTTCCCTATATCAGACTTCTCTAGGCCACTGGTGACACAGAACCTGAACGTGAGGCTGCAGCCCCTTCTTGCTTGCCAAAGGCCTTGCTCTGCCCAGCTCAGCTGGTACCACTGATCCCAAATAAAGGTCTGCAAGGTGCCCCAGGCAGAAGATGAATGGCTTGGACTTCAGTCTGCCAGGCAGCACTCCAGAAAGTCAGGTTTAATAGCGGAAGGATGGGTGTGATTGTCTGAAGATGCTTATGATCCACTCTGTAATGAGAGGAAGCTTGGAGAGGAAGCCCTAAGCTGCTAATAACCTGGCAGCTTCCCAGGCTTCTTCCCTCAGACTCTCCAGGCAGAGGGAAGGGACCTGCCACTCCCCATCCCCAGGGAGTAGGAAGACCACTGAGACTTGATCCAAGACCACCCAGATTTCCACTTCTTAGCCAGACCCAGCTTCCTTTGAGAAGTCTTACCTCTCCCTCCTTTCTCTCCTCCTGAGGCCACTCCTGCCCCCTTTGTCCCTGGAATGCTCAGAACAACTGGATGGACCATAAAGAGACAAATGAATTAGGCTGTTCCTGAAAAGGATGCACCAAGTCTCAGGGCTGACAATGGCTGTGCATCTTGGACAGATGACTTGAATTTCTGAATCTCCATTGTCTCACCTGCCCTTCTTTGGAAAGCTACAGTAAGACAGAGAGTGAGATCCCACCTAATGACCCATAGCCTGCGAGATGCCAACAAGGTCATTAAAAGTGATCTTCTCTCCTCTCCATCCCACCCGTACCATTCCAGGGCATCTGCAGAAAGCACGATTTCAGAACAGAATCATAGCTAATAGCCCAAGGCCCTTAGCCATACAACCATGGCTGAGCATGCTCGTCACATCCTGGGCAAGTCACTTATACAGCTGAGCCGCCATCTTTCATCCACGTAATGGGCTCTGCTGCGAGACCGCAGGAAGCCATACACAGAAGCTGTTAGCACAGCAGCCTCTGCACAGCGCTCGCCCAACGGCAGTTATGCTGTTCAGCCAGTAATGACCGCTTCCATTTCACTTTACACACCTACCCAGAGCATTGTAAATTTTCCAAAACATAGCTACAGCTAAAATCATGGCACCCTTTCAACAGCTCCTGTTTTAATTCTATTTTCACAGATGGAAAAAAAAAATAATGAGCTCACCAAAGGGACTTGCTAGGGCTTGACTACTGAGCACTGGGCTGATGGTACCCGTCACCATCACCCCTGCCTCCTGACCCAGCTGTGGCCCAGGAAAGGGGAGGGAACAAGTGACAATGGTCCTCAGGTTCATTCATACTCAGGCTGACTCTGAGGTCCTCCTCCCTGTTTAGAGGCTCTGCTGGCCCCTCACTGCTCCTGCCCAGCTCTCTGTATAACCCATGCCTGGGCAGAGACTGTGACCAAATGAGATGATCAGAGCCTGGAGAGAATTATTGCCGAGAGCAGAGTGGGTGAGCAGGCTGGTGAAGTGCCAGCTCTGACGTCAGCAACGCCTGCAGAGAAATGAAGTGCTCCTTCGCTCTCTTGACGCACAAGCCCTCCCAGGACTGTCCCACACACACTCTGCACCCTAGGGACCTGCTGGCAGCAGCTCTCCTGCCTGGGCAGATGGTGGCTCAGCTCACGGCCAACCCCACCCGCAGTGTGAACCCACTACGGCGTTTCCATTAGCACTGGCCAGCAGTGGAGGCGATTTGAAGCAGATTCCCTTGCCTATCCTGTCTGCTCTGCACACTCCAGCTCTCACAGCTCCCCCTCCCCGCCCGGGAGAAAATGATCCTACTCTCTCCACAAGCTGTCACTGACGCTTGTTACAATCCAGGTGACAAGGCTTCTGCCTTTGTCATTCATCTCTGACAGATGGAGAACTGGGGTCTGAGAAAGGACCTTTTTTTTTTTTTTTTGCCTAGTTCAGCCAGCAATATGCTGAGGGACCCGGAGGCACACTCTCCTACTTTTGAGTCTCAGTTTCCCCACTGAGGTCATCTTACACGGAAGGCTTCAGTCTCTACCCTGCCAGCACCTGGGAGGCAATGGCCTCTCTGTCAGGGTGTTTGTCTAGAGCTGCCACTGAGCTCGGAGGTTTAATGAAGGGTCTTTCCCTGGGGCCAGTTGCTTGGGACTTCACAGCCACTTGCTACGATGGTTAAAGGGCAGGGGTGAGTGAGATTTTTGTCAACCAAGTGAAAGATGGACTTCCTATTGGTGCCTTCTCCTTGACAAAGAGCTGGAACTACCCATACTGCCCAGGTGCCCCCTCCCACAGCTGGAGATCCGGACAGCTGGAAGACTTGTGATCATTGTCAAACAGCCTAGGAAAACATGCTTTAAAAGTCCCTGATTAAGAGCCTGTGGGGTTCTCTATGACCCTAGGGAGAAGGGATATAAGCTTACCTGGTTTCTGGACCACCCTGGACCCAGGGCTGGTGCTGTCACCGACTGTCATCACTTTCCGGGCCTGTACCACATCCCAGTCGTGGCTGGTCCTGTCACCGTGCTGGAAACCACCTCGTGCCTCCCTGGAACAGCTGGATGGCTGGATTACGTCTGAGGCTCTGGATAGCCGTGGCTTGCCATGGCTGGCTCTGTGTCTGCTGGCCACATCTTCTTCCAGGTCCACAAGCCTCACCTCTCCCTGCTGGCCATCTTCACTGCTGCTCTCCTCAGCTTCCAGAGCCAGGCACCTGTAGCTCCCATCCGGGATCTGGAAGGTGCAAGGGGCAGGCCTCCCCTCGCTGGGTCCAAGGGTTGGGGGTGGGAAGTGAGGGCCCAGCATTATGGCCCTCTCCTTGGTAGTACAAAGCAGCAGCTCCCTGGAGCAGGGTAGGTGGCCGTGTGAGTACTGCTCCTCACTCCTCTCGAGGCCGCCTTGGGTTCTCTGCAGAGTCACTTTCTGCTGCTGCTGCTGCACAGGGCTGGAGTGAGGTCCAGGTGAGGGATGAGGCAAGTCCTGTCTGGGCTGGGGGAAGATGGGGTCCTCCAACACTTCCTTCCCTCCTGAGCTCTGCTATGTAGGGCCCTTCAGAGCGATCTATCTGTATAGGAAGAGACGATACCACACATCAGAGAGCTACTGGGTGTTCTGAATGGAATCCCTGAGACCTGTCCACTCCTGGGTACCTGGAGAGCTGGGTGGGATCTGGGGTACAATTCCCACTCCTCCACAGGAAAGTGTTCCCGGAGGTTCAACCTTGTAGTGTGCCAATCCTTAGGCTACCTGACATTTATTTACTTAATGTTTCCCTTCAATCCACTTTAAATAACATAATTTCTATTACTTGAGAATTATCTTGAGCAATAATTGCAGGAAAACCACAAGCATGCAGTGCCAAGTCATTCTCTTCCCTGTGCATGTTAAATAAATATCTCGTTATTTTAAAGCACTTGTGAGCACCATGTAAAAAGAATGCTTTCACATCCCACCAAAGGTACACACACCACAAGAATCACAGGGACAGTGGGGTGGGGGACACAAGTAGGGTACACAGCTGGTTATAAGAGTCAACACACACAAAAGAAAATTTGCCAGGCGGTGGTAGCACATGCCTTTAATCCCAGCACTTGGGAGGCAGAGGCAAGCAGATCTCTGTGAGTTTGAGGCTAGTCTGGTCTACAAGAGTTAGTTCTGGGACAGGCTCTAAAGCTAAAGAGAAAGAGAAAACCTGTCTCAAAACAAACAAACAAAAACAAACAAACAAAAAAGAGCCAACACAATGGCTTGCTTATGTGTGCCCAGACTTTGAGCGAGGATCCAACTCTGCCACATATGTGTTGGTCTCGGAGTCTCCCACTCCCCACTTGTAAGATGGACACTGTAATCTAGCTTGAACACCCCAGAATTTGAAGACCCCAAACCCAAAACTTTCTGAGCACCATCATGTAGCCACCAGTCCCAATCCCATCCTGGACTTGGGGACTAAGTCACAGAAAACATAAGGTACAGTTAACAGAAAAAAGCCTCGTGTAAAATGGCCTTCAGGCTGGGTATATGATATGTATGAAACAGAAAGTAAACTTAATTTTAGACTTGGCTTCTCATCCCCAAAGCTATCTCATTATGCATATGCAAATTTTCCAAAAACCTAAAAGAGTCTAAAATTTGAAACACTTCTGGTCCCAAACACTTTGGATGAGGGATCAACTCTAATTTAATCATGCCAAGGGTTCTATGAAAAAATGGATGCAGAGCACTGAGCCCACTTTCTGAGCTATCACTTAACTTATGGGGGTTGCTCTTTCAACCCACAAACATTTATCAGGCCCCTGTTCTACTGCAGGTATCGTTAAGAGACACATAGTGTAGATGAAGGTACGGTGTTCTAGCTCATCAAGTTTTGATATTTGTGAGAGCAGTGATTCTCAATCCTCCTAAGGCTGGGGCCCTTTAATATAGTTCTTCATGTTGTGGTGACCCCCAACCATAAAATTGCCTCATTGCTGCTTCATAACTGTAATTTTGCTACTGTTATGAATCATAATATAAATAAATACCTGTGCTTTCTGATGACCTTAGACAACCCCTGTGAAATGGCCCTTCGACCACCAAAGAGGTACAGGTGGAGAACCGCTATGTTAGGTAGCACTGTGAATGATAATGAAAAATAGTGATAACAGTAGAATTATTTATAAGTGTTACAAATGATAATTAGCAGAGGGCAGAAGCTTTCTCTAAGGGCGGATGAATGGAGGATACTCGGGCGGAAGAGCTTGGCAGATGGACAGTGGGCGTAGAAAAGGGGGAAGAATATGG
The DNA here is from genome assembly GCF_000317375.1 of Microtus ochrogaster. Classification (NCBI taxonomy): domain Eukaryota; kingdom Metazoa; phylum Chordata; class Mammalia; order Rodentia; family Cricetidae; genus Microtus; species Microtus ochrogaster. The sequence continues at coordinate 46,458,306 of NC_022020.1, forward strand.
GGTGCCACGCAGGTCCCTGGCTCTGAGGACACGTGACTGTGTTCGTGGGGGATGAAAACAAACTGGAAGGTGCAGGTGTTTGGTGGAACAGGGAGGTGTTTGATGCTTAGATTCCCAGGGAAGATGTGCAGTGGGCAGGTCCAGGTGGGGTCCCAGAAGGCAGGAGAGAGTCCCACGGTGGGGATAACAGTTTGGAAATCAGTTGAGGAGACACAGAGTCTGATATAAAGAAGCCATTTTCTTTCTTTCTTTTTTTTTTTTTTTTTTGGTTTTTCGAGACAGGGTTTCTCTGTGGCTTTGGAGCCTATCCTGGAACTAGCTCTGTAGACCAGGCTGGTCTCGAACTCACAGAGATCCGCCTGCCTCTGCCTCCCAAGTGCTGGGATTAAAGGCGTGCGCCACCACCGCCTAGCTAAAGAAGCCATTTTCAGTTGAGCGGACAGCCCTTGAGGCAGGGCACATTGCCATTTACGCTTGTGGGCACCCTTGCAGAGTGGATGTTGTAGAAAGACGCAGTCTACCACGGCTTAGCCGTGTGAGCTCTCTATTAGGAGATAGCTAGAGGACTCGTGCGTGCATATACTCATGTACTGACTATGCCTGGCTGGTGAGGATTTATGGAAGGCTACTGTGCCGAGCCCTACCACCCATGGCCCTGAGGCCTCTAGTCCAGGCGGAGGCCAGTCATCCCGTCTGTAGTAGTCTGGGTTGAGCTGCTGGCCTCTGACTGGGGCTGTGCCAGGAGAGACTGGTAGGCAGTCTGGGGAATAAGTGCGCTACCAGACCCTCTGGTAGGTCAGAGCCAAGCAGGGGATGGCAAACATGAGTCCTGATCATAGAGAGAACCAAGCACCTGTCAGCGGGGCCTGGGAAGAAGGGAGACCCCAGGACTGGGCATCCACTCCCTCCTGGGTGTTCACTTAGGCAAGCACCAGACAGATGCTTCATAGCTCATCCTACAGGGAGGGAAAGAGAGAATCCACTAAATGAAGTGACCCAGTTAGGAATCACACCTTGCTCTGACACCTTGATCCTGAGGCTGGACCTCAAACCTGGTGAAGATGGCCTCAGATCTTCACTCTTCCCCAAGACCTTGCTTGCTTACCAACAGATGCCAGACTCCTGCCACCGAAGTCAAAGGCCTTAGACTCTCAGGAAGGGGACCTTAGATTCTGTGTGAGCCTGACCAGATGCCTCCCACCCTCTGGAGGCAGTTCTCCCCAAGGGCACAGTGCAACTCAGGCAGCCAGCACTAGAAGGACCACGGGACTCTGGCATCACAGATCCATGAGTTTCAGTACTCAGAGCCACCCACCCCTACCCTGTCACAGAACCAGATGGCAGGAGGCAGCGGGAGTGGGTGAAGGGCGGGGGCAGAGCTCTCTGACTCCCTGTGGGGGCCTCGCCTGCTCCATCTTCCCTGCTTCTGTTTTGCTGTATTTGACAGTGGCCACGGTTTCCAGGAAAGAAGAGAGAGGCGGAAAAGTTAACTTTCCGCCACCCACACAAATATTTTTGGCCAGCTTTGTCTTCAGGCTGCCAAGCCAGGAGGGAGGGGTTGGCAGGAGCACTGCAATTCAGAGCTCCCTCCCAAGGAGGCAGGGTTTCCAACCCAGGCAGGGGACTCAGCAGGGGTCCTAGCAGGCCCAGTGGCTCTGAAGTACCCATGGATGCGCCAGAGTCACAGAAACTACTCATAATCACAATAGAGGGCATTGCCTCTTACGTGTCTGCCAGGTGCTGGTCTGAGATCTTTACCCATAATTCTTCAGGAAGGTGGCAGGGGTGGGGGGAGTATGGCCTGGGGATGAAGACCCTGAAGCTTGATACATATGTAGAGTTTTGAGCAAGAAGGATAAAGTGTGGGGACCAACATTGCCAGGGTCAGTTCTCTGAGCTACCATTTTCAGCAGCTACGAACTATGGCTCCAGGGACTACGCAGTCCCTGGAGATGCTGAGCCCATGTGACAGCCCATCCGTGTGGGCAGGAAAAGGCCAGTCCTGCTTAGCAGAGATGGAAAGGGTCCCTCCCAAGCTGGATTGTATTTTTATGCACGCACTGCCCCTATCTTGCTACCAGCTCTGAGCTCTGGCAGGGACCTACAGAGTACACCCGTTTCCTCCCAGAGGGAGCTTGGAGCCCAGGTTAGGAGCAGGTAGTCCAGTTGGGCATCAGATGCCCTATAGTCCCAGCACCTGCTACCAGCTTCTGAAAGTAGAGTTCAGCATCTGTGACCCGTGTGTGTGTTTGTGTGTGTGTGTGTGTGGTCCTTTGTGCTGTTCTCTACATAGTAGAGGAAGGAAGGGTGCTGGCTGGGGGTCAAGTCCTGATTCAAATCCTGTCTCTCTGTCTCTCTCTGTCTCTGTGTGTGTCTCTCTGTCTGTCTGTCTGTCTGTCTCTCTCTCTCTCTCTCTCACACACACACACACACACTCATGCACGTACTCACGCGCTGCAATGCCCAGCCTGAACTAGCCCCCTGTGCCTCCCAGGGTGGTTGTAGGGATCTGTAGACAGAGAGTAAGCTCACTGCTTTCAGCCACAAACTTCTTGCTTTCCAGGCCCTGTGCATGCTTGCAGCCCAGACATTCAGGGCCAGTGACTGCCATTCACAGGCTACCATGTGGTTATGAAGGAGCTGAGGGAGCAAGGGCTGCAGGAGGTAACAACAGTGTCCATCCAGACATGGGGCCCTTGTCACTCTCCCAGAGTCATCACAGGATCCGAGCTTCTCTTTCCACCTTTTTCTAATTATATCCCCACGTCTCTCTTCTCCCTTTCTTTTGACAGAGTCTCTAGCCCACCCAGGCCTCCAGCTGGTGATGCAGCCAAGGATAACCTTGATCTCATGATTCTCCCGTCTCTACCTCCTAGCTGTGTGCCACCAAGCCCAGGTTATATGGTGCTAGGAGTTTCGCCAAAGGCCTTGCACATGGTAGGCAAGCACTCTACCAACTGAGCCACATCTTTGGCCCCTTGTTTCTTTTTTACAAATCTTTTTAATTTTTTTTATTTTATCTGTATGAGTGTTTTACTGATGTATATATGTGCACCACGTGCATGCCTGGTGCCCACAGAAGACAGAAGAAGGTGTCAGGTCCTCACAACAGGAGTTATGGATGGCTGTGACCCATCATGTGGGTGCCGAGAACTGAACCCGGATCCTCTGCAAAGGTAACAAACGATCTCAACCACTGAGCCATCTCTCCAGCCAGACCCAACCCCTTATTTTCCTTTTTGGCAGAGTCTCACTATGTAGCCCTGGTTAGCCTCCAACTCATAGCCTCCTGCCTCTCCCTTACCTCTACCCAAGTGCTGAGATTCTAGGCATACCTGGACCACAGGGTCTGATCCTGTAGGCAGAGGACAAAATTAGGCTGAGAAGGAATTAGTAGCCTAGGAAAATAATCCTCCAAAAGGTCCTTCTCCCTACCTGACCCCATCCTCCCCTACAGTCTATTCCCGCCTCTATACTGAGTAGGATATGATCCATTTTTCTTGGCTTCCTAAGGGAGATGATCCATCAAGGCCCCATGAAGGCAAGGCAAGACCACTGGAGAGAGAGATCTGGAAACCCATGTGGGTTTGGATAGGCCAAGGCTGAGCATGTTGGGAAGGGTATAGGCAGGGGAGGCTGGAAGAGAGGGGGCCAGATTACAACAGGCTTCAGTTGCCAGGACCCTTTCTGTAGATGCAACCCTGTAGGACCGCTGCTGGCCAGTTCTGTGGAACGGGGTCAAGGGCGGCAAGGTTGGAGCGGAAGGCCAGAAACTGGACCAGGGCTGGCACACAGGGGTCCCTGGAACGGAAATGTTTTGGAGCAGTTTCCCAGCTCGTGGCCCAGTGCCAGGTACATAAAACCAATACGGGTGATAGAGATGACAACTGTGTACTGTCTATGTCAGGTTCTCTTCCAAACACCTCCCTCATCTGACCCTCTTCAGGAGAAGGGGTGCTATTATTAACCCCATTCCATAGATAAGGAAGTTGAGCCTCCATGATGTGCCAAGTTCACACAGCCAGCAAGTGACTCAATGAGGTTCTGATCCCCAGAGTCTCACTGGAGACATCACAGCTCATCCACAAGGCTGCACTTCCCTAGCAGTGTAAATCGCTCCTGAATGAACTCATGGGTGAGGGAAAAGGACAACAGGATGGGAGATTTCCTCCAGTGCCTGCTACATCACCTAGCACACTTGCTGTCCCTTAACATACGAATGTGGGGTAACCAAGAATTAGCTATAGGTGTAGCTGATGCTAAAAACGGGGTATCCCTGGGAAAGGGGTTACTCAGAATCTGCCCACCCCACTCCTATCTGGCAGTACCCTCAGATTCAGAATAGACGAAAGGGCATTGTCTGGCCTGTTTAGAGCTGTGGTCTTCCTTCCACTAAGCAGAGGGCCCGTGCTATCCCGAAGCACCTGAGCTAAGAAAATGCCCTGTCTACCTCTCTCTCTCTCTCCTGGGGCAAGGATGGGTACCAAGGAAGGGACATAAAGCAAGAATCCCATGCGTTGGCAGCCTCCAGACTGGGGCACTTGACATTGCTCTGTTCTGCATTCTTGGAGAAATTACTTTCCTTTCCCTGGGCCTCAATTTCTCCTGCTGAAAAAAAGGTATTAGGTAGTGTGGTTGGTGGAGCAGAAGCAGTGGGGTGACACCGCATGGACCCCTTCCTTGAACTTCTCCTGTCCCATTGTCTTTGTGGCATTGGAAGATGACTGCCCATTTCCAAGCCCTCCTCCTAGGCCCTGAAGAAAAGACAAGGCTTCTGGCCTCCTCCATCTCTGCCCATCAGCAGTGTCAAGAGACCCAACCTGCTAGGGCCTTTCCCTCTTCCTTGATATTCCTTCCCTTCCTTGCAACCCCACCTGTCCCTCGGGGAGGAGCCTGGGTTGAGAGGGCATGGCTCAAGGCTAGGAGAGCCCAGAAGCATCAGGAAATTCCTGGCATGAGAGGGCAGTGAGAACCGAGGGTCCTCAGGGAGGTGAGTGCTAGCCAAGCCTCAAGATTGCAAAAGACCCTGGATGTGTCCTGTTGCCCCCATGAATCCCCCCACCCCCACGCCCTCTTGGCAGAGCAGAGGCTCAGTCATTCATTTCTCTGTTCTTTCACTCAACACGCATTCACGAACGCCTGCTATTTTAAGCTCTGATGGCACACGGTGAACAAGAGGGAGAGAAACCCTACCCACGTGGAGCTCACATGTTGTTGGTTGGGGTGGACAGATAATAAATAAATAAATAAACGAGCCAATCAGATGGTGCGAAACGGGATGGACACATAGTTAAGCAGGAAAGAGAGCCAGGGCGTGCTATGTAGAAGTCGAGATAGAGCAACCAGAGAGAAACCTCCACAGATGCTATTCTGGGTTTTGGGTGGCATGTGTATTTCAAGTTCACAATGGTGTTAGATTTTCATATGCAATTATTTTAAAAAAGCATAAAAATCAACACTAAACGGCAGAAGCCCTGGGAGGTGCTATTGTTCAAATGACTCAGCTACTCACAGTTTTAGAACCTATTCATCCCCCCCCCCAATGACTATGACTACCGTAATTTTTGCAACCTGTACCTAAACCTTTGGTTTCATATATTATTTCATTTGAGAACACAGTGTCTCAAGGTTATGAAATTGATAGGATGCCTCCTCCTCCTCTTCCTGGAAAAACAGACGCCGTGCAATGAGCCTGGCAATAATGGCAGCAATTCTGGATAGTCCTTGGATGGATTAAATCAGGTAACCCGTGAACGAGCTCTCTAAGGTGCAGCTCTGGCCACTGTAATTACTGGTTTGTGAGAGGATACCTGAGTGTGTAATAAGAACCAGAGCCAGCACTGAGTACTCATCCCGGTACCTGCTAATCTTTCTTCCCAGTTAAATGAAGAAAGCCCAAGTCCATGGCCCAAGAGAAGGGGAATGACCATGCTGGGACCTGATAGGTCCCTGGGACATGAAAAAGTCCCCAGGGTCCTCTGAGGACTCCCAGAGGGGAGGAATGTACCATACAGCACAATAGGTCTTTATTCTGGTCCTGGCTTAACCACAGCCCTCCATTCTGGTCCTCGGTGACCCCTACGCTTGAACCTCAAAGCCTGTTTCCAGCTCTGGATTGCCTGTGGCACCTGGCACTCAAGGCCCTGGATGTCAAGTCTGTTCTAAATTGACTTGCAAATCCAGGCTGCACCAAATCAGTTAAGCCCCCTGCACGTCACACCTATTTCTGCCATGCTGGGTTGACAAGTTCATGGGCCAAGGAACCAGTTCTGACGAAACTGGAGAGACTGAAGTCAGGGCTATAAATATAGGGTTAGCGCTGGCCGGATCAGACCAGCCTGGGAAGCCACAAGTCCCCTCCTGGCCACAAGAAAAGATGAGGACTGAGAAGGGAAGGAACTTCCTCAAGTTTGTGTGGTCATGGAGGGCCCAGAGTAGGCCAGAGCTCCAGGCACTTGGCCCTAAAGCTGTTCTATCTGACCATGCTCGCTCTGCTTTGGGGACTTGATGTGAGAAGTCCTTCTCTGTGTGTTACTTTTATTGGTTAATGAATAAAGCTGCTTAGGCCTATTACAGGGCAGAAAAGAGCTAGGTGGGAAAACTAAACTGAATGCTGGGAGAAAGAAGATGGACTCAAGGAGACGCCATGTAGCTAGCAAAGGAGAAAGATGTGAACCACCAGCCAGAACCTTACTGGTAGGCCACGATCCTCGTGGTAAAATTCAAAATAATAGAAATGGGTTAATTTAAGAGCTAGCTAGTCAGGCAGTGATGGCGCCCAACTTTAATCCCAGCACTCGGGAGCAGAGGCAGATGGATCTCTGTGAGTTCGAGGCCAGCCTGGTCTACAAGAGCTAGTTCCAAGACAGGCTCCAAAGCCACAGAGAAACCCTGTTTTGAAAAACAAAAAACAAAAAACAAACAAACAAACAAAAAAGAGCTAGCTAGCAATATGCCTAAGTGATTGGTCAAGTAGTGTTTTAATTAATACATTCTCTGGGTTTCTGGGTGATTATTTCGGGTCTGGGAGGCCAGAATGAACGAGCAGCCTCTGTCTACAGGGACTCAATAAGACCAGTCCAGCCTGAACAAAAATGGTGTGTTATGATTTCAGGTTGTAAAAGAATCTGAAAATCCAGAGCATTTCTATCCATTTCCCTGCCACTCGCGGGCTCCCCTCTTCACCCAGAGTTTTTGTCAGCATGGGGGAATCCAGGCATATATACTTGATAGCCAAACGCACACCTCTCTTTTGTTTTATCTGAGTGTGTCTGTGAGCCTGCGCATGTGGAGTATGGGGAGGGTGCCCTAGTAGAGGCCAGAGGAGGACATCAGGTGTCTTCCTGACCACTCTCCATTTTCTTCCTTTGAGACAGGGTCTCTCACTAAACCTGGCACTTGGCTGATGGCCAACAGACCCCAGTGATCCTCTTGTCCCCGTGCCCACAGCACTGAGGTCACTAGCACAGCCACACACTTTCAGGTTTACGTAGCAAGCACTCTTACCCACCAACCCATCTCCCCAGCCAGATACGTGCACATCTCTTGCCCCCTCTGCAACCCTACAGAGAAGAATCGATAGCTTGAAACGAACTGTGGCAGGAGTGGTGATACCATGGAAATGAGAAGATGCCACAAACCAAGGTCTTTCCCCGGACAGAGCCCCCTGTTCAGCACTGACCTCCCCAGAACTGGTTAAAGCCACAGCCAGCGAATCCCGCTACACCACAGTTCCTCAATCGTGGTGAGTCTCTGCTTTCCCTGAAACCGCACCTGCGCCATGACCCCCGCGAGAGCTGCCTGGGCACATGCCTTGAGAGCAGGCCTCCAAGAGGAAGTACCTGCTTCCCAAGCTTGCCCATACATTAGAACCACCTGAGAACGCTTCACACATTCCAGACCCCCGGCTGAAGCCCTGACGGATGACATACACACCAATGAGTAGAAATGGAGCATCTGAAAGTTTTTATCTTTCCCAGCGATTCCTGTGTGCGGAGAGTTCGTTCGGGAAGACTACGCTTCGCGGGCGCTCATTTCGCTGTTCCCAGACAATAGCGGACAGGGAGCAGCGCGGACCCCTATCCCTGTTGCACTTAATAATTCATGGGGTTTCATGAAAAGTGTGTGTGAAGGATAATGGGTTTTATTTGTTGGCCTACAACCCTCGCAGCTGAAAGCACACAAGACCTGGGAGGCAGAATTTCCTTCGCCTATTCATTTGCAGCCCAGCCACTTACAACATCCTGAGCAGATGGGCCCCAGGCTCATCAACCCTGGGGAGGCCTCGCCTCATGTGGTACCCAGCTGGCCAGTCAGGGAGATGGAGGGTTCTCAGCCAGCCCCTCCTCCTCTCCAAGCTGCCACTGCCTAACCTAAGGGCCAAAGGTTCACAAAGGAGGCTCCCCCTGGGAGACATCACGCATCAGGCTCAGTAGACTGGAAATAAAGACATCAGGGCGCAGTTTATGCCACAGGCTTGAGGCCTCATCCCGGCCTTTTCCTGGACAAACAACAGCTAATGGTAAAACTGATCATTCTGAAGTCTAACGTTTATGGGTTTCTTCCTGTGACCCACAGTAAGTCCTTGTGAGGTCGTGCTAACCAAGTTGGCTACCACTAGCCACATATGCTTCTGAGTAGCTGTAATGTGGCCCTCCAAGTGACACAACCCTGGGCAAATAATACAGACCATTCCCAAGATGATACCAAAAGAAAAAACAAAGAAAGGAAGGAAGGAATGGAAAAAGAATTAAGACTTGTCTCAGAAAAAATAACTCCACCTGGTTTGTAAGTAAGATATTAGAATTAATTGCACTGGCCTCTTTCGTCCACCAGTGAAGTTTGGTGTTGGTTTTCTCCCTCCCCTTTCGGTATCACTGTAGGCAGACATTTTAAAATTAGCCATGTGCTTCTCTGATCAACCCTAGCCTGAGTCTGGAAAGGCATGGCCTCCCCTGCCACAACTCCGAACTTGAGACTAGAGTCTGCGTGCCACCATTTTGCCAGCTCAGAAACTGGACAAATTATGGATCTGTCCCTCAACTTCCTCATCTGCCAGCTACGATAATATTAGCCAGTTTCCTGATGGTGTGTACTTGGAATCTCAGCGCTTAAAAGGCAGGGGCAGGAGGACTGAGCGTTGGAGGCCTGCTTGGACAATCTAGTGGATTCCACACGAGCTTGTGCTACGGAGACCCTGTCTATAAGAGAAACACAACAGCCTGGGATGAGAATAGCACACACTTAGCCAGGTGGGGTGCACACCTTTAATCCCAGTACTTAGGAGGCAGAGGCAGGTGGATCCCTGTGAGTTCAAGGTCAGCCTGGGCTACAGAGTGAGTTCCAGGATAGTCTGAGCTACAGAGAAAAACTCTGTCTGGGGTGGGAGTGAGGGAATAGTATGTGCTTCTCAAAGCCATGGTGGGGGTTGGAGCAAGTCCCGTACAGAGAAATTTCCCAGCAAAGAGTAGCCAAGCTGGGAAAGTTGAGCTCTGGACTAAGTGGCTTTTTGGATATCATATGCCTCAGTAAATAAGCCGACTCCCCCCAGTGGTAGGGAGCCAAGGGGTCTGGGAAGCTCCTTAGCAGGCTTCTCCAGACAGGGTATAAAGAACGGCAGATGAGGGAGTCCTCGGGAAAAGGTCTGACAGAGTGCACGCATCCTTTCCCTTCCCCAGTTTTCAGTCAGCCCAGCTGGACGTACACGGGCCCTAGACACTGCGGGAGGACACAGGGAAGACAGCAGGAGTCAAGAGTGTGAGGCAGGAGTTTGAGTGTCATACAGGGTGGGAGATGACACGGGACAGGAAAAGCTGCTGAGCCTCTCAGCCTCAATTTGACAACCTGTAAAATGGGGCCAAATAGAGGGCCTCGTGGGCACTGTGGTGGGGCTGAAATGAGGTGATATAGGAGGGGCACTCTGTACCATGCCAGATACAGGGAGGGCCTGGTTCAGGAAGGGTTCTGGTTAGTAGTTCTCTCCCTGAGCCATGTCACT
>NC_022020.1:46469055-46473392 GCF_000317375.1 Microtus ochrogaster
AGAAACCCTAACTAAGAACAGCCACCATCCCCAGCTCTGACAAGCAGCTCCTGAACACACACCGTGTACCAAGCTTGCTCTAAGGACTAGGAGTCAAGCAAGGACTCTCCTGGGTTTGAGAGCAAGGTCAGGAGGGCAAAGAGGGAAACAATGAAAAAAAAAGTGCCAAGTAATTTCAGGAAACAGAAAATGCTCTGTTGGAGGCAAGTCAGGAGGAGACTGCCATTCCTTCCTTTTATAGTGGCCATCAAATCCCTTGACCTACAAAAACGGATGCCAGGCGGGCGGTGGTGGCGCATGCCTTTAATCCCAGCAGCACTCGGGAGGCAGAGGCAGGTGGATCTCTGGCAGTTCGAGGCCAGCCTGGTCTACAAGAGCTAGTTCCAGGACAGGAACCAAAAAACTACGGAGAAACCCTGTCTCGAAAAATAAAAAACAAAAACAAAAAAAACGGATGCCATCTATAGGGCCTAAGTAAGTGCACACGAACGTATCTCAAGCCAGAAGTGCCTTGGGTTGTGGTGAAGGGCATGCAGGCTCCTCCAGAAAGCCTTCTCTGATAGGAATGTTTTTAGTCCCTCACTGGCCTGGCAGGCTGGGGACATAGGAGCCTAGGGCTGGAGACACATTGGAGCTAGAACTATGACCCACCACCTCCTCTGAGTTCACTGATTTCAGAAGAGCTGAGGTGCATTCAGGCTGGTATTATTGTAGGCAACCCATTGGCTTCAAACAACTTGTCCTCGTTTGCCTCAGTTTACCCCTCCACCAAATGAGAAGGTTGCTCCAGGTGCTCGCCAATAGTTCCCTCAACTCTGGTAAGTCCGTGTCTCTCCAATTAAGAAACCATGTCCTGGAAGGAGTGAGAAGGGTTGAAGATGAGGCTGCACCAACATGCAGTACTCAGGTAGGACATGTCCAGTTCTCCCCTGAGGGCCCCTCATCTTTAGCCCCTAGCACAAAAACAGCAGTGTCACGGGGACACTAATTTGAGTGGTCAAATGTTGACCCCGAGGGGGCTAACCTCTGTGATTTCTGGAGTCCTTATATATTTTTAAATTGTACTGACTTCTTTTTATGTGCATGCGTGTTTAGCCCACATGTATTTCTGTGAACCACAATTCATGCATGGTACCCATAGAGGCCAGAAGAGGACATCCGATCACTGGGACTGAAATTACAGATGATTGTGAGCCATATGAGTGCTGGGAATTGAACCCGGGTCGTCTGGAAGAGCAGCCAGTGCTCTTAACCTCTGAGCCATCTTTCCAGCCCATCTCTATGATTTCCGAATCCCTTTCACTAGGCACCCAGCAACAGCTGGTACCTCCAAGGTGTCAGGATGTGTTTTCTCCAAAACTAGTGTTTGTTGTTGTTGTTGTTTGTTTGTTTGTTTGTTTGCTTTGTTTTAAAAGACAGGGTTTCTCTGTAGCTTTGGAGCCTGTCCTGGAACTAGCTCTTGTAGACCAGGCTGGCCTCAAACTCACAGAGATCCACCTGCCTCTGCCTCCCGAGTGCTGGGATTAAAGTCATGGTAGGGCCTTAGTGACTCAGACACACCAGCTAAAGTTCTGCACTCTGGTGGTCTGCTTCGGAATAGCTACTAAACCAACTACAACATCCAGCAATCTGCTCTCCTCTCTGGAACTGGATTTCTCCATATGCAAATCAGGGGTAAGGACAGTGCCTGTCTCACAGGGTGCTGTGAGGACTGAGCGAGGTCATACAAGGGTTTAGAGCCTGGCTCCATACATGGCAAGAGTTAATAACATTGCAGAGTGAGGCTGAAGAGAGGCAGCAGGTTGAGCCCAGCACCTCCCTCCAGCTTGGAGCTTCACTGCTGTGTGTGTGTGTGTGTGTGTGTGTGTGTGTGTGTGTGTGTGTCCTTATGCCTCTGTGTGTCTGTATGCTGATATGTGGCTGTAGGCTTGTTTCCGTGTGTGAGGTGCATGCCCATTGATGTTTGAACCTCAGTATGCTCATATGCTCATGTGCACACGGTGGGGGCAGCCTGCATACCCTGGGAGTGATCCAGGAGGCTGCTCAGCCAGACTAAACAACCCCATCTCAGCACTCCAGGCTTCCTCCTGAATATGTATTCCTCTGTGTTCTGGTTCTCTTAACCCTTTTCTGTTTTTAAGGGGAGCTCAAGGGCAGTTTGGTCTAGGTCCCCCCCCCCGTTCTTTCTTTTTTCCTGTCCTTTCCCTCTCAAGGTCTCCATTCCCCCAAGTGTGTCCTACTTAATATTCTTCAGGTGTGAAGCCACCCCACTGTCTTTGCCCCACCGCTGGCCGCACCCATCCTATGATCCTGGAGTGCTCCCTTCCAAGACCTAGTCTGGCATTGTTCATGGTAAATCTAAGATGAGCCCTGGGACCAGGCACCTGAAGCTGCTGGCTAGTGAGCCAACTGACTATGTGGACCGTAACCTGAAGCAGCAGGAAAGGACTGTGGGAGGGGCTTCATCTGAGATACAAGCCAGGCCTCCATCATCTGAGTACTTACTGTGTGCCAGGTGTCCAATAGACACCATGAAGGGGGCACTGCTCCTGCATCGGCTTCATATGAGGGAATGAGACCCAGCAGAGTTCAATGGCCTGCTATAAGTCACAGAAACACAGGTCAGGATTAGAGCCCAGTCTGGGGTCTGCTGGTCCTAGACCTCAGGGCCCCTTGTCTTGTCTTCTCTGTCACAGAATGGTGACACCCCTCCCTTCAGTCAGCAGAGTTGTGGAACTATTATGGCCTTCATGTCTACTGAGTGTGTACATATCAGTCCTGGTTACTGTGTCAGTTTCTGGTGACCCATCTTACAGATCAGGAAAGTAGAGCCCAGATGCTCACAAGGATCTAGCGACCCCAGCAGGAGCTACAGAGCCTGGCTTGATCCGTTGTTTCTTAGCCCAGTTGTAGCCCTCAGTTTCCCCTTGCCTGTAGTAGACATTGTCACTAACAGCTTGGGTGCAACACGACAGATAAACTGCTTTGACTACTTCCACTCTGCTTTTAACAATCCCAGAAAAAGGATTCAAGGAAACCGGAGGAGGTGGCGAGCCCAGGCATGGCTGTGACGAGGAGCTCAGTGGAGCGCTAATCCTACGCCTCTGTCACTGATCGCCGTAACAGAGGCAGGTTTGTTCTCTAAATGAGGACATTTCTTTGGGGAAAAGCTGGTCTTGCAGCTCACATCCTGCCCGCTGAGCAGAGCCTTGGTCAAGCTGATCCCCATGACTCTCAGGAGCGGCCCAGGGCAGGTCTGCATGGCCTTGGCTGTGGAGTGCCTGTGAGGACTCAGCAGGCCTCACAAGGCCACTGCAGGCCTGTCAGATGTGCTGAGTTCTACAGGCAGAAACTATGCCCCTGCACCTCGCCAGTTGCTTCCTCAGAGTTTGACAAAGCTACCACCAGCACCAAAGAAACCTGGACAATCAGAAGATGGATGGCTCCAGTCAGCCAACCTGCCTGAGGGAGCCATCCACATTGTGCAGGGGAAGCAACCTTCTAGAGGAACAAGAACATTCCAGGAGTGCTCAGTCCAACCAAAGACAAGGATTCCTTGGGTTAGAGAGGAGAAAGCGGATATAAGGGGCAAGTTCGTGGTCACGCAACATATTGGTGTATGAGGAACCCAGCCTTCAGCTCCTTCCTCCACCTGCTGCGTTCGCAAGAAAAGGTCATGAATTCCTCCCTAACCAAGGACGCTCTCCGCCACTGTGTGCCAAAGACCGGTGCCCTCTGCTTGGTATGGGCTGAGACAAGAAAGAATGGTCAGAGAAGATGCTGTACCACAACAGCAGAATAAGTCTTTCCCAAGAGTTGATGATAAGAAAGCGCCCAGTGAAGCTCTGTGTATGAGCATTGACCAAGCTACAACAGCAACCACAGTGAACTCATGCAAGAGGGGCATGTCCTCACGGGTGCCATCTTAGACCAGCTCAGCCTGAAGAAGTAACTAAGATGCTGCTAAGCCCCCTCCCCCAAACCCCTGCAAGTCCCCCCAGTACTCCCTACCTGGGGTAAGTCCTGGTCCAGCATCTAAATCACAGCCAAGTAGCTGGGAGCTAGTAGTGAATGGCAGGAAAGGCGTGAGCCACAGTGGCCTTAGGACAGCCTCCACCCGGCCCTCTCAGCAATTCAAAGGAGGCTGTGACCAGAGGAAGCACTTGAAATGCCACTCAGGGGACATTCTTTTTCCCAAGACCCTGCCTTTGACCTTGGACACCAAATCCACATTAAGAATAAGCTGATCTTTCCCCTCTGCCCATGCTGGCCCTTGCTTTCTTAAACAGCACCCATCACACACACACACACACACACACACACAAACACACACACAC
>NC_022020.1:46473923-46492616 GCF_000317375.1 Microtus ochrogaster
AAAGAAAGAAAGAAACAACACTCCTGAGAGCAATTTCAGTGCTATGAGCGTAAAAGGAGGCACTGCCCAAAAGGACAGGTCTTAAAGGATTTTTCTACAGAGTCCTAGTTTCCATTCATCGTAGAAGAGTAAATCTCCTCACAGTTTTGAGATGCTGCTTGTTTATTCTTCCCAGTATAAGTAAGACAAACACACACTTCTTGTTAAGATGAAAACCGGCAGTGCACAGGGCACTGTGACATGAGCTGCCAGTGGTAGGCATGCTGGGCTTTGGAAGCACCGCCCTGACCCAACCATGTCAATGTAGGCAAGAAGACGAGGCCAGGTGATGGGCGGGGCCCTGTGCAGCAAGGCCTGGCAGGGCCACCACTTGAATAGAAAGCTAGTTCCCTGCAAGGCTCATTCTTCAGGGAGAAATGGCCTTGGCCTTGGGTTACCTGGCCCTCAGAAACGATCCCACTGGCCAAAGAATGGAGAAGGAAGGACCTGTCTTTCCTGGAGCCTAAGTCCTCACCCCTGCCAACCAATGCTGCCTGCCTGAGTCTGCGCAGCCCATACCCCAGTCCTCCCAGTGGCCAGGGACAAGCTGCCCCCTGACTCAAGCTTAGTGTCCTTACTTTCCAGGGCTATGGTGACAATGTCAAGTTCCCAAAGGTGAGGGAACACTATGAAGAACAGGAAACAGATGGGAAAGGGGGCTGCTCTTTCCCTCCCTGTCTTCTGCTATTTCATCTGGCGAATGAGAAGAGGTTCCACAAGTAAGAGAAGATGAAATATAGCTGCAGGAAATGCATAAAAGACAGCAGTGGGCAGGACGGAGCCTGGTAAAGTCCAGAGCCCACTGGGCCAGGAGGGAGGCTGTGTGAGCCCTGTGAGTCGACACACTTCAGCTTGGAGATGGGCACACACCCATTCATGCATGCACATCACACACACACACACACACACACACACACACACACACATACAACCTTACATCTCTAGCACTCTGATAGCCCCAACACACATACATATACACCCATGCCCACACACGTGCGCACACACATATGCACACACATACACACACACATACACACACATACACACACACATACACACACATGCACACGCACACACACATGCACGTGCACACACACGCACACACGCCTTCCTGCCTAGCCCTTCACCTACCCTGGAGCACACTGCAGACCAGCCTACATCTTTTCTCTCCCAGTCCCAAGCCTCAGGCCAGGCAGTGTCCTTGTCCCGCTGCATGGGAGGCACATGTGGTTTCAGTTAGCTGCAGAGCGGGCATTTCCGTCCCAGACAGTGGGACCCTGCCAGGGCCCCAGCTCCATAAGAGCCCACGAGAAGGGCCATCTCAGCTCCCACTCCCCACTGGACATCCCAGGGCCCTTTCTCCTCTGGAAAACTCGACGGTCCCTTGCCCACTATTACCCCCTCACCTGGAGCTGGACTTTGCACACACTGGAGAGGAAGCCGGCTGTGCCCGGCCTCTGTCCACAGCAGCTCGCTGCCCACCGCCTGCCCGCCTGCCTCCTCTCTCTGCTGTCTCTAGCAGGCTGAAAGGGATGGGAGGAGGGCAGGGTGTCAGGGGGCGGGCGGGAGGGAGGGGAGGGGGCGTGTGGAAATGAAACTTTAATAACAGAGCCCCTTTTGTTTCCGAGCATATGGGATATTTCATACATACTGAAGACATTAGCCGTCTATATTTTTAAGGGCTCAGGCGAAAGGATGAATAAATACAGCCCATGTTCTACTCAACAAACACACATGCGGAGTGCTGACTTCTGGGGCATTTCAAACCCCAAAGAAACAGCCCCAGTGACACCAGACACTTCAGAATAAACATGTTTCCAAGCCTTGGGGCTTGCCTGGGCCCCTCTTGGAGTCACCTGAAGCCTTGGGGCACCTTTTCCCCTACACCATCTACCCTGTGCCTCCATACCTCCTATTCTATAGGGGGAGGCGAGTCTCTGGAATCCAGCCCCATCCTACCCCCTTTCCCAGGACCCCCAGCCCCCAACCAGATCTCAAGTGTCAGAGTTCCAAAAGAACTTGGAAATCTCTGCCTTTCTCACTGTACAAACCGGGACCAAGGCCCAGAAATGGGCAGGGACTTGCCTGGGGTCACACAGCAAAGACATCAGGATCCTGGGCCAAGGGGCAGTGTTGTTTCCTTCAACAGGCGAGATGCCCTATTTCCTCACCTCAGGGATAAAGGTGGGGAGACCCCAGGACCAGGAGGCAGGGCCAGCAGCGTGTGTACCGGGAGTGTGCCCGCCTCTTTTTCCCACTGGAACGCTGCTCTGAGCACTGCCCCCCCAATTCTGGGCACCCATCCAAGGGCACCGTCAGCAACGCTAGGAACAGGGCCCGCCCCAGGAAATCCCCTTCAGGCCAGCAGATCCCAACAGGCCTGGAGGCTTCAGGTGCGAGAAAGTTTCCCTCCATGGAAGCTCAGCTCTTACTCCTCAGGGACCTTCTTTCTGTCCTCCAGAAAGAGAAACGGGCCCAGAGAGGGGCAGGCCTTGAAGGAGGCAAAGCAAGATGGTGGCCAGGAAACAGAAGCTTGACTTCTGGATCCTGTGTTTGCTGCACGACCTTGTGATTGAGTAGGCCTTCAGCCCCCTTCCGGCAAACCCTTGCACGGTGCCACAGGGAGCCCCCAGTGTCAGTTGCCTCTCCCTGTTGGAGCCCATTCTCTTCCTGCCAACCATCTACTCAGTTAGCAGAGGGCACCACACTAAGAGCCCGTAATGAACACACACAACTATGAGGTTGCCTGAATCCTTCAGTGGGCTCCAACCACAGCCAGGCCTCTGCAGCAGTCATACACACTCAGTACGAGAGGAGTCTCAGCCTCCATTTGCTCAAAGACCCTCCAAGACAAGTTTTGCAGTAGATTCCACTATCCATCTCTGTTGGTATTCAGGCTCAGGGATTGGGCTCCTTCCCTGGGTCACATGGGTGGTCAGTGCAAGCCCGGGTCTTGAACCAGGGTCTCTTGACTGACCTGACTACTGTGACCCTGATGTCACTTGCTCATCGCTTATCCCCAACTCTAGTCCTGGGACTGCAGAACCATCACCACACTAACGAGAGCCTCTTTATTTAATAAAGTCTGTTACAGGCCTGCCTGCCTAACCTGTTGTTAGGGAGCACTCTAAGGTGTCTGTGGAAAAATGGCACTGGCCTGAGAGCAGAAGACAGGACCTCTTAGCCTCATCCTGCCATCCGTGCCCTGCAAGGGTCCCTCTGAGGACATGTTCCTTTTCTCATGGACAAAGTAGACGGAGCCACCTCACTGAGTGACAAAGATGATATGATAGAGGGTGAGAAGGACTCTCACCTACATGGTGGCTTCCCTCTCTGGAATTTCATGCCGAGCCTGGATCCTGGCATTAAGTTCTGTCTGGATTCCAACAGGCCCTAACTGGTCTCTCTGCACCTGGGAGGTCCTACTGTAACCTTCAGCTATCACAGAGGCAGTCTACTGAAGGAGCGGGTCCACCTCTGCACCCCAGCAGTGAGCAGACAGCAGCTCCCATCACCCGGATGGACGGATGCACAAGGGTATGCGCATGTGAGACTCCACGCGGTTTTCTCCTTCTTTCCCATGCTGGCTGCGCCTTTGGTCTCCAGGATGCTAACCACCCCACTATCCCTTCCACTTCCGTTGGCAGCGTTCTGGTGAGAGGCGTACACAACCTCTGGACACAGGCACAGAACTCTGTTGGAGTTCAGGGCCGTTTTGAAGGAGGTTTCTTGTGTGTCCTGTGCTGTATTCTGCATTAGGATCTTTTCTAGGTGAGGAGCAGCTGTCTTGATTATAGTCATTTCACACCATAATAATAATCCTGCCAAGAGCGGAGCACCGACTGCTGCCACTGTGGGAAGCGTTTTTTAAGACTGTCCCTTTCCTGGCAATTGTTTGAAGCAAGCCTCATGGCCCCAGCTTGTCCCTTTCAGGGCAAGTATACAAGCATGGCCACCAGCTTCCGCTCTCTTCACTGTTACACTACTGACTTGAGGGTCAGCTTCCTCTGGCTCCTCTGACGTGCAAACCCCTGGGGAGGGAGGTGTGGCCTCAGACTTGTCTTTCCTTAGGCAGCAGACGTGAGCACAGGACTCTGATCTGAACTGGCATCATGGGCACATGCCTAGCTCTCCACTCGACTTGTGTTGAGTAGCTCCTCAGAGGCAATGCAGAGTTCAGTCAGTGTGGCCCATGCGGAGCATATGCTTGGGGCTTCGCTCACCCAGAGGGCTGTGACCTTCAGAGGCATGATGCCGCTACTGATGAGCATGTGTGAGCTTACCTGCTGCTTCTTTCTGTCTTTTCAAAGACTTAAAAAAAAAAAAGATTTATTTTATGTTTATGAGTACTCTATCTGCATGTACAACTTTATGTCAGAAGAGGGCATCTGATCTCACCATAGATGGTTGTTGAGCCACTATGTGGTTGCTGGAAATAGAACTCAGGACCTCTGAAAGACTACTGGAAGAGTAGCCAGTGCTCCTTAACCAGTAAGCCATCTCTCCAGACCCACCTGCTGTTTCTTATCCAAGCCTGTTCATCTTTCCTTAGGCTACCTGGTGATCCCTCACTAGGAGGTTGCAGGCATGATGACAAACTCAATAGAGCACCTGATTTGCATGGTACACTGTGCCCAGAACTCCTAAGTGCAGATCTTGTTGGATGTGTTGGTAGAAATGGAGAAAGGGGGTGGGGGGGCAGGATGGCTAGGAAAGTAGCCTTGAGCCATAGGCTCCTAACAAGGGTCCCCAGCAGAGAGTCTGAGCAACAGGAAGCTCCAGAGACCACTGACCCCACTAAACTTGGCAAAAAAAAAAAAAAAAAAAAAAAAAAAGCCACCAGAAGACAGCAGGACTTATCTTGATTTCTCTAAGAAGACATAGTCTAACATCCTTAAATCCTAACTGTCAAAGCTTTGCAAACACCATCTTAACCATCAAGGTCCCCTAGCAGAGGTCAGGGTGTGAATAGAGACAAGGAGAATCCCCTTTGGACTGGTGTGTGGGCACGATCCACGAGCCAACTTCCATTTCCCTCCAGCTTCTACAGGCTTACCCGGCTTGGGGAGGGGGTAGACCTTACCGGGTCTTTGTTCTTCGCCCAGTGGACACGGCTCTGCACATCTCGTCTCCCCAGAGACCTCCAGAAAGCACAAGAGCTGTGAGAGCAGCCAGGCACCCTCACCCCCGCAGAACAGCCTGCTCCGGGGCCCCTCTGACACATGAGCTGTCCTGATCGCATCACAGCAATGGAGTTGCATTGGGGGTAAATTCCATCCAGATGTTTGGAGGGTGGGGTGACTTCCTGAGCAGAGTGGGGTGGTGTGTGCTGATATGTGGGGGCTACACAGCCAGCTCGCCAGTACCCAGGAAGCCCAAGGGAGCACGCTGCTTTCTGCAAAAGCCAAAGGAGGGATTTCAAGGCCAGGTTCTCCGTGTCTAACCTTGGTGGGCAGAGGAAACTGGGGCCCAGAGAGGCAAGAGACTGATCCAGGTGACTGGTGGATTTGGTGGGTCAGGACCCCAGATCTCTCTGGCAGGAACTCTTATGTCTGGGGAATTTTAGATGGAAACTGGCTGAGGAGCCTCCTCCTCCCAGCAAAGTCCCCGAGGAGCCTTGGATTAGGAGGGCAGGAGTGGGGGGCAGGAAGTGGAGACTCTGTGGTTAGGGGAGCTCTAATGACCTCCAGCTTGAACCTCCAAACCAGAGAATGCTCTGCATTCCGTTTGCAGGGGTTATGAGGATAGCACGAAGGAGCAGGCTGCAGGGGTAAGTAAGGCTGCAAGTGCCATGTCCTCTCTCTTTATCCCCCGCCTTGGCTAGTTAAGGGGAGCCTGTGGCCTAGGCCTCTTTCTTCAGGGAGGACTCTCTGCGTGTCTCTCCTTGGACTTCCGCTGGGCCACATACCTTCCTGACTCCTTTGGGCTGACTTACTGGAAGACAGGAAGAAGCCGGTCAGCTTGGGGGGAGCATGAGAACTTGGAGAGAATGAAAGGAAACAAGGGGGAGTGGGTAAGGGGGAATTGAGAAGGGAATTTTTTGCCTCCTGCCTCATGTTTTGGCTGCCTTAGTGTGAACATGTCTAGGCGCCTTATCGTGAAGGCCTGCACAGCCTGCACAAGAAAGAAAATAGTGTCTGCAGCAGGGGAAAAAATACATCTTGATTAAACATCCCGTTGGAATGGCACTGG
Source organism: Microtus ochrogaster (assembly GCF_000317375.1). Classification (NCBI taxonomy): domain Eukaryota; kingdom Metazoa; phylum Chordata; class Mammalia; order Rodentia; family Cricetidae; genus Microtus; species Microtus ochrogaster. Next base: position 46,480,155 of record NC_022020.1, read on the forward strand.
GGGTCTCTTATCAGCAGGCAGCTGGGCCCCACATACCTCTGTCTGCCTGCCTGTCCCAAGGCTCCCACCCTCACTCTGCCCCACCCCCAGCCCCTACATCATGTCTCCCCAGCAAGCCGCCTGTGTAGAGACTGTCAGCAGAGCCGAGACTCACCTTCTCGTCCTGCCACTGTCCTTGACGCTATATGACCCAGGCCAAATTCTTTCCTCTGTCTGGGTCTCAGTTTTTCTTCATTAAAAGTCAGGAAGGGAGGGCTGGAGCAGCTGGTGTCTAGAGACCTTTCCAGCATTAACACTTCGCAGCTCTGACATTTTTGTAGTTTGTCATTCTGTGTGTTTCTGAAGTTTTCCAGCCTCCACCCTAATCCCGATGGACTAAATGTCTACAATCTAACACTCTCAAGTCCTATCTTTCCCAGGAGACCCTTGTAGCACTTTTTTAAAGCTCCGGTCAAGCCCTGAGCTGGTGAGACTCACCAGAGGGTCCTTCTGGGCTCCTATGAGAATTCCTGAGGCAGCAAAAGGCCAGCAACACTTTTTAAGCACAAGTATGTTTTTCTCAAGATTATATTTCCCATGAAAATCCATACAGAAAGTAAGCAGCTGAAACACAGTGCCTGCTCTGCCTAGCCCCTCCTCAGTACATTCTGTCTTCTGGGCCCCTGTCTCTTCTCTATAGCCTCCAGGGACCCACCGATGTCTCTTGAAGTCTTCGGGTGCAGTGGACAGAGATGAGGCCAGAAGGCACCTACAGACAGGATGGTACCTTTTTCTCTGAGCTATGATATGATACTGTCACCCGAGGGCTGAGCTTGCCAGGCTCCCCCTGCCCCAAGTTGCTGAGGAATCAGTAGGAAAATCTCCAGGGACATCCTTCGAGGGTAGGGCTGCGATAGCAATGAACTTCAAACTCCACATAGCTGGAAGGGAGGCTTGGGAAGGTGCCTGATACAACGCAATGATAAACGTTTGAGACATGGATAAGCTAATTACCCTGTCTGATCCTATCCACCCACTGAAATGTTGTCCTTTACCTTATAAATACGTGTAATTATTGTGTCAATTAAAGGGGGAAAATAACAAAGTACTCCGCAATCTTAAGAGCGCCATGGTGGTGTTTACGGAGAGCTTGGAGACTGTAAACATGGGACCAAGGAGGGTCTCTACTGGCCAACTGTCAAATTCTTCCTCACACAATTAGGAAAACTCGGGCTGGAGGTGAGGGCGGGCGGAGTGCTTGGCCAAGGTCAATGGCAGAAGCAGAGTCAGGGCACTAGCTGTCTGTCAGAAAAGCCTATCCACAGGTCGGGGAGGGGCTGGCTAACATTTAGGAAGTCCACACACACAATTTGGAGGTTCAATACGACCCTCTTGAGATATTTAGAGTCTCGGCTCTCCCTGCCCAGGCTAGGCTCCTAGCCCTGAGACACAGGAGTGAGGAGAAAGCCCCCTTTATGTGGCAGCTAGGCCCTGCCCTGAGCCATGATAAACACCTTTCTGTCCTCATTCCCCTAGCCCTGCCAGCCAACCGTCTGCTGCAGGCCACAAATCTCAGCCTGTGCACAGGACTCTACAGAGCGCCTCTGTCTTCCAGCTGTCTGAGTGGCACACGTGTGACGGTGTGCAGGATGGTGGAAGGCCAGGCCAGAAGCAGCAGAGGCAGATTCCGCCTCACCTCTGACTTGAGAAACAACTCCCCATCCTGCCAACGCCGGAGCTCCCTGCCCTCCTCTCCTGCCGCCTATGTAGCCCCAAGTCGCCGTTCCCTAGTCACCCTGCCTGCTTTCTCTCTGAACTCAGACACTGCCTAGGACGTTTTCTGATCCCTGAATTCCAAGCAGCACTAACTAGTTAGAACTGACTCATTCAGAGAGATCAGCCAGGACACTCAGAGAACAGTAAAAAGATGCAGCGAAGAGAAACCAGGGACTGAACAACAACAGAGCCCAGGATGCCACGGCTCTGCCTGCAAATGCCACATTCTGAGCATCACAAGAAAGGTGGCTCCCTCCCTGGCAATGGCCTCCTCTAGGAGCATACCCACCTCTTCCTGCTCCCCACATTGCACACTGTGGTGCTGCTCCAGGCAATGCCCTGACCCCCATCCCAAGACCAAACTATAAGGACAACTCAAAGAACTGAGTCTCTTCAGACCCCAGCAGGCCTCCAGGCCAGATGGCAGCTAAGGATGGTTGGTACTGGGGTTGAAGGCATACAGTGCTCTACTGTAGACTGACGAGTCTACAGTAAGTGATTTTACATAGTCCAAGAAGACCTTTCAAACAGTAAAGCCACCCCATGCGAACAGAAGCCTCGGGAGATGGTGAGCTCCATTGCTAGAGATTGACCCCAACTCCAAGGGGTACACAGGGGAGGGTGGAGATGTTCAAGGAGACAATCTCAAAGGTCTTTTCTGTCTTGGGAGGCTGTATGGGGGACAAATGTTTAACATGCATGCTTTCAAACTGGATACTCAGACATAAGCCCTCTGTCCTCCGAAAGCTGGGTCAAGCCATCTTTCCTGAGGCTGGCCTCTGTCCACAGGCCAGCTGACCTCCGGAGCCAGCCCCAGTGTCGCCTTGTCCCCCACATGCCTTTCAGAAATTCCCCAGCTAGAGTGCTCTTTCCTGCATTTCCTCATCAGCTGCACACAGTGGGCCAACACAACCTTGACTCAGAACAAGCTTCCCAAAATTCTTTTTGATAGCATAGAAACAGCACAAGGAAACATCTAACTTCTCAGCCGTGGGAAAGTTGCTCCTTTAAACGCTATAAATCGGGGCTAGAGAGACGGCTCCATGCTTTAGAGCATGCACTGCTCTTCCAGAGCACGCTGGTTTGATTCCCACATGGTGGTCCACAACCATCTCTAACTCCAGTTCCAAGAGATCCAACACCCTCTGCTGACTTCTGCAGGCACCAGGCACACATATGGCGCACATACACATATGCAGGCAGAACACTCATACACGTAAAACAAATATATCTGAAAAAAAAAAGTAATTTTTAAAACTTCACCGAGTGTAGGGTCGCCAGATTTAGCAAGTAAAAAGGCAGCTGCCCCACTAACTCTGCACTGAGACAAATCAGTGTATGTATGATTATACATTATCTGAACTGTACTTATACAATAAAATTATTTGTTATTGGGCTTGGAGTATAGCTCAGTGGTAGAATGACTTGCCTAGAAGGTAAGAGGCCTGGGTGAAGTTTGATCTCCAGCGCCACCAACAATGAAAGTTAATCAATATCTATTAAGGATGGGGTCTTGTCTCCAGCAGTGGTGCTCACCATCTCCAAGGACTTCTCCTTGCATGGTTAATAAAAATTAATCGTGTTCTACTATCTACGTTCAACTACCTATCTTACATTATACCTGCCAGCTGGAATGGAAAGGATTCTTGTTCTATAACAGTCCTCCTATGTGTTGATCTCCCTGTTTTAAATCGGAGGAACCTCGGCCACTAAAAGTCACAATTAACAACACTGTTCCGTTTTTATTATAACTACCTATATTATTGCTAGGTACTGGGAGCCTAGAGTCTTCCATTGACAGCAGCAATGTAACTTTCCTTTTGACATAAGTGTATTCAAGGTGTTTTAAATAACTCAGTCTAAAGGGAAATGTTACATAAGAAACCTCACAGGCTAAACAAGGATAAAGCAAAGCAGAACAATGTAGCCCAAGAGACCAAGGCATGGGCTCGTCTGTAAAGGTGCTTCTATTGTTTGCTCCTCAGGGAGGCAGGAGCCCTGGTCCTCTGGCTCCAGTGAACACTCAGCCTTCAGGTCTGGGAGGCCTGCAGGAAGTACCAGAGCCTGCACTCTGTGATTGCAGGGGCAAGGTCACAGCCTACTCTCCATCACCAAGTCCCCGGCGCCCCTGTACGCAAAACAGCCCTCCCTGGCCAGCTTGACTTCAGAGACTGTTTGAGGGGGGAGGCAGCCGCCAGGCCCTTCGCACACTGTTTCCAAGTCAAATCCAAACCTTTTCAGTTTTGCCAGGAAACCACCCCCTTTCTACTCTGTCTGCCTCCAAAAGTCGGGGCTGCAGGCTTCCAGATGCTGCCCCCACCTACCAGGCCCCTTCCGGCCCAGACAGAGCCTCCCCCACCCATCCCTGCCTGGCACCTTCTCCTTATCCTCCCCGACCCCCCTCTAAGCCTGGGACTCTGAACAGAGAGCTGTGGAATTAGAGGCAGGAGGTAGGGAAGAGCCAAAGTAGGGCTTAATTTTCCTTTGCACCAAAGGTCCCTGTAGTCCTCAGGCCATGCCAGTGAGGAAGCCCTTAGACCGCTTTTTCTCAGAAACCCCTTCGCCACACCTTGGTCATCATCCTCGGTCTCCAGCTGTTCTTTTGTGAGTCTCTTCGCACACCAGACACTTGTGCCATATACCTCACCATCTCCCTATTTCTCCATGACAGAAATGCTCAAGGTGGCAATTACCATTAAAAAAAAAAAGTTTGGGGCTGATTTACTGTGCTAATTATTTTCCCTATACCACCTAGCTATACACAAGGGACAGAAGTGAGGGTTTGGACCTAGGTAGGCTGACCGTCAACATCTACAGAGGACCACCACCCTCAGCTACAGGGCAATCATGCTCGGAGTCTCAGGAAGTGATGGAAGGGAACTGAGAGGTTGACGGTAACAAAAGCTGCCCGACTCCTATGATACTGGCAGTTTTGTGCTCTTCCCATTCAAACTGGGGCGCGGAACAGCTCCTTGCCATTACCGGACTCCACTTCCCATTCTAGGCCTTCCAACTCAGCCGCAGACCCACAGTTGTAGCTGGGGTGGCTCCTGGAGAAGACATTGGGGGAAAGGCCTGGGGACCATCTCGATCTGCAAACCCCTCTTGATCCTCGGCAAGATGTGTCTCCCCCAGGCGGAGGCAGGCTCGGCCCAGACATCAAAGGGCCTGCGCGGCTGGCTCTTTGAAGGGAGCCTTGAAGAGTAATAGGAAACATGAGGATGACACTGTGACCCAGCCCAAAGCGCAAGACTTGGAAAAATGAAACGAAGGAACTTCTGGCAGCCCTCCGTGTGGGCTTTGGCTGAACTCAGCCCCTTGCAGCTGCTGGCAGTCTGTCCTCTCTCCCTGGTTGTGGGTCCTTGCATAGCCCAGGGGCGGGGACTTCACCACGCAGGAGAGGATCTCTAGCGCCTAGCACCGGACTCCTCTTTTGTTGCTGCGGCAGGCATTACAGAGCTCAGGACTTGGAAAAGGGTTAATGGGGACTCAGAATAAACCCACCTGAAGATCCTTGAGCCTGTTGAAACTCTACGGCTCATAACTTACGCTCCCTGCCAAAGGTATCAGCAGCAATGAACTAGCCCATGCAAGCGACAATCTGCTGATGTCTACTGAAGCCGATGCATGGGGCCCTCTGGTCTACAATAGCAGTTCTAGGAAGTTATCTGACACATGGCCTGAACCATATGCTCAGAGATGGTTGCACCAGCAGGTTTCCATTGCAGGACCATTTGTGGAAGGAAAAAGACCAAGAATATTATCAGTTCACTTGTTCTTTGCTTATGCTAAGGCAAGCACCCTACCACTGAGCTCCACCCCTCCATTTGACGAGCGGTAGCATATTATACACACCACTTTGTCTAATGAGGGCTCTTAGCGATTATTTCCACCCGGCACCTGCAGTCGGTGCCAGCGGGGTTGCCTTCATGCACTCTGTTGGGCCGTTTGGGTTTATTTTCCTCTGACAGAGGTTATGCAATATGAATTTGTTAATGTCAGAAGCACATGAAAGCTTTTTATAGAAACATCATTCTCTCCTTTATAGAGGAGAAAGTCCAGAGGTCAGCCTGGCTTTATAGCCTTGGGAGCACCACCCCTCTCCTTCTTTCCCTGCCTGCACCCCAGTTCAGCACAGCTGTCATGTGGCTCCCCAGCATGGTCAGCAGAAAACCCCTTCCTTCTATCCAGACTCTATAGTCCTCTGTTTGTGGGGTTAGAAACATCTTTTTTTTTTCCCCTTTTGGTTTTTCAAGACAGAATTTCTCTGTGTCACAGCCCTAGCTGTCCTGGAACTAGCTCTTGTAGACCAGGCTGGCCTCAAACTCACAGAGATCCGCCTGCCTCTGCCCCCCAAGTGCTGCAATTAAAGACATATGCCACCACAATCCACTTAGAAACATCTTAAGGCCTACTTGTGTTCCACAGCCATGACAGAGATCCCTTCCTTACTTACACTCAAGCCTTTCCCCCACCCCGACCAGGAGAGGCATCCCCCAGCCTCAGGAGCTGGAGGGCTGCAGGAGTTGTCCAGGACTCTGAGCATGTCATAAACCTGGCATGAGGAGTCAGAAATCCGCTAAGGGGCTTTTCACAGCACAGCATCTATGGTGTTCCTAAGATAGTGATAATGGGAGGTAGCCAGGTTGGCTCCAGAGAGAGACTGAGGCTCGTCCTCCTACCCTAAACTTCACCCCAGGGTTTGGAGTCACCTTGCTAGCTCCCAGGATCTTTGTGGACGGAGTGGGAAAGGGTAGCTGAAACAGGTCTAACACCCCCAACAAGGTAGGACTTCTCAAGAGTCAAAGGAGATGCTAGATTTGGGTCCCGGTGGAGCTCCAACCTTTTCTTTCAAAGGTTGGAAAGCGTAATTCCAATATCTTGTCCCAGGTCACCCAGATGCTCAGAAGAGACCCGCTGTCACTAGAACTTTGACCTTGTTGCAGGCAGTGAGGAGGCATCAGTATCACGTCATTTACTGTGTGATCCTGGGCTAATCTACTTCATTTCTCAGAGCATGTGGGAGCTTAGGTCTACAAACATCCTTCTTGATAACGGTGTTGACCCATACTGTATTTCAGCAAGGCAGAAAAAAATTCTGATTTTCACAGTTTAGAACTACATTCTTAGTCTAATGTCCTCGAGGTTCCTCTCTCATAACTGTCTGTTACCTTCCCAGCATCCACTGCGTACGTCCATCTCTTTACTTAACCAGCCGCCATCTTCCTGCTCACTCAGCTTCCTTCTCGCTTGTTCACCCATCTGCCCACATCCATCTATGCTGAACGGGCCCTTTGCTCATTAAGTATTGCTTGGGTTCTTATCCCTCTCCAAGGCCCGAGGATACTCTGGGGAACACAACAGGCACATCTGCCTCCTCAGAACTTTTAACCACAAGGGACATAAATCAATCTAAGCATACCCCAGCTCGGAGTATAGTCTAGTTGAGGCATAGGAAGCCCAACTGTGGAAGGGCTGTTGAGGGGAGGGCCTGTGTCTCTGCAGAAGGAGAATGCATGGCAGAAGGCTGGTCAAAGCAGGCTGTCATGGATTGGACACTTTAAGGTAGAGGTTCAGGATTCTTCTGCCGTAATCATCTACCGGTTCCTGGGGTCGGCCTCCGTGCTTTGGGGGTTTAAGTGAGCACATCACAGTACTGAACTCTCAGGCTCCACCCCACAAAGAAGATACCTGGTAATGATGGGGTTTCCCGCCTCCCATATCATTTTCCAGCCCACAATCCCCTCAGCCCACCATTTCCAAGGGCAGTCTTGCCTAAACTCACCTCAGCAGACCTGCAGCACTGGCCAGCAGCCATCGCACATGCCAGGAGCAGTGATGTTGATACGCGCAGAGGACCTCTAAGGTGGCATAGCCACTGGGGCGCTCATGGCTCCTCCTTCCACGTGGGCTGGTTTATGATGCCAAAGAGACCTTTGCCCGGCTTAGAGCCTCTGGGGCCACTGACAGAGTCTAACGAGCTCCCAGACCTGGGGACATGGAACCAGACTGACTTGCTGGAACGTCTTTGGAGAAGGAAGGGCTGTGGGGATGCCCCGTCCCTTAGTTGGTACCAGAATTCGCCAGGCATTTTTTTTTTTGGCCTCGCTACACAAAGACACACAGACTGACATGTAGAGAGATAAAGAGAGACAGAGAGAGGCAGACACACAGAGAAACAGAGACAGAGAGACAGAGTGAGAGAGACAGAGAAACCAAAAAACAAAGCATCACCCAGAGTTATCACACACGGCTGGGGACATAGCACAGCAATAACGTGCCTAGCAGTTTTGAAGACTTAGGTTCAACTTCCAGGAAACCCAACTAAAAGCAAAATTCAGGACTGTGGGTGTGGCTTAGTAGGTAAAGTGATTATCTAGAATGTTCAGAATGCTCAGTGCCACATAAACCAGATGTAATGCCTCACTTCCGTAACCCCAGCATTTGAGAGACAGAAAAATCAGGCGTTCAAGGTCATCCCTGGATACCTAGTAAGTGCAAGGTCAACTGAGCTCTATGAGACTCTTTCTCAAAATAAATCAAATAAACAAACCAACAACCACAAAACCAAAACAGCAATGAAATGACCATATGGCATAATTTACTGCCAGCAGGCCAGTACAAATTCTTATATTCAGGTTTACACGTGTAAAAAGTTAGGTGTGCGTAAAAAATGGGTTCATCGTTGCTGCCTATCCTTGTAAACTTCCTGCCTACTCAGAGTATGCTGTGAACGTCTGCTGGTGTAAGAGATGCAAATCTACACCAGCTCAAGGCTTTCCGTGTGTGTGTGTGTCTGTGTGTCTGTGCCTGTGCCTTCAAGCTGTGCCAATCTAGATAGACAACACCGTCCCTGAGCATGCGTCTTTGAACATACCTGCATTGCTCCCTTAGGATGGATCCCCTGAAACAAAACTGCCCAACTCAGCCAGCCGAGCTCATGGGCGCAGCCCTCCATCCTCAGCTCTGTTGCTTCTCAGTTCAGTGCCCACCATGTCCCAGCCCCACCTCTGGAGGAGGGTGGCTGGTGGCTGAGGGGCAAAAACCTACCTGGGGGCCCAGAAATACATACCTCCCATTGTTCTACAGGAACCCACAGGGTTCCTGGGGACTGAAGACACCATGAGTCATTTTGGTTTACACTTTCTTTTTGGGGACCTGGGGAGCCGAATGTCGCTGTACCCTTCTGTTCACACAGCCTGAATGACAGGGGTTCCTTGACAAACTGGCCTGATCTTCAAGGGCATTTAAGGACTGTGGTGGGCACGAGGCAAAAATGTTCATATCACAAACACTCACCCTAGGCACAGGCTTATGCAAGGACATAGCTTTCTGCCGTAGAGCCAGGAAGATTTGGCCAAGGTGAGAGCAACCCAGCTTAGCCTAGGTTAAAGGGACCAAGGAAGACGGGATGTCCCTCTTTGGGGAGATGGATGTAGACAAAACAGCATGAGTTTTGCCACTGAGAGGAAGTTGGAGGTAGGACTTGGACTGGGAGATGATGGTTCGAAGCTCTTTGGAACTCAAGCATCCTAAGAGCTGTGCAGAGCCAGTGCCTCCATGATGGCATTTGCCCGCACACACTCTCCTTTATATGCACACAAATCAACCATTGTCAGCAGCTTCTCTGCCCTACAGATGCGCACACGCGCGTGCGTGCGCATTTCCATTGCCTCACCGCACACGTCACTGCACTCAGACAGCACAATGAGAATAACACTTTGAGTGGCACATTCCTTGATTTATCGCGCACTTGCTGAGAGCCGACCTTTCCTGGGCTTTGTTTACTCCTCCCATTGTTGGCTCCTTCGCGCAAAGGGGGTGAACTCACTTGGCCAAGGTCACAGAGGTGTGGAACAAGGGCGCCCCACCCTATCTACACACACGGCCTCTAGCCCACTCAGACACACCCAACCCCCTTGGTCTCCTTACTTGGCCCCTTCCTATCCCGTTCAGGCTGAGTACTTACCACACACCGCCCCTCATGCCTCACCCGGCCCTTGGTACACAACTGAACAGACCTAACTTGTCCACATGCAGGCAGTTAGAGACCCAGTAAATCCAGGCTATAAACCTCCTTAGTTTCTTGTGTAGACACAGTTTGTTTGTTTGCTTGTTTGTTTATTATTTTATTTCCCAGCTCGGAACTTAACTGGAATGAGGCAGAGGCCACCACCACAGGCTGCTGAATCCTTTCTCTTCCCGACTCTCTCCCCTGTCCTCCTTTGCCCTCTCAGCCAACCTCGAAGACTTGTCTTCTGTGTGCCTGGCACTAGGCTTGGCACTAGGCTGTGGAAAGGATGGGAACCCAGTCTCCTGGTCCCAGGAACTCAATCCAATCATAGGAGGTGCAGGAGAAAGGGGTTTGCTCAAGCTCATACAAAGACCAAGTGACAGAGCCAGATAAAACAGTGAAAGCACCCTCTGCCCAGGTCAGTGCTGTATCTGGGAGCTCAGCAGGAGAAATAGTGACCCAAGGTGGCATCTGCTGCCCTCTAGATCCAGGCAGAGACACTGGAGACTGAGTTCAAAGCAGCCCTGACATTGGTCAAGGTTCTGAAGCCTCCAGCACTTTCTATGCATCCTCTCACTTACCGCTCCAATAACCCAACAAGCTGCTGCGATACTATTATTCTCTTCTGCTACTTTGTAGCTACAAATGGTTCACTGCCAGCCACTGAGACTTGAGTGTGTGCTACCAAACCCAAACTCTTCCTCTAGGCTGTGCTGCCTTGTTTGAGGTGGATTTTGGCAAGTGGCTGGAAGTGAGTAGGACGTGGATAGGATGGGAGGAGAGGGGAACATTCTGGATAGTGGTCACTGTTTGGGGCAATCAGATTCCTTCTGGTACTGAGAGCTTTTTCCTAGGAAGTGTGCCTTGACCAGGACAGAGCAAGTAAGGACTGCCAGCCCCAGGGTGACACAGCAACAGACCAACACCAGCCACAGAACCAAAGCTCCCTCAGCCCAGTTGCAGAAAACACAGAGAAGCCCAACCTCTGGGCAGCTGCCCTTTGCCTCACTGTTGGCCTGCCCTGCCCCCACCTTAGCTCTCCAAAGGCTGGGAACATCTGGCTGCTGGCCTTACTCCAGGAGGGGTGAGCAAGGGGCTTCCTTCCACCAGGCCCGGAGGCTGCCGTGGTGTAAGGCACATCTATCAAAGGCTGCAGAGCTAGCTGGTGCTGGAAGAGAAGCCGGCTCCTTTCCCACCCCCTCCCTAGACATTCCGATGTAATGGACTCTCCTTTCCTGTTCATTTATTACCAGCCCACAGAGCTCCGTCAAACCCAGTCTGCAGACTCCAGCTCTATCAAGCCTGCCTTCCCCTGGGAGACCTGGAAGAGCATCGGACCCTAGTGCTCACTCGCACATACTGACCATGCTCCCCTGCCCTACCCACAGACCTGCCCCAGGGGCCAGCTCTGTTAAACAGTTTACATAGGCATCTTGCATGTCCCTGCTCATGAACTGAATGTCCTCTTAATGCCTGTGACTGCTAACAGATGAGAAACTCCGCTCAGAGACACCAGGTCACTGGTCTGGGAAGTACTGTCATTTCAACTGGGGTAATGTGTCTTCCAGTCCATGGACAGATGGTATTTTCCATCTAAATATAGGTATTTCTTTCCAAAGCTTTATAAGTATTGTGCCTTTTCTGTTAAGTTATATCTATGTATTTTGTTTTCATTTCAATGTGACTATAATTGTTTTCTTAATCTTGGATTGTTCTTTGTGACTATGCAGAAAATGCAACTCATATTCTCTGTTTATCTTGTACCATATTAAACATATTCTTTTTGTTTGTTTTTGGTTTCTCCAGTCAGGGTTTTTCTGTGTAGCCCTGGTTGTCCTGGAACTAGCTCTGTAGACCACGCTGGTCTTGAACTTGGAGATCCTCTGCCTCTGCCTGCCAAATGCTGGGACTAAAGGTGTGCCCCTCTACTGTTTATCTTAAACTAATTCCTTTAAAGGTTTATTTGTTTATGAGAGGGACAGACGACAGACAGACACAGACAGACTATGGGTGCCATATTATGTGTGCAGAGATAAGGGGACAACTTTTGAGGGGTAGGTTCTCGCCTTCCACCTCGTTTATGAGGTGCAGTTTTTTGAAAGCTTCCAGCATTGTATGGTGCATGTGCACTTTGGTTAATTGTCCTGTATCTGTCTCCCATCCCGCCATAGGAGGGCTGTGGTTCCTATCCCACCATAGAAGGGTCATGGCTCCCATCCCACCATAGGAGGGCTGTGATTTTAGACTTAAACCTCAGCATCCTGGGTTTTTTTTTTGTTGTTGTTGTTGTTTGTTTGTTTGTTTTGTTTATTGAGACAGGGTTTCTCTATATGACATCTCTGGCTGTCCTAGAATTTTCTTTGTAGACCAGGCTGGCCTCAAACTTACAGAGCTCCACCTGCTTCTACCCTGAGTGCTGGGATTAAAGGCACGTGCCACCACACCCAGCGAGCATCCAGCTTTTTAATGTATGTTCCAGGGATCCAGCTCAGGTCGTCGGGTTTGCTTGCTCATCACTGCACCTGTGGAGCCACCTTACCACGCTTGTTGAACTTAATAACTGTAGCCATTGTTTAGTGCCTGCCATAGGACTTTCTATCTATAAGGTTGTGTCAGATATAGGGATGCAGCTCAGTGGTTGAGCACTTGCTTAGCATGTACAAAAATCTTAGGTTCAGCTAGGCGGTGGTGGC